>NC_048221.1:88529297-88839185 GCF_002007445.2 Ailuropoda melanoleuca | reverse complement strand
CTTTAAAAAAAAAAAAAAAAAAAAAGAAAAGGTGTGAACAAGGGGCTAGGGAGCATTATCAGAAAATAGAGAAATTATCACATTCTTTAGGGAGAAGTCATTAGAAAAAACTTAAACTGCCCAAGAAATAACAATTTAAGTCCATTATTAGGACATGCAAAGATAAATATTAAAAGAACCAGCTCTACTTTTTAGTAGAAGTAGTTTCCTCTTGGGAAGGGAAAATAGGGAGGGACAAAGGAACTGCTGCAGCAATAAGGATTGTGTGACTCTTTAAATTTTTGCCTATGTAACTTTTATAAAAATTGTGGGATGGGGGGAGTGAAAGCAAATCAATTAGAGATGAATAAAGCTCTTGAAAAGTCAATGGATAGGATGACACATGTCCGTTTGCCAGAGACATTCCCAGTTTTCATCTATTAATAGTGCTTGTTTACTTACCAAATGTCTCAGTTTGGCTAACTTCATAATGGATGTGTCAGGCTGACACCTCTTATACCTTAACATTAACATTAGCATGACACATGGTGTCCTTCTCCTGTGATCCAATAGGGAATACATAGTACCACCTATGAAATATCCTTGCCAGAAAATAGAAACAGAAAAGAACTTGAATCTAATCAAGTCTCTCATCTGGGTTTCTCAAAATCCACATCTTGGAACACATAGTTCTTTGTCATGTGTGTAAGATGTTTAGCAACATCCCTGGCCTCTACCCACCACATGCTAATAGTATCACCCAGTTGTGACAACCAAAAAAGTCTCCACATATTGCCAAATGTCCTTGAGGTGAACGGGGGTGGGGGATCTCCCCCATGTCGAGAACCACTGCTCTACAGCTAAGTACCAATTCACAAGAAATGAGATGAAGAAATATGCTAAAGGATACCAGCAGGACACAATCTGCCAAATTCAGAATGTGGGAAACCCTAAAGGACAGATGACCCAGCTTTCTCAACACACATAAAGCATGGGGGATGTATGGGAAGAGGGACTATTTAACAGTTTAAAAACTTTTAAAAATCAACAAATGCAACGTGTGGACTTGTTTGGATCTTGATTTAAACTACAAAAAAAAAACCCCACGTTTTTGATACAACTGGAGAAAAGCACATGTTAAGTATTATGACACCAAGAAATATTGTTAATTTTGTGAGTGTGATAATAGTACTGCAGTTATATTATTTTTTAAAGCTTTGTTGGAGATACATATTGTTGTATTAATAGATAAAGTGGTATGAAGTCTGTCGTTGCAAAGGGGAAAGGTGGGGAATAGATCAAGCAAAGAATATCAGAACAGGGGTGCCTGGGTGGCTCAGTCAGTTAAGCATCTGTTTTTGGCTCAGGTCATGATCCTGGGATGAGCCCCCAGTCCAATCAGGCTCCCTGCTCAGCAGGGAGCCTGCTTTTCTCTCTCCCTCTGCCCCTCTCCACTCCCCCGCCCCACACTCTCTCTACTCTAATAAATAAAATCTTAAAAAAAAAAAAGAAGAAGAAGAAGGTCAGAACAAGGACAATTCTAGAAATCGAGTGGTGGGTACATGGGTATTCATGTATAGCAGTCCCCCCTTAACCAGCGGAAGATGTGTTAAGTCCCCCAGTGGAGGCCTAAAACTACAGATAGTACTCACCCTTAGTCATACATACCTATGATAAAACTTAATTTATAAAATAGACACAGTAAGAGATTAACAATAAAAACTAATAATGAAATAGAATAGTTATAACAATATACTGTAATAAAAGTTATGTGAATGTGGTCTCCTCTCAAAATATCTCACTATACTGCACTCACCCGAGTGCTTCTGACCATGTGAGAAGATGAAATTATCACATGATGGGGTGACAAGACCTCATGTGATGACGTGTGCCGTGGGAGACGGCAGATGACGTGGGTGACGACGTGCAAGACGTGAATGGCGCAGGCGCGTGGGTTAGTGCTAAGCTACTCCTATTGACCTAATGACTCATCAGGAAGACTATCTGCTTCCCGCTGTAGTTGACCGGAAGCACGTGGACTGGGAGTCCTGAGTTCCGGGTTGTATTCCCTGCTGCTCCGCTGACTAGTCTGGTCATTTTAAGCAGGGAGCTCATTTCTCTGGCCTGCAGATTAAAGTTTGTGAGCTAACCGATTTCCATGAACCCTTCCAGGTGAGGCTGTCAAGGATTCCACAACATGACTTGATGAGTGAGTTGAATAACAGGCCTGGAAGACTCAGCAGATTCAAAAGTCTGAATTCGTGGTGGAGACGCTGGTGGTGAGTTCTGGCCCAGGATTCCCAGATTCCCTCCAGGGCCCCTTGACTAGCTTGGAAGTAGCAAGATGAGTTGTGAGCTGCACTGGAACGTTCTGGATTTGAATGCGCCTGCTGAATGAGGCTTGCGTCAAACCCCTCTTTAAGCAGCTGTGGCTGCAGTTTGAGTAACTTGTCAGGGAAGTGTGAATTACAAGTCTGTATTACAAAAGGGTTTATTTTCAGCCTTTCCAAAAAACAGTGAGAAAGAGGGAAGCATGCATAATAAGGCAGCGGGCATCTGAGGCAGAAGCTGGCGTTTCTTTATCTTCTCCTTTCCCCTTCTAACTCCAGGTGTATTTCCTGCAAACCTGCACGAAGTCCTCTGTAGGTTTGGAAAGAAAGCAAACAGAAAGAGGGCAGGTGGAGAGGATGGGAGGAAACTGGTACCTACCACTGACTGGTGCTGGGGTTGCCCAGCTCAAGTAGCAAAAGAACAACTGAAGTCCTGTTCTCCCCGTGACCCCCACAAGGCCCTGCTGCAACGAAATGATTAGATTCACGTGGGACTGACTGCCCAATGCCGCAAAGGAAACTCTTATTAGAGAGAGCTCCCTGAAATGTCCTTGGAAATAGCATCCCAAAGATCTCTCTGCCCTTGCTTTGAAGAATGCAGAAAGCCTGCCCTGCCACCATCTGTAGAGCACCATTCATTGTGAAGGGAAGGGGGAATTCGCGCCAGTTCCCTCCACTGCACCCCATCCTGGGCCCCAATTAAAACCTCAGCTTATGGGGCTCCTGGGTGGCACAGCAGTTAATCGTCTGCCTTCGGCTCAGGGCGTGATCCCGGCGTTATGGGATCGAGCCCCGCATCAGGCTCCTCCGCTATGAGCCTGCTTCTTTCCTCTCCCACTCCCCCTGCTTGTGTTCCCTCTCTCGCTGGCTGTCTCTATCTCTGTCGAATAAATAAATAAAATCTTTAAAAAAAAAAAAACAACCACCTCAGCTTCTCTCCCTCAGCTATCACAAGGGCCTCCCAACAGTCTTCGGCCTCCAGGGTGGCCTTTCACAAATGCAAACCTGCCCAAACCACTGAGCCTCCTCTTTATTTCACAAGCCCCCATCGCTGTGGGGGGGAAATCCAGCGTGCAGGACCTCTCTTAGAAGCAATGAGTACTAATGATTTAAAAGCATCCTCAGAAATCTCAGGAGCTGCACGACCTCCCTGGATAAACCTAGAAGGAGCTTCTTTATAATATTCAGAGGCCGTGTGGAGGGGCAGAACATAGGAATCCCACCCAGACACTGGTGCCCTTTGCGTTAGGCCTCAATCTCCTGGCCTCTCCGACTCTGCCTCTCTCCAGGCTTCCTAGACCTCTTCTGTTACCCAGGGCCTGCACCTCCCCGCCCCCCCTCCCCCGCAGAGAATGCTGTGGGAAGGGCAGCCCCAGATAGTGGATCCCCCCGCCCGAGGCAGGGAGGAGATAGAGCAGCCCCAGGAGGGATGGGGGCGTATATTTCCAAAGTCTTGTCCACGCATGTCATCAGTAGAAACAGCTCAGCGCATAGTGCAGAGTCAGAGGCAAACAAGGCTCCTGAAAGGTAGACAGAGCCTCAGGTAGCCAGCAGAAGGGGAACCAGGTCAGTTCTGGAAACGAAGGATAAGTGCCTGAGGTAGCTTTACCAAAAAATAGGTTTAATTAACACAAGTAGCACAGGAATAAATTCTCCTGAGAAAATACTTAAACTGTTTCAGATTAAGCTACTGTATTAGTTTGGATGTATTTAATTGTAGCAGAATGCTTGGCTAACAGTGGTTCAAGCATTAAAGGCATTTTAATATCTCAGGTAACAAGCTTGGTGTAGAATCCTATCCGCCTTACAACAGCGAGACAATGTCAGGCTGCTGGACTGATGTCTCTACACTTGTCCTGGCCTTTCTCTCGTGGCCAGAAGATGATCGTCATAGCTCCAAGCGTCACATTTTCAAACAGTATCACCCAAGACAAACAGGAAGGGGAGAGGCAGAACTCTCCATCCACTACACTCTGTTATTAGAGCAAACAAATACTTCCTATAAGTCACCAGCAGCCTAAGTCACACACCTACCTGTAGGCAAATCATACGCAAAGAGGAGTGGCATAACTACACGCGGCTTAGATCATGATTCGATGCTGGGACCTTCCTTCCCCAGCAAATACTGCCCTTTGATACCCGAACAAGATTTGAATTCTTAGTATGGAAGAATTGGGAAGTAGGGGGGTGGGAAACAGCTGCTATGAGGCAACCAACAGTGTCTACCACTACTGAGGTCCTCTGTCTTCCCCAATTTGAACCTCCTCCCACCCCCCCCCAGTGCAAACCACTATCATTATTCCAGACTTTAGGAACATACACATAAACTTACGCACACCACACCATATTAGACAATGGACTTGGGGTATTTAATAGACTTACGGTAGTGTGTGTGTGTGTGTGTGTGTGTGTGTGACAAACATGCCATCCTACTTAGGCATCTTTCTACAATTTGCTTCAGCGTTCAACAGTATGTCTCAGTGATCCATCCATATTGATACTTATTGATCTATTTTTGCAGCTGCTGTATAGTGTTTCCTAGTGTGAACGTACCACAGTTAATTTACATACTTTCCCTAATTTAGATACTTCTTGGTTGTTTTTAGTGCAGCTTCAAAGCACTTCTGTGGGTAGATGCACTGAATATTCTCCATTTGCCCCCTCCAGATCCATCTTTCTCTGCTCTATGTTCAGTTTGCTGATCACTATAAATAGCAGGAGCTGGCTCTCTTGCTCTCTGGCGTCTGGTTGGGTGAAGCCTCTGCGAGTGGCAGGAAATAAGAGAATATAAGGGAGAGAAGTTGGAGTGTCATTCCCCCTCATTCACTTCCTGCCGAGCTGCAGGTTGGCAGAGGCTGTGTTTCTCTACCGAGGCCACAGCTCCTGTCCAGGGGATGCCCTACGGCTCAAGCTCTCGGGGTTCCAGTATCTGCTATTGTCCCTCTGCTGCTTCAGGCCCAAGGGTGGTAGCATTTCTCCCTGCTGTTGACAGTCCCTCTCCAGGTGCTGTTTCCGGGAATCTAACTGATTTAGCTAATTACATTCATTTAAAAGAGCTAGAACCGTGAAGACCCAAACTTCCATTCATGGCTCCATTTGTCCACTAATTTGCCTTACTTTTCCTCCCAGCATCGCCCCTTCCCAGCTTCTACTTTCATCTCCTCTTTATGTCTTGGTCTCTGTGTAAGCTCCCAGATGACCCCCACCCCGATCCACCTGGCCCCTGGTCTCTACTCTGCATGTTACCCTATGAGCACACTGTGTCCTCATACTTACTGATCTGTCCTCATGTGGGGAGCCCACAGTATCTTTAATAGGCTGCTGCTTAATGGGAGCCAGAAAACATTCTCCACTCTCACAAAGCAGGACCAGAAGTATGCATGTGGTCCCCAACCACAGGAATGTTCCCCCAGGGACAAGTACCCAAAGGCCCCCTCTCACCTGTCTGAACTCCCTTACACTTCACCTCATGCTTCCTCTTAAAAAAAAAAAAAAAGATTTATTTGTTTATATGAGAGAGAGAGTTGGGAGGAAGGGGCAGAGGGAGAGAATCTTCCAGCAGATTCCCCACTGAGTGTGGAGCCCAACACAGGGCTCCATCTCATGACCCATGAGATCATGACCTGAGCCGAAACCAAGAGTCAGATGCTTAACTAACTGAACCACCCAGGCGCCCCTTACCTCATGCTTCCTCTTAAACTCAACATGAAGTTCTCTACGTTAGGCCCTGAGATGAGTTTAGCAACCAGTGAACAAATTTCCAGAGCTCCTAGCAAAGTAGTTAAGAATATGTATTGTGAAGTCCAATAACTCAAGGCTCAAATTCTGACCACCCAACAGCTGAGAGACCTCATGCAAATTATTTAACTGTTCTTGCCTCCGTTTCCTCATTGTAAAGTTGAAATTGTAGTATTACATACCTCTTAGAGTTTTTTAAAGATACATTAGATATACCTAAATATATATCTCAAAGGTCTTAACATAAAGCCTAGTCCAGGGAGAGCCTTCCATACATGGTAATAGATATTATTCACTCAACACTATATAAGTTGCTGTGGAGGTAAAAGCCATGGCCCTACCCTCAGGGAGCCCACAATCTACCCTGCAAGATGAGAAGAACATTCTTGTAATAATGAACAACACAGGTGGCCCTATATTTTTGAGGAGCAAGTTATATGGTATAAGTTCCAGTGCAACAATATTGGGATGGTTCTTTCACATATCTGACCTGTCATGTTGCCTGACAGGTTCTTGAGAGTAAGCACCAGGCATTAATCCCCCTTGCAAGCCCAGGGCTTGGCACACAGTAGACATTCAAACAGTCTGTCTAAATACCCAAGGAATGCTTGGATCTCATGTTAGAACAAGCACCTCATTCTTTACAAAAGCACTTTGAAAGTGAAGCATCATTTCATTCCCATAACAACCCGTGAGATAATTACTATTGTTATCTGAATGTTCCAGAATAAGGAAACTGTGGCTCAAAAAGCTTAGCACTTTGGGGCACCTGGGTGGCACAGCAGTTAAGCGTCTGCCTTCGGCTCAGGGTGTGATCCCGGCATTATGGGATCGAGCCCCCACATCAGGCTCCTCTGCTATGAGCCTGCTTCTTCCTCTCCCACTCCCCCTGCTTGTGTTCCCTCTCTCGCTAGCTGTCTCTATCTCTGTCAAATAAATAAATAAAATCTTTAAAAAAAAAAAAAAAAAGCTTAGCACTTTAAGTCCCACAGTTGGTTTATAGTGGGGATGGTCTGAGACCCAAGGCCTTTGACCATAAATGTGGAGCCTACTCCTACAAGGGCCACAGAAACTCATAAGCCAAAAAAAGCCTATCTTCTGCCAAAAGTCTTATTCTGCCTCCAGTATGCTCTCTTTCTAAACGTTTCTGTGCTCTCTTGAGCTGATGCTGCTGGTTTCAGACTCTTCCTTTAGCTAAAGGGAATCCAATTCCTTAGGATTTATTTTCAGGGAGGCAGAGATTCTCCCATTCATCCAAGCCCCTATCAGACATATAAATGCATAATATAGTCATTAACCTCTGAAATACATGACACAGTCATAACCACATAGAGGCTGTTAAAAAGCTCATTATCTCCAGTGGGAGATACTCACCATGCTTACTACTCTTTCCTCACAGGGCCAGGACAGAATGTTGGCTCTCTAGTTAGGGGGAATGTTTTATTTTGCCCAGGAATCCTTCTAAAAGCAGTTGTATTATGGATAAATCCTAGCTTATTTGTATGCTTCTGAATGCATTGGAAGGCAATGTTTAAAAAAAAATTTTTTATCACAAAAAACACTGCACACCGTTTGGGGAAAAAATTAAGCAAAATGAAATGTGTAGGGGTGCCTGGGTGGCTCAATTGGTTAAGTGTCTCTTGATTCTAGCTCAGGTCATGATCAGGTCGTGAGATCAAGCCCCACATTGGGCTCTGCACTGAGCCTGGATCCTGCTTGAGATTCTCTCTCTCCCTCTCTCTTTGCCTCTTCACCCAGCTGCCCCCATCCCTGGCTCTTCACCCCACCCCTGATGCACATGCACACATACTCTCTCAAAAAAAAAAACAACAAAAAACTAAATGTGTAAAGTAAAAAGTGAAATTGCTCAAGAAAATGAGAAGACAAGCCACAGACTGGGAGAAAACTTTTGTGAAAGTCACACCTAATAAAGGACTGTTGTCCAAAATACACAAAGAATACTTACAACTCAACAATAAGAAAATGAACAACCTGATTTAGAATGGGCAAAACACCTGAACAGACACCTCACCAAAGAAGATATACAGATGGAAAATAGGCATATGTCATTAGGGAATTGCAAATTAAAACAGTAATGAGATATCACTACACACCTATTAGAATGGTCAGATCCAAAATGCTAACGGCACCAAATGCTGGCAGAGATCTGGAGCAATGGAAACTCTCATTTGTTGCTGGTAGGAATGCAAAATGCAAAGACTTTGGAAGACAGTCTGGCACCTTCCTACAAAACTATACTCTTACCATACAACCCAGCAATTGTGCTCCTTGGTATTTACCCAAATGAGTTGAAAACATGTCCACACAAAAACCTGCAGATGGATGTTTATAGCAGCTTTATTCAAAACTTGGAAGCAAACCAAGATATCCTTCCAATGTGAGTTCATTGACTGTAACGAATGGAGCACTCTGGTGGGGGATGTTGATGGTAGAGGAGACTGGAGTGGCATGGGGCTGGGGATATATGGGAAATCTCTGCACCTTCCCTGCAGTTTTGTTGTTAACCTAAAACTGCTCTAAAATTAAAGTCTACTTTTATCAAACTGAAAAGTTATTTTCCCTCAGCTTCCCATGCCCAGTCCCACTCCCTATACGTAATTGTTGTCAAATGTTTATTGTATTTTCTTCCAGTCTTTTTTCTCACACACACATAATGTATATGAATATTTAAGACCTTTTTTAAAGGTCAGCTCAGCTCTGTATATACAATAACAGTGTCTTGTTATAATAGTGGAAATACTTCAAAGTACCTAGTTGTTCAAAGTAAGGACTAGTTAAGTAAACTATAACATATTGTTAACTGAGCACTGCATAATGGAAACTACTTTGGACTGTAAGGTGTCTAAAAGAGGAGTGGTAGTGCTAACAGTAGTAGTGGTGGTGGTGGTAGTGGTAACAATAGCCGTAACAGTAGTCATAGCTGTAGTAGTAGCAGGAGTAGTAAGAATAAAGTAGTAGTAGTAGTAGTAGTAATAGTAGTAGTTAGACTAAGTAGTTGTGGAATAAATTAGTAGTAGTAGTAGTAGTAAGAATAAGTAGTGGTGGAGTAAATTAGTAGTAGTAGTAGTAGTATTAATAGTAGTAGTAAGAATAAGTAGTGGTGGAGTAAATTAGTAGTAGTAGTAGTAATAGTAGTAGTTAGACTAAGTAGTGGTGGAGTAAATTAGTAGTAGTAGTAGTTAGAATAAGTAGTGGTGGAGTAAATTAGCAGTAGTAGTAGTAGTAGTTAGAATAAGTAGTGGTGGAGTAAATTAGCAGTAGTAGTAGTAGTAGTTAGAATAAGTAGTGGTGGAGTAAATTAGTAGTAGTAGTAGTTAGAATAAGTAGTGGTGAAATAAATTAGCAGTAGCAGCAGCAGCAGCAGTAGTAACAGTGGTCATAGTCTTCGTAATAGTAGTCGTAGTAGAGTCAGACAGAACTGGATTTAAATTCTGTCTTGACAGTTAAACAATTACTGAGGACTTGCCAAACCTTAATTTTTCATCTGTACCACAAAAATACTAGTGCTTACCCAAAGGGTTACTAAACCAATTAAATGGAGAGACTGTATGTAAAGTCCTCAGCAAAATGTCTGGCACCTGACAGGTGCCCTATCAGCCACAGTCCCTTCTCAAGAGTAGGCCCTCTTCTTGGTGGTCAGGCCTGGCACAAAGTCAGCAGTAAAATAAATGCTGGCTGAGTTGAACTAGAATAGCACATTATAACTTTTTAAAATCCATATTTAGAGACATGGTGTGAGATCTGGGATTTCAAGCAAGACAAGGTTTAACAGAGGGAATGAGAGGCTGACACAACATTGAATGGTCTGTGGTAGCTGAAGTCAGGGAAGCCTATGCTCTCCTGCACAAAGTGGAAGGACCATCATAGGTGATCTCAGCTGATCTCAGTACCAAAGAGGTGATTCCCAAGGGGATGCCAGAAGCTGCGGCAAGACTGCCCATCTGCCTGTCATGGCTCTCTGTTGACTCATTGAGAGAGAGAAACCAAACCTGTGCAAAAAAAAAAAAAAAAGCAGAAAAGTGAGTTCTGATGGACGAGAAGGAAGGAGAAAGCTCATGGCTTAACCTATAGAATACTGTAGGAACATTTTTTAAAATGAAAAACAGGGGTGCCTGGGTGGCTCAGTCGGTTAAATGTCTGCCTTCAGCTTAGGTCATGATCCCGGGGTCCTGGGATAGAGCCCCGAGTGAGGCTCCCCGCTCACTGGGGAGTCTGCTTCTCCCTCTGCTCCCCTCCCCCGCTTATGCTTGCACTTGCTCTCTCTGAAATAAACAAAATCTTTAAATAAACAAACAAATGAGAAACAAGTTTAGTTGTATATTACAAATATGTGCCCATTTGTTGAGGAGAAAATCACCCACAATCTCACCAGCAAGAGAAAGCTCCTGTCAAAAACCTTGGTCTTACCTCCTTATGAATCTTTCTCTATGCTGCATACATATGTCATATGTATTTCATATGCATAAAATATATATGTATATATGTGTTTTCTATATATGGTATCTTCTTGTCATGTCAATAAACAGTCATCCATGACATCAGTTTTAATGGCTGAATAGAATTCCAGTGTCTGTCTAAACCATACTTTATGTAACCAATCATCCATTGTCAGACATTTGGGTCATTTCCAAAATCTTGCTATTATAAACAGAGCTGCCAGGAACTTCCTTAGAGCCATGCAGTGAACTTCTGATCCTCTTTCACAGAAGGATGAAAGAGAACAATGGGCTATTTGCGAAAGTTGACTTCAACTCCAAACCACCATCCCCTTTTCCCCACCCCTGGTGATACCCCAGCCCTCCGTCCAGCTGGAGGAATCCACGGTCAGGACCTTAGATTCCTGAGGATTTGCCCCACTCCCAGAAAGGGTATCTGAGCCTTTCTGAATGCATATAATTAGATGTGAGGGCCCTGAAATCAGGCCAGCCCTAGCCCAAACTGGGAAGCACATGAAAGAAGTCTTGGCTGACTTTCAACTCTCTCTTCACTGTTTCCTTTCCCTAGCACTGTCCAGTCCTCCCAAGAGGCAACTGCCCAGCACCCCAAACCCCTGGGTCCTACTCTCCCCATCTGATCAGCTAATCTCTACAGCTGTGACAGCATCCAGAATGGAAAGGGCCACACCTTCTGGTAATGTATACCCTCCAAGAAGCTCCCTTTAACATCTTGAGTCAAACAACATGCTTTGAACTAAACGCTGCAGGGAGGCCCAGGTAGGTAAGACATCATCCCTGCCCTCAGGTGGCTTATAGTCTATAGTCTACTTCAGTTTCCCAGGGCTGCTGTAACAAGTGACACAAACTGGGTGGCTTAAAACAACGGAAATGTATTGTCTCATAGTTCTGGAGGCTACCAGTCAGAAATCAAAGTGTCAGCAGGGCTGTGCTCCCTCTGATGGTTCCAGGGGAGATTCCTTTCTTGCCTCTTCCCCATGTCCTTGGTATTCCTTGGCTTGCACCTGCATCTCTGCGATCTCTGCCTCTGTCTACCTGTGGCCTTCTTCCCTGCATATCTGCATCTCTGTGTCCAAATTTCCTTCTTCTTACGGGACATCAGTCATACTGGATTTAGGGCCTACCCTAATTCTGTGTGACCTCATCTTGACTAATTACACCCTCAAAGACCCCAGTACCAAATATGGTCACATTCTGAGGTTCTGAGTGGACATGAATTTTGGGGGAACCCTACTCACCCCAGTTCATGTTCTGACAGAGACAATGATGAATATAAAAATTCAAAACTGCAGGCATCAAATTACTATGACAGCTTTTTTTCTTTTCAAGATTTTACTTATTTGAGAGAGTGAGTGAGAGAGAGCAGAGCAGAGGTAGGGGCAGAGGCAGAGGGAGAGGAAGGAGACTCCCTGCTGAGCAGGAAGCCCCATGTGGGGCTTGATCCCAGGACCCTGGGATCATGACCTGAGCTGAAGGCAGACACTTAACTGACTGAGCCACCCAGGCTCAGCCCCCACTCTTACAGCTTTAAATGGACCAAGAGGGCTACAATATGGGAATATGGGGTGGCCAGGGGTACCTCCCAGTCACCCTGTCTTGTACCTCCTAGTCTGGCTTTGCTGATGAGCCAGCCTTGCTGCGAGCCCCCAGGGGACCCTCTAAAACTGCCTGTGGACTAAGGGATACTTCTTGAATTCTCTCCAGCTCTGCTCTCAAGCTGTTTTTTTTTTCAGACCATAAATTCTGGAGACAGTTGTGGCAGGGAGAAGAAAAAATGTAATGAAGAACATACAAAGGCAAAACTATAACACCTTTTCCCCAAATTTGTGGTGCTTTTTGTGCATTTGCCTCCTTTTCCTCTGCTGTCTCTGGTTTAAAAAGTAGGAGAAGGCGCCTGAAGCAGCACTGGCCTCTCTGAATGCTGGAGCTTGCTCTGTCCTGTCTCTGCCGTGTACTAACACAGCAGGGCCGCACACTCAAAATGAGACGATTAGCCAAGACCCTGGGCAGCAGTCTCTGCATTTCCAAAGCCACCCATCACAACATCCCCTGTAGAGGCCATAGCGTTCTCTTCAGAGGCATTTGCCCTACAGCTAAATCCTCCCCTTGGACAACTTTAAGGGTGACTATGTTTCTCCACCAGCTCATATGGATGACAGGAATAACTCATAGCAAGCGTTATCATGGTCCATACTCCACCGACAGTCCCCACATCTTGTCCGGTGGGGACTCTGACCCTGTCTTCTGTGGGCACCTTTCACTCTTGGCCTGAGAGTTTTGTGTGGAAGTGCAGGAGAGGTCAGCCTTTGGGAGCAACCCTCAAGCAATGAGTAACAGGAGATGGTGAAAAATGCCCTGAATTTCTTGCCCTTGGGAGGAGGGGGAACAGCTCTGAGTTTTGCTTTCTGCTGTCTCCCAGAGGTCCTGGCAGGACTGAGCCCCAGTTGCCCATAGTGGTAACATGTTCCTTAAGGCATCGTGGATTATCTCTCTTCCACACTCCGCTCCCAGGGCTTCCTGGCATCTCTTCCCAAACAAACTACTTGCACTCAAATCCATGTTTCCAGGTTGGCTTCTGGGCACTCAAGACACACAGTTGCATTAGCGTGCATTTCTGTCGGTGCCACAGACAGGCACCAAATCTTATTCCTCTGAGCACTCTCCATTTGGTCCCTGCCAAATGTTTTATATACATTACCTCATTATTCCCATTTTACAAATTAGGAAAATAAAGCTCAGAGAGCTTAAGTCACTTGTCCAGGGTCATGCAGCCTAGAAGAAGGAGCTGGGTTTTGAACCAAGGTGCCCTCTCTATAGCCTATGCCATTAATGACTGTCATTAGCAATGGTATTCAATAAATGTTTGTGGAAGCAATAAAGATGCTAGCAAGCAAACCTGACAAGATTGGTACAAAGTGCTCATTATTTGGATGCCGGAGATAGGGCTCCAGACCACCTGATTTCTTGAACATATTTAAGATCCAGTAGAGATAGAGGCCATCAGAGTGTCCTTCCCCAAATCTTCACGAGTCTTTTTTCTATTCATTTATTGATTCAAAAAGAATTTATTGATTGCTACTGTATCCAAGACACTGGACTACGCCCTGTGCAGGGTGCAGAGAAATGTAAATTCAAGGAGCTTTTTTGTCCGACATCTTAGTGAGACTGCAATGAGAGCAGCTGCTCTCCGAGCTTCACTGTGCTGCAGGGACGACAAGAAACAAGATCCTGGAAAGTCGCCCAAGAAAGACAAAGACCCAGTGAACAAATCTGGGGGCAAGGCCAAAAAGAAGAAGTGGTCCAAAGGCAAAGTTCAGCCCAAGCTCAATGACCTGGTCTTGTTTGACAAAGTGACATATGACAAACTCTGTAAGGAAGTTCCCAACTAGAGACTGAAGATTTGGGGTTTCCTGGCCAGGGCAGCCCTTCAGGAGCTCCTCAGTAAAGGATTCATTGAAGCAGTTTCAAGGCATGAGCTCAAATCCCTTGAACCAGAAACACTAAGGATGGAGATGCCCCAGCTGCCGGGGAAGATGCACACACAGGTCCCACCAACTGTACGTTTTGAAAAACAAATTGCTATTAAATCAAAAATAAACACAGCAAATTCAAGGAGCTTACAGTCTGCTGGGGGTGAGGGAGACAAAGATAAGACAGAAGTAGCTGAAAAGATAAATGACAAGACTAGAGCTGCCATTAGGCAGAAGTTATGTATAGCTAAGTGAGTTGAACAAAAACGTGCTGGGTTTTCAAAGATGAGCTCTGGGAGCTGGAGCAGACAGACCACTGGGAGGAGGCAGGGCTTCAAGGACAGGTGCTGGATGGCTAGAAGCCGGGACAGGCAGGGAGAATGACATGGCAAAGACAGGTCAGCAAAGCCACAAAGCAAGAGGATTCCAGACAATTAGCTTCATCACTGTGCCCTGTCCCCTCCTCCAAATCAAAGCTAACTGGGGAAGAAAAGGTAATGTTTACCAGGAGCAAAACCAAGGTTTAAGAGACGAATGCTGAGGATTACAGATGCATGGCCATTCGCAACTGCTTTTCAAGCTAAGACATGCATAAAGGAATACAGATCACATGCTAAAGAGATCACCTTTCCTTCAGGTCTAAGGGCTGATTGAGTAAGTGTGACCGCCATGGCTCCTGCTCTGAAAACTTGGCACCAGAGGACACTGCATAACTGCCAGCTCTCTCTGTTGTGCTTGGATCACACTGCCTGGAGTCCAGGAGTCACACAGACTTTGGGGAGTGAAGATATTTCCCTGAAGGCTTGGTAACCAAGACCTCATTTACAGCTCCTGTTCTGGGAGAGGATTGCTTCTTTGCTCACCTTCAACTTCTCCCCAGTGAGGGAGTGGGCAGGCCAGATTGGCACACAGGAGAAATGGAAAGAGCCCAGCCAAGCACCCTGCACAATTTGGGAGAGATTAGGCATGGAAAGCCTGGAAGACTCTGGGCTACCATGGGCAGAACTGGCTCAAAAGGACCTCACCCTTGGTGGCTGTGCCCAGAGCTAAGAGCCCCCACTATCCTTCAACCACCACCAAATTAACATACTAAGTAAAGCAATGTCTGCTCTGCAAACATAGCTTCAAGACCTACTACCAAGCCCCAACCAGCAGCTGCCCTCAGCCTCTTCCAAACAGAAATTCTACAGCCACCACTCATGCCAGCTCACATGAGGCAACCAACTAGAGTTTCACAGCCACCGCTATAGGAAGAAAAAGGCTGGATCCAGGTCCTAGGAGTTTCCAGAGAGCTTTGCCCTTTACTCAGCAACAGTCTGAAACCCAACAAACACCAGCAGCTGTTGAAATGACACTGTGTAGCCAGTGGGCCCGTGTGGGGATCTTATCCACTGGCTTTCCCCACATTCTGCCGCAGACCAGGCCAGCGCATGGGTACTGATGCCCGTGGGGCTGCCCTTGCCCACTAGGGGGCTGAGAGCAGAAGCAGAAATGCGTCCCCATTTCCTCTTCCTCATCTCCCTATGTTCCTGAGATGCATTTCATAAAGCTTCTCAGAAGGTGGCCAGTTCAATAACACATCCTTTTATTGGCTCTTCCTCCTTCCCTGTTTCACTCTGAAATAAGACGACTCACAGAAGCATTCCTGTCAGGCTCTGCTTTCAGGAGAACACAGGCTCAAGCACTCAGAAACCTCAAAAGATAACACACTTGTTTTCTGAAAATGAGCCCAACAGAGCACAGCAATGAGGGTTTTCTCGATCTTTGCTTATGCTTATGTTGAATATGGAACCAGTCAAGCATGAACTCTGAGAAAGGTTCTTGATACGTCCAGCCCAAAGAAGGAGAAAACGATCCCTCTACCTACACGAGAGAGACATGGCAGGTGAAATCTTTTCACTGAGTCCTATTTCATTTTGTCAATTCACTAAAACCCATCCTGTGGGAGAGCCAGTGACTCACCATGTAAAAAACGGGAAGAACAGTTTCTTTGGAAGTGGGAGGTTTCACACACTGCTGTACATGCACACATCAGGACACAAAGTGAGGTGACGTGGCTTAGCTGATGTCTAAGTGCCCTCGACTTGATAGAGAGATTTTAACCAAATATAGCAAGGAGGCTTCCATTTGAGAACCTAGCTCCCTCTCCCAAAGCAGATGATGGGTAAGAATAAGGGAGGGGACTAGGGAGGTGGAGGAGAATGGAATTGGAGTTAAAATAAACCTGAGAGGAAAGAGCAGACTTCTAAGGAGGAGGGAAAGAAAAACCTCACTTGCACCTTCTCCTGTTCGCCTGCCGGTCTGACCATAATCGCTTTCACAGTGCCACACGAAACACCTAATAACGTACACATCGTCGGGGAAAAGGTGGACTTTTATTTGGGTGTGAGAACTAAGATTACAAGTAGTAAAAAAGAGTAGTGTCTAGTTTTTAGCACCTGTCATGAATCAAAAATCACGTTTTAAGCTTAAGACTTTAATTGTTATGATGATAACATCATTTTTCCTATATTAAAAAATGTGAAGACTAGAACAAAACCAATTACTTCTCAGTTTCTGAAAGGTTGTGAATCCAAAATACATATATACATTTTTTCTTCATGCGCTCACCCCCAAAAGGGGGGCTGTGAACACCTCTGAAGATCCAGCTCCTGAACACCTTGGAGCCTGGTTAAAAGCATGAGCTACCCAAGACCATTCCTAGGTATTTACCCAAGAGAAATGAAGACTTTAGTTCACACAAAAACCTGTACACAAATGTTTATGCACACTTACTCATAATGGCCCCAAACTGGGCCCCACCCAAATGCCCTTCAGTTAGCGGATGGAAACAAAGAGTGGTACATCCGTACAATGTAACAGGGCTGGTCCAGAAAAAGGAACAAACAACAGATGTACGCAGCAACAGCAGAAGAAATCGCACATGCATTTTGCTAAGTGAAAAGGCTCGAAAGGCTATATGATTCCATTTATAGGTCATTCTGGAAATGGCAAAACAGAAAACAGATCCCTGGATGCCCCGGGCTGCTGGTGAATGGAAGGAGAGGATTGGCTACAAAGAGGCACAAGGGAATTTTTGAGGATAATGGGGCTGCTGTGTCTTTTGACGTGGTGGTGGTCATACAGCTGTGTGCATTTGTCAGTGCTCATAGAATTGTACGCTACTAAAAAGAGTGAATTTTACTGTAAGTAAATTACACTTCAATTTTAAAAAATTAATTAATTAAGAGCTGTGGTGTCCCTGGCCTGGGAAAGAACTTCAGCTCTGCCACTTCTTTTTGTGTGACCTTGGACAAGTTACGTAAGCTTTCTGAGCCTTGGTTTCCTCCTCCGTACATGAGGATTTAATAGTGCCCACCTCACAGGTTTGTTGCAAGGATTCAACGAATAAGGCAGCGCCTGACCGGCAGTCAGCCGGAGATCACATTTTGACCCTCCAGCCAAGGGTCCCAGCATCAGGCCCCTCCCCACGTGGTCTTGATAGCTCTCTGCCCCACACCGCACCACCCTGGGCCTCCCTCCACCTGCCCTCTGTCCAGCCTGGATTCCTGGGGAGAAATTGATGCCACCCCTTGAGCACTCTGGGAAGCAATCTGGGCTAAGTTAGAGCTTGGTGTTACTGAAACCTGGCTTTGAGTCCCAACCAGTAAGCTGGCATGTCTGGGAGTTTTTAAATCTCCCTGCGGCCACCAACTGTGCCCCTCAGCCGAGCCAGTAAGTTCATAAATGCCACACCGGGTGAAAAATGTGTGCTCCCTCTCCCGTGCTCCTGTAGGGCTGTGGTGTATCCATTCTTTATTTCCTGGCACATAGTAGACAGCCAATAAACAAATAGGATGTACCATCCGAGGGCAACTAGCTTCTGGGCATTTTATTGGACTGTGCTAAACACTGTTTGATTACAGGTTCTAATTTCCTTAGGCATGCTCACGCGTGCGTATGTGTGCGTATACTTCTCCTAGCTAACACTTTCTCAGGCATACTAATGAAAACCTACTGGCCAACTGAAGCGTTTAAAGATCCCAAGCAGACTTTTCTATAGTTAGAAAGTTTTATGAAGTAACAAGTAAGTAACAAGATAAATCCCTTTCTAACACATTTTCATTGATTAGGAGGAAGTTCAAGGCGCGAACCATCCGTGCAGCCTGGGCTGGATTTAATTGCTCATCTGTTCATTAACAGAGGCAGTCATGCAACAAGTGTTTGCGGAGCCCCTCTCCTATGTTAGGGTCTATGCCGGGGGTGCTGGGGTTTGTCCTTCCCAGCGTCCGCGCCTGAGTCTGCACAGTGTCAGCATACAGACACCACACCTGTCGGGGCCTTAGTTTCCTCAGTGGTAATGCTTAAGGCCGTTTCAGATTCATTCCAGAACCAACAATCTGACTTGAGGTCGTATTGCAATTTCTGTTAGCAGAGACACATTTTACTGGAACTGATATGACGTAGCTGACCTGAAGAAGAGGAACAAGTTAAAGGAATGTCCCAGTGGTAGTGGCTAATTTACAAGTTTTTGTTTCTCTGACTGCTTTGAAGCTTCTTTTTTTTTTTTTTAAGATTTTATTTATTTATTTGACAGAGATAGAGACAGCCAGCGAGAGAGGGAACACAGGCAGGGGGAGTGGGAGAGGAAGTAGCAGGCTCACAGCAGAGGAGCCTGATGTGGGGCTAGATCCCACAACGCCTGGATCACGCCCTGAGCCGAAGGCAGATGCTTAACCGCTGTGCCACCCAGGCGCCCCTGCTTTGAAACTTCTTATGACAGAATGAAAGATGCACAGCCCCTCAGATGGGGTAGAGAAATGGAGAGTGAGCACACGAGGGTTTTCAACGGATATTTGTAATGTTTTATTCCTTAAAATTAAATAAAATTCAATAGGGCTAAATGTTAATTCGGGGTGTTAGGAGTTCATACCCCTGAATTACAATGTACTCTGCATTTTTTCATGTGTTTAAATATTTCTTTTTTTTTTTTAAGATTTTATTTATTTATTCGACAGAGATAGAGACAGCCATCGAGAGAGGGAACACAAGCAGGGGGAGTGGGAGAGGAAGAAGCAGGCCCATAGCGGAAGAGCCTGATGTGGGGCTCGATCCCATAACGCCGGGATCATGCCCTGAGCCGAAGGCAGACGCTTAACCGCTGTGCCACCCAGGCGCCCCTAAATATTTCTTGATCATTTTTTTTAAAGACACACTTCCTAAGTGACGAAAACTGTGGTGTGAGGCATTTTTTAAATCACAGAAAGGGTATTACTGTACTTACCCGAGTAATCAATCCTTCCTTGGAAATAACACCGGGCTGCCGACCCCCTCTCTGTGTCTCTCTGTCTCCCCTCTGGCGGCTCTCCGGGATGCCGCCTATCCGCTTGGATGAACAAACGGACTGACTACTGAAAGCGTGATAGCTAAAAGCCCCAGGACTTCAGTTCCTTTAAACCCTTCCTCCTGGCAGGTGAGTGGCGCCTCTGCACTCCTGCCCCTGCTGAGGCGCAGCTCTGAGCCTGCTTTGCTCTCAGACAGCGCAGGAAAAAACCAGGCACCCTGGCCAGGCTGGCAGCAAAAAGGACTCTCCATTTCAAAAGAATGGGGGAGGTGAGGGGTGGATCAGCCTCGCCTCAAAGGCTAAAAATAATCTGGTTTTGCAGACTTCTGAGTAGTCCTCAGAAAAGAGGAGGACAGGGTAGGTCGGATCTTTGCATGGGTCCTGCCGAACTTGTGCTGGTCAGGAAAGAGTTAAGCTGGGAGCCTCCGTCCCAGGTTCTGTCCCGAGTCAAATACCTAGAGCTTACCCTTCATCTCTTCCATAATAAAAATGTGATTAGTAGGAACTAGGTGGGGTTCTGTCCCTCTGTCCCTCTGTTAACAGGCAAGGCCCAGCAAGTGGAGATGCAAGGCAGCCTCCCTGAGCTTGTATTTTCGGCACACCTGAGCCTGGGCATTTGGCCGCTCTGGGCAGAGACCCATCTCTGGAAAGACTGTGGGGGCTGATTAAAAACCCCACCTCTTCCCCTAGATGGGTGCATAACAAAGAAGGTAATAGAAAGTGCCTTTAGCCTCCTTGAGAAAATCCCACTGATGTTCCAGGCTACTGACGGTCAGAAGACTGATTCCTGTCTGCCCTAGGTTTCCTTTCCTCCTGAACTGCAAATTCTCTCAGTAAGACAAGGACCCCTGACTGCACGGGTTGCTTCTCCTCCCCCACTCAGATCTGGGTGTTTGTAAACCTGTCTGAATTCTTTCTGCAGCAATGACTTCCTTCACAAAGGTTAGAGGCTCCAGGAAGCCCCACGCGCTGCCTGGCCTACAGCCTTGACAGAGATTCTTTGCTGGACCAAACTTCAGTCAGGCTCCTGAGCCTTCTCCTAGGCTCATCTGTCCACTTTCTTGTAAAACCCCGTTTTAGCAAAACCCCTGCTAAGTCAGTTTGACCAGAACCACACACACACACACACACACACACACACACACACACACACTCCTCAAAATCTGCTCACCTCCCTCAGGTTCCTCATCCTCCCCTGCCCCCAGGTGATGTCTGTCTCCCTGGCCTGCCTTCAGCAAGAATCTTGTGACCTGGGCTTAGCCAGAAGCCCCCTTACCCCTGATGCTTCCTCTCAGTAATATTCCATCCACTGACCTCACCCTCCTCCTTGGCTACAAATTCCCACTTGGCCATGCTGCATTCTGAGTCGAGCCCCATTCCCCCTACTGTGAAACCCCACTGCGGTGGGCTTGAATAAATTCTGCCTTACGGTTTTTAACAAGTGTCATTGAGTTTTTCTGCTTTTTCTTTAACAGCCTTCTCCTGGGTCCCTGGGCTGGGCATCCTTCTTGGGAGCAGTAAGCAAGGAGTGAGGTTCTGCTCCATTGGATCCGCGGAGTAAACAAGCCAGTTGCCGACGAGCTAGCTGCTCTTCAGTGAGAGGACTTGGGTGTGGAATGTGACCCCACTAATTCATCCTTCACCGTGGAAGTCTCGCTCAGCACGGCACACAGCTGTCACAGAGCCAATTTTTCTTTTCTTGGTGAATATGCACCACCGTCACATCCCCCCCTCCCCATTAGATTTAAAGGTATATTGAAGACCCTCTTATCTCAATCCAGGTGTTATTGCGAAGTATTTACCACCGGGCCCTCATACGCCGCAGAAACTTCAGCTTTTGCAGAGGGACAGATGGGAGTAAGGGCAGTCTCACACAGCTTCCAGACGAGGTAAGAAGGCCAAGAGGTGGACCTGAAAAATCGCTCAGGTTCTGCCCCCTAAAATCCTAAAATGCACTTCTTTGAATTACTTGTAAGAAGGAACATAAACAGCTAACATCTTTTAAGGCATTACTCTCTGCCGGGTCCTGTGCTCAGCCTTTAAGGAGATCATCTCGTTTCCTCCCTACATTTAAATACAGGGGCATGGCCTGAAGCTTTAACAGGGTCATGAAATGTTCCCCTGTCACACGGGTAAGAGGTGGAGCTGGGATTTGAACTCTGATCTGTCTCACTCCATGTGCAGAGCTCCTAAACCTGATTCTCTAGAAGGACCCTGTTGAGATACCCAGTGGTCTAGTGTGGCGAGCGCACGAGAATAGACATTGGAAGACACATTCCTGAGCCTCTTGGTCACCAGACTTTTCCAGCGATTGTGAGGAATAGTACAAACTCTCCGGGTGTCAGAGTTACAAAAAGGAAATAATGGTATGAGGTCGGCCTCCTTCGCAAAAGTGGTCGGACGGGTTTGACGGCTAATCTCTAGAGGGAGGCAGAAAGGAGATAAGCAAGCTCCCGGGAGGAAGTTACCAAGGTTCCTCAGGCTTGCCGCACTTCTTAGAAAGTATCCCTTCTCCCCGCTGAGCTCCCTTTCTAGCTGGTATCTGGAACCCAGACCCTGCCCCCAGCCCTCCTGGGTTTCAGTAGCTCCCAGGGAGTTCGGGAAAACAACAAACACAATTTGGGCCGCTTTTGGTGCCCAGGTCTCAAAGGCTTCATTTACATCTCATGTTTACGCAGGATGTTTCAGGGTCTGGCAACTTAGCCATTTGCGCTGAAACAGCCCCCAAAGCAGAAGAGAGGTAAATGTCTAAGGCAGATCCCGAAGAGGTTCCATAACAGGCATGAAACTTCTTTGAAGTTTATCTTCCGTCTCTCCCCTTATCTGCGGCTTGGGTTCCAGTTACTGCTGTCGGCTGTAGTCGGGAAGCAGATGGTCCTCCTTCTGACAGAGGCCAGCGCTGCACCGCATGCCCGCACCATCCCTCGCACTTCAGCTCACATGTAGGCAGTTTATCATCTGCCCTCATCACAAGAAGGGTGAGGACGGCACAGTAAGACACCGAGAGATAGACCACATTGACATAACTCTTATTAGAGTCTATTATTACAGTTGTCCTATTTTACCACTGTGAATCTCTTACTGTGCCTGATTTATAAATTAAACTTTATCGTAGCTATGTATGTATAGGAAAAATGGTGTATATGGGGCTCAAGACTGTCTGTGCTTTTCAAGCATCCACTGGGGGTCTTGAATAAGGATAGACTACTGTATTCTTTTTAAATATATGCAAAGTTTTCATTCTAGTCATATCCTGCTCATTTTTTTCTTTTTAAAATTTTTTATTTAAATTCAATTTAATTAACATATAGTGTATTATTAGTTTCAGAGGTAGAATTTAATGATTCCTCAGTCTTACATAACACCCAGTGCTCATTACATCCCGTGCCCTCCCTACTGTCCATCACCCGATTACCCTATCCTCCCACCAACCTCCCCTCCAGCCACCCTCAGTTTGTTTCCTAGAGTTCAGTGTCTCTATGGTTTGCCTCCCTCTCAACTTTCATCTTATTTTATTTTTCCTTCCCTTCCCCTATGTTCAT
Source organism: Ailuropoda melanoleuca (assembly GCF_002007445.2). Taxonomy (NCBI): domain Eukaryota; kingdom Metazoa; phylum Chordata; class Mammalia; order Carnivora; family Ursidae; genus Ailuropoda; species Ailuropoda melanoleuca. Next base: position 88,816,328 of record NC_048221.1, on the reverse strand, counting down.
CTGTTTTGCTTCTTAAATTCCACATATGAGTGAGATCAAGGGTATGTCTTTCTGTGACTTATTTCACTTAGCATAATACCCTCTAGTTTCGTCTACGTCACTGCACATGCATGCCCATTTATTTTAACAAAAAAATACTTTTGTTACTTAGTTGCACTACTTTCCTCCTAAAACCTCACATAATCAATTATAGTTACTTACTGAGCACAGCACTAGGATTACAGAACTTAACCTCACTAAGTACTCACAATCACCCTAATGAGCAGGTGCTGTGATCCCGCCCACTTTATAGACCGGTAACTATTCCTTCCTTCATTGCTGCCAGCACCATGGAGACATGTTTCACCTCGGGCTTCTCCCCACTTGGGTGTTCTAGATGACTGCCCTCCCTTAATTAAGGTCATATGAAAGAGTCTTTACCATTGTCATTCTTAAAAATATAAAACTATGTAGTAAATATGATGAACATAAATTCCTCAAACTACACACTTTTCTAAGGCTGAGGGCCCCCCCCACTTCTGAAAATGCCTAAAACAGATTTGTCTTGGGTGTTCCATTATTTCAGATAAAGACCAGTTCAATGTGGTGCTTAAGCTTCTTAGACTCAAAGCATGGGCTCAGGAGTTACAAATCCCCACTAAGTCATTTCCCCCTGATGTGATCTTGAGCTAATCATTGACTCTCTCAACTTCAGTTACCCATAAATTGGAGATAATACTAGGACCTACCCATAGGGTTGTTAGAAGGATTCAATGAGGAATACATATATAGAACCCGTCATAAAGTAAGCAATTGGTAAATGTCAAAAGCTTTTCTTGTTAAAGAGATTTGGGGTGGAGATTGCTTTAAGCAACACCTTTTATCCAACAATGCCTAAAACCACATTTCCAAGGTTGGGAAAATGTTTTCATTGATTGCAAATTCATCTTCAGATATCAGAGCAGGTATACTGACTTTGGGCTGTGAAAACGTGATCCCTGAGCAATGTCTTGGGTTCTGAGCAAGGGAGGGGGTGTGAGGTAAAGTCTACTGACTCTTGCAACGGAACTGAATTTCCTTAGGAGCCTGAAAGCCACTTGTGAGGGAAGAAAGAATCCATTAGGGGACCAGTTAGCTAACATGCACCCCATGTGCCCTGTCTGAGACCATGTCAGCACTGAGCCTTGCTGGCTGCAGATCTAATGAGATCACAGCCACCTTGCCCTGCGGGGAGGTAGCCCTAATCACCGTCAACTCCAGCTGAGCTGACAGTAGCTGCTCCAACACTGGGCTTCGCCTCCTCCAGCTCCCACTTTCTCATCTCTCTGCAGGATAAAGAGCTCATGAGAAGGGGGCCCTGCAGTCTTCATATCTATACATCCCTCCCTGGCACACAGTACATGTCCTGTAAGTCTCCCCAGAATGAATTCATGGGAGGCTGTAAAATCCTCTCCCCTCTTCTCTAGGGCATATCTGTGTAACCAGTGCCAGTCCTATGGCCTATATACATATATGTCAAAACACGTGCTTTCCAGCCCTTGCAACCTTCCCATGCCAGACTGGCAGGTATGGCTGATGTTCAGCTAAGTGTCACCTCAAAGAGTCAGGTCATTCAGGCAGATCTTTATATTCTTTTTTTTTTTTTTAAGATTTTATTTATTTATTTGACAGAGACAGCCAGCGAGAGAGGGAACACAAGCAGGGGGAGTGGGAGAGGAAGAAGCAGGCTCATAGCCGAGGAGCCGAGGAGCCGAGGAGCCGAGGAGCCTGATGTGGGGCTCGATCCTATAACGCCGGGATCACGCCCTGAGCCAAAGGCAGACGCTTAACCACTGTGCCACCCAGGCGCCCCAGATCTTTATATTCTTTATATTTTAACTGTGTAAGTACCTTGGTGTCCCTGGTATCATCTTTCCCAAACATTTCTTAAGCTGGACTACTTAGGCCAATGAAAAAGCTAATCTATTTTATGTTGATTCCATCAGCTTCGGTTTCTTGATCTAGTAACTAAATTGGGAGCAAAATGGGGAAGGGGGAACCTTTTATAGCCTTCCAAACCCCGCCTAAAGAGAGGACTTAGGAGCTGTGGCTCCTCTCCCTTGCTTGCCTTTCCGTGTGTGCTTATCTCCCCACCCCAATCCTATATATGAAGATGGCAGAGAAGGAACATACCTCGATAAACTTAATAAGAGTTTCTCTCCATGGACCTCATGGAGTCTGGATCCCCTACCCGTAAATAGATTAGTCTGATGCCCTGGCGAGGACCCTGGATTTGTAATCATTGGCCCTGTTTCTTGTTGGCTGTGACACTTTGGATAATCACTTAACCTCCTGAGGCCTCAATTTTTTATTTATAAAAGCAAGAGCAGCCTAGGATGTTTATAATGTTCTCTGTGACACTAAAGGCTAGATAGCACTATACAAACATGAGGAATAATTAGTGTCCCTGGAAAATGCCTTCCTTCCCCCACAACATGAGCTGGTGGAGGTTCTGAGAACAAGTGTCCCTCGGGAAAGAAAAACGAGTGCCAGCAGATCACATTCAGAACAAAAGAGAGGCTGCACAACCCCAGACATATTTTATTTAGGCAGAATATCTCCCAGAACCTTTGTGGAGACATGTGAATCTGAAAGTTGCCTTCCCATGGGAACGAATGGGAATTTTCCTGTAGATGTATCAATGGAAGCTTTGGCTTGAACTACTACTATATTAACTGATACATTACCTGGCCCTTTTAGAGGACAAATTATGTCAAGAATTGCCTAAAGAACTAATAGTACAACCTGTGCTCTATTGTCCGGGGCTATTTTGGGTCTTATAAACCATAAGCAATTAAAAAAAAAAATCAATGCTCTCAACAACTGAAAGTCAATCAAGTTACTTAAGATTTCCTCCAATATATAGCCACTGACCGACTGTCCAGGAGTCTGGCTACAGCACTTTGGGTCTTGTACAGACACCAAACTACTTAGCCAGCAGACAAAAATACAGGGAGTTCCAATCATCCAATCAAGAGACCATTAAAATATGGGTTGTAAATCTCTGGTTCTGCCACAGTTCACCAAAGACGTCTGGCAATCTTCCTGCCTTGCTAAAAGGTAACTCTGTGGAGCTGGGTCCTATTTTCTCCTCCTCTCTCTCTTAGTTGTATCCTAAGTTTAGGGTGCACAAGTATCCTCAGGGACCTTTGTTTTCTTACCTGAAAGGGACTCTCTTTGCCCCCAAAGGTATCTAGCATTTTACCAGTTTGGTGCTTCAACGTCAGCATTAACCCTGAGAATGTTTTATCTCCAGGCTCTCTCTGCCTTTGGCCATGATTAGGCTCCTGAAGGTGCCCTGTCGTCCAGCCAGCCCTTGCCCTCTGGAGCTGTGAATGTCAGAGGACAGAGGAGCAGTGGCTGCCCCTGGATCTGAACTCACTGAAGTTCCGTCCTGCTGCCAGGGCACTCCAGGGTCAAGTGGCGGGGCTCTGTTCTCCTCAGGAGATAACTGGCAGGATGCTCCAGTCCTGGCACCACTGGTGCTAAGGGGATTGAGAACGCAGTGCACATGACCCATTCCAGCACAACAATTGGAAAAGTCGCTGCAGACCCTCTGATCTCTAAACCAGGGTTTCCTCATCTGCAAAATGAGCTTATCTGGGAAGTAGAGTGCCCAGTACAGTGCCTGGCACACAGCAGGCCCTTACCGATGCTGCTGCTTTTTCCACCTGCATCTGAAATTCAACTGCTGAGGCCCATAAGAACCAACTGATTTTCTAACTCCAGAGGGGTATGATCTATCAACATCCAAACCTTGCTAGAGAGCTTTGATGAAGAATTCCTTTCAGCCTTTGTTAAGAAAAATTATCCAATACCCTTCTAACCTTGTACGAGAGCATTTCCAACAAGCCCACCTGAGAGATATCTGATGCCCTACTGTAGAGCTTCTCAACTTGTGGCGGCTGGACCAGCATCTGCTCTTGTTAGAAATGCAAATTCTTGGGGCCCAACCCAGACCTACTGATTCAGAAAGTCTGGAATTAAGTCTGGAATTGGGGCAGTGCAATCTGTTTTGCAAGCTGTCTGGGACTGACCCTCTGGTCTAAGGAAACATAACTTTATGCTCACAGAAGTGCCTGACTCAAAGTAAATGCTATAAAATGCTGGCTGTTATCATAAATTAACCTATGTAAACGTAAGAGTGGAATGATATAAGAGTTGGAGCAAAAGTCACAGTCAGAGAATTGGAGAACTCTGAGTGGAAGCCTCAGGGCACCAAGAACAGGGGCTGTCATCAAGCAGGCAGGCAAGCAAAAACCAGGAAGGCAGGGAGCAGCACCAACCATGTGTGGTTGACGAGCAGAGGAAAATAACAGGCAGGGTCTTGGAAGGACAGACCCGGCAGGGATGAGGTCTGAAGATCAAACCCAAGAAGGCTTCAAGAGGCCTGGGGACAACTTCGGCCTGTCAGTTAAGAAGACCTGGTCTCGGGGCGCCTGGGTGGCACAGCGGTTAAGCGTCTGCCTTTGGCTCAGGGCGTGATCCCAGCATTATGGGATCGAGCCCCACATCAGGCTCCTCTGCTATGAGCCTGCTTCTTCCTCTCCCACTCCCCCTGCTGTGTTCCCTCTCTCGCTGGCTGTCTCTCTCTCTGTCAAATGAATAAATAAAATCTTAAAAAAAAAAAAAAAGAAGAAGAAGAAGACCTGGTCTCCACTGGTCACCACTTAAGTCTTAAAGGTTCCAGACCCATGTGTCTATCCTGGTCTGTCTCTCCCATGTTATTGGCCGAGCCCCATTTCCCACAGCTCTCCAGGTGCCTCGTGACGGTGGCATAGTTATCTCCAGGGGTGTGGGCAGTCAGCCTAGAGCGGACGAGCCTGATCCTGGAGCCCATCCATCATCCTTCTCAGATTTACCTTCCTGGCTCCCACAGCTTCACAGGGTTAGGGTCACTTCCTTCTAGGTTCTGGAGCCAGAGACCTAAGAACTGAGTTTTCAGTCAGGGCCCTAAGTAAGAGATGACTGATTAAATGATTATCCCAGACGGTAAAAATACGAACATGAGGCTTGTTATTCATCTGCTAGTTTTTCATGTGGTAATATGCCAGGCACAAAAAATCTAGCCTGTTCACAAGTGGGTTGATCCATTTAAAAATTGCTGCCTAGGCAACAAAAGCTGAATTTGGGTCTCAACAATGAAATTAATTTCACAAATACTTGAATTCTATTTGAAACATAAGTTGGAAGAGAAATCACATTAATGCTATGAAAGTTTTCTGTTCATTATATTTCAAATAATTTCCAACAATACAGTAGTGTTACTTTTAATTGACTTTACTGTTTTGAACCACTGAAAAGCATTTTTAAATTTTTAATAATGTGTTTAAAGCACTGACTAGGGGCGCCTGGGTGGCTTAGTCAGTTAGGCGTCTGACTCTTGATTTCAGCTCAGGTTGTGATCTCAGGGTCTTGAGATCCAGCCTGTTGCGGGCTCCACACGCAGTGGGGAGTGTGTTCAAGATTCTCTCTCCCCCTCCCATTCTGCCCCTCCCCCTTAAAATAAATAAATAATCTTTTTAAAAAATTAAATTAAAAAAAAAAAACACTTATTAGACCAAGCTGGTAATGTGGAAATGTGTTCTAGTAGGTGAGAAAGGGAAGGAAAGAGACCAGAGGGGAGCAAGTTGAGAATTCAGGTACTACAGCTGGGTGCATCTGCTATGGCTGCCATACAGGGTGATTGAGGAATAGTTGGCAAAGCTGTGTGGGTTGGAGAATATCTGCACAAAGCATGCATGTTATCTATCTATCTATCGAGAGAGAGAGAAAGAGAGAGAGAGAGAGAGAACGAAATGATAGAGATACTATGGTAGAGGTAATCTAACCCCTCAATGCCTTAGTTTCCTTGCTGTAAAATAGGGAGAGTAAGAGGACAATTGAAAGGATTAAATTAATTAATCTGTGTAAGTCACTTTGAAGAAGCATACAGTAACCATTACATGTGTTCCTACTATTTTAAGTTTATTTAAATTTGGAGATCAACTTGAGAGGCTATTTCATTCATTTCTAGTCAACGGAGTGACAACATAATGAGAAAACAGAGAAGGGAAGGACATAGATTTGCAAGGTTATTTGGTCAATTTGTTGCCCTAGAAAAATACATTGATGTCTTAGGGGATCCTAGCACATCATTCCTTGGTGAGTCAGAAATTGGTCTTGGCGGACACCATTCACAAGCTTATGTTCTGGCATGCTGCCCACACCTTTGCCCCTTCATAGTCAACACCCCACAGAGCAGTGAATCAATGTCCTTATCCAGGCCAAACAAATCAGTTAGGAGCCATGTTAGGAATAATTTAAAAAACAAGAACAATCTGATAGAGGAGAGCTGCAAATAGAACTGTTAACCTTGACAGCCATCCAGAGTGAGTTCTGTGGCTGGAAGCCATCACTCCATCTGTATGAAAAGTCACTGAGAAAAGTTAACCATCTTCAGTTCCTTCAAGATGAATGCATATCAGCCCAAATGGCCCCAGATGTGTGCAGAAGCCCCAAGTCCCTGATGCCCCCTCTTGGCCAAGATGCCCCTTCTAAAAGTCATCTGAGGAAGTCACTTAACCGCTCAGTTTCCTTATCTTGGAAAAGAAGAGAACATTCAGTGCTTTAGTTCCTACATGTGTCCCTGGGGAGTCAATGGTAGCTGGGTAACTAAGAATCCTATCTAAAGTGTCCAGTGTTACAGAGACTAGCAAACTATGCCTGATTCATTCACTTTGGATTCATTGATATTTTGGGAATTTGAATAACTGGATAATGTGGAGGGTGGGCATTAGGTCTGGTCCTGCCTTTCATACCTCTGAGAATCTGGAGGTTTAAAAAAAAGAGAAAATCATGAGCATATCATTTCTGAAAGATGCTCTTCTCAAATATTACTACCATCTTCTCATTCATGGACCTATTTATTCATGGCATTTTCTTGCTCATATTCTGATATATTCCATTTAATCTACTCGTGCACAGTAAGTAGTGATGCTGCCACTGGAATCAGCCCTGCTGGGAAACTATTGTAAGTCAAATCTTTCAAATTGTGAAGTCTCCGGGTGTGTTAAGAGGCACCCACCAATGCCTCCTTTACCACTCCAGTCGGATGAGAGGTTAGCCAGAATGAGAGGATTAAAAGCAACCAAAATTAAAGCTAAAGAGGAAACAGAACAAGAATCGTCTTAGTGTCTGCTTTTTGGCTGTATTTACTTCCTGTTTGATCAAACAATGTTCAGGTTGACAGTGATTCTGACTTTGTCATGCATCAGAGTCACCTGGAGAGCTTGTTAAAATATGCATTGCCGGACCCACCCTCATAATTTTGAATTCAGTAGGACAAAGGAGGGGCCTGAAAATTGGCCTGTTTCCTGCAGATTCACGGAGGTGCTGATGCTGCTGGTCCAGGAATCACACTTAGAGAAACACTGTGTTGAAAGGTACATTCTTGCAGGTGAAAATCTTACGCTCTGTGTCTAGTTACGGTGAACAGCTGTCCTGATCTTCTTGGAATTGAAGGCTTTCCTCGGATGCAGGACTTTTCAGTGTTAAACTGGGATAGCCCTGAGCAAACCAGGGCAGTTGATCATCCTAAGAGTAGAAGAGATGGCAACATCCCTAATCTTTTTACAGTTTGGACTAATTCATCAGGCTACCTAGTTATGAATTTACTAAGTCCCAGAGGCTACATATTGGTACATTAAACACATTAAAACAAATTAAAAAGCACAGTTGCAGTTCTTGTCCTCAAGGAATTTCCAGTCTGAGTTAGTCCTTCAGTCATTTATTCATTTGTTGACTCAACTGCCTATCTATGCTAAGCATCGGGGGCGGGGGTGCATCAATGAATAAGACAGACGTGGACTGTGCCCTCGTGGAGCTGGCTGGCTAATTGGGAAGACCTTGAACCTGGGTGAACAAAAATGAAATGGAAATAATTCTAACCCCGAAGTGGAATATGAGACTCATTTGCATTAATGTCCAAAGACTTTTACAAAAGGAAACCGTATGTTACAATGATCATAATCACATTACCAGAATCTTCTGAAAAGTCCTGATTATGATCTCAGATTTCCTGGTTTTTGCATGTGGAGGGTAGGCCATGAAGCTACAGGCCAGGAGACTGAGGCTTAGCTCTCGTTTGGCTACTAACTTCTCTTTGACCTTGAAGGACTCATCAGTGTCTTTGTTCCTCATTTTCCTCACACTATCACTGTAAGGATCAACTGCGATATTACTATGGAAACACTTTCAATATCAGCAAACTGATTTATCCGGAAGACAATTTATACATAAAGAGACCACACAATTCTAATGCCACAAATTCCCTGCTGCAACTAAAGTGTTCAAATCAGAACAATTTCGTGACCTATAGTTCTTTTATGGAAACGTTTTGGAAATAAAAGCCTAGGTGAGTATGTTTCTCCTTTTAGAGGACAGAACTTCCATAATTTAGAAATTCCCAAGGACAGATGGAAAATTCTTTGAAGACCGGGGGTTTAAATTTGTGCCACTCCATTTGAATTCAAATTTCTAATACCAGAGATTCTAATGAATACCTAAGTAGCATTGGGGGAAAAAATACACATCTATTGTCGCCTCTATTTTTTCATCTTAAAAAAAAGAGTCCTCTTTATAAAGTTGAAAGATATTTAAAAAAAAATTTTTTTAAGTCTTCCCTTTTTTTACCCTGGGTATATGTATGTGCAGACATCCTAGGAACACAAGGTGTCTATCTCAGTCATGTCATCCCCCGCTTACCAACAATTTAGTCGTTCCCATAGCCCTTAGATTAAGGATCAAATAACGCGAGGCTAATAATTTTCAACCCTGCCTGCTTTACCTGAGGAACTTAAAAAACAAACAAACCTGTATATGGTCCCTCCTCCTCCAACTGAATCAGAATCTTTGTGAGTGGGGCCTAGGTACTAAATTTTGTAAAAGCCACATGGTCTGGTTGCCTCTGCAGTCTCATCAGCCTGTGCCCTCTCTTCCCTGGCTCTACTCAGCCTCACTGGCTATGGTCCAGGGCATTTGCACATGCTGTTGTTCCCCCTCTTAGCTTCAGCATTCCTCCCCTGACCTCCTGGACCTTATCAAATTGCTCCAATGTATAGTCTCCTAGCACCAGAGCCCGGCCTCCTTAGCATGTGTCACAGCTGCATTGTACATTAATTTGTAAGATCGTTGGATTAATGTCCGCCTCCCCCTGAGGGCTCTGAGTTCCTTGAGATCAGAGGCTGGTTGGTTTCCGTTACCGTTACCGTTGTGTCTTTCTCAGCTCCAGTGAAGGACCTGACAAACAAGAGGTACTCAATATTTATATTAAATGCAGGAAGCAAATGACAGGTTGGGACATGATCCAATATTTTGTGTCACAGGTTTTAAAAGATCAAAAAATATATGTTATAACAGATGTTGGCGAGGATGCAGAGAAAGGGGAACCCTCCTACACTGTTGGTAGGAATGCAAGCTGGTGCATCCACTCTGGAAAGCAGTATGGAAGTTCCTCAAAAAGCTAAAAATAGAGCTACCCTATAACCCAGCAATTGCACTACTAGATATTTATCCAAAGGATACAAACATACTGATTCGAAGGGGCACTTGCACCCCTTATAGCAGCAATGTCCACAACAGCCAAACTATGGAAAGAGCCCAGCTGCCCTTTGACCGATGAATGGATAAAGATGATGTGGTATATATACAATGGACTACTATTCGGCCATCAAAAAGAATGAAATCTTGCCATTTGCAACGATGTGAATGGAACTAGAGGGTATTATGCTAAGCAAAATAAATCAGTCAGAGAAGGACAATTATCATATGATTTCATTCATATGTAGAATTTAAGAAACAGAACAGATGAATGTAGGGGAAGGGAAGGAAAAATAAAACAAGATGAAATCAGAGAGGAAGACAAACCATAAGAAACTCTTAATCATAGGAAACAAACTAGACGGTCGCTGGAGGGTAGGGGGTTGGGCAGATGGAGAAATGGGTGATGGACATTAAAGAGAATGATGTAATGAGCACTGGGTATTATATGCAACTGATAAATCACTAAACTCTACCTCTGAAACTAATACTACATTATATTTTAATTGATTTTATTTTTTTATTTTTTATTTTTTTTAAGATTTTATTTATTTATTTGACAGAGAGAGAGATAGCCAGTGAGAGAGGGAACACAAGCAGGGGAAGTGGGANGCGGGGGTGGGGGTGGGAGGGAGAGGGAGAAGCAGATTCCCCTACTGAGCAGAGAGCCTGATGCAAGGCTCAGCCCCAATGTCCTGAGATCATGACCTAAGCTGAAGGCAGACGTTTAACCATCTGAGCCACCGAGGCGCCCCTAATTAATTGATTTTAAATAATATTTTTTAAAATTTTTTTAAAGTTTCTTAAACGTCCTGTGTAAATCTAAAGAAGCATTGTCACAAAACATTGAACCCCACTTAATCTTCGCTACAGCTCCCCCAGCCAAGCTTCAAAGACAAGCGTCATTTGGAAAATAAAATTACAGAACAATGTAACAAGCCATATCCTGTTGAGAGTTATTTTGGGAGGTGCCTACAAAAGGAGGGTTGTATGCTGCCTTTTCCACGCCTGGATGGGGGTGCACAGTCTGAGGCCTCCCCTCCAGAGAGGTATGTTCTGAAAGAACAGTTAGTCCACGTGGTAAGCGCACTGCAAAGCCTGGTTCTGCTCTCATCCCGCTTCCACGGAGGCCTGTCAGTCGGTCAGTCAGTTCATCCATAATATCTGTCCCTAAATCCAGAAATGCACATTGACCATGATTTGGGTTCACATATCTGTAGCTTGAAACATAAGAAAGCCTGAGTGTGCCACTGACATCCCTTTTTTAAGCCTCTGGGGGGGGGGGGAAGAAAGCCCAAACTGGTCATCTCCGGCAAAGAAGTTTCCAGATTAAGCTGAAATGCACAGGAGATAAATTTCATTTACAAAACAAAGAATGGTCTGTGTTGGGTGTGGTAGGGCTGTAGAGTCCAGATTACAGATACATATAAAGTGGTGCAGTCAGGATATTTGTATTTGAAAATTAAAAAAGGATATTTGTATTTGAAAGACTGGAGGCAAATAACGAAAGTAATGACAAATTTTGAAGTTATAAATTAACTCCAGTTCTCTTTTCTCTGTCCTCAACCAGTAAAATGTCCCTACTCAGGAGGTGGTCTGTGGCACAAAAGTGGGGATCACAGAGCACATTGCCATTTCCTCATCTTCCAGCCTGGCACAAAGGCCCCTGAGAAGTGGGGAGGTTCCGGGTACCCCAATTGTTATTATCACGGAGTGAAAAACCGGTGTGTTTCCTAGACCCAGAGCTACACAGAGCTATGATTGGCCCCAGCATCCTGCGGCTTCCTTCCAGAAAAGCCTCTCTGTCTTTCTAGCCAGCCACAAGAGTCCCAGGGTCTTATGCAGCCACTGGGAATACCCAGGGACCAAACTCAGGCTCCAACCTCTGGGAGCCCCATTTCAAACATTAAAGGGGCTAATTCTTACTCTGCAGGGATGTTTGGAGGGCTCTGAAAATGTGAAATCCCAATCGGTGCCCAATAAATGTTAATTTCGCGTGGGAAATGCTTCCTCTTCAATGTCAAAACTTCTGGTGTCTTGGGGTGCCTGGCTGGCTCAGTCAGTACAGCATGTGACCCTTGATATCAGGGTCATGAATTCAAGCCCCACGTTGGGGGTAGAGATTACTTAAAAAAAAAAAAATTCTGGTGTCTTGGTGACATTCTCTCAAGTGGACCAGAAATCATCTAAGAATCTAAATTACACAGTAGCATGAATGACTGAAAATGGATTCCCCTATCAGCTTCTAAGTGGGAATGGCTGCATTAAAAAACAAAAACAAAGGACAACGTTAAAGAAGTAAATTGGCTGTATGTTGTCTTATTAGTATAATGCGGTAAATACTGGCCAGGGCCCTGAGGCCAGATTTCACCTCTAATTACCAGTGAGAGACCTTAGGCAAGTCGGTGAACCCTTCTGCATCTAGTTTGTCTTATCCCTAAAAAGGGGTCGATTTAAATAGCACCATATCTCATAGGACGGTTGGTAGACTAAATAAATGAATACACGTGGCATACTTAGAACAGTGCCTGGCACACAATGAGTACTCTGTGAATACCAGTTATCGAGGCCGGCATTTCAAGCACAGCTGTAGACAAGGTGGCATTCCCAGGCGGTTGCTTTCTCTCAGGAGTCCAAGCCAAGTGCCCACTCACCAGGTGGCCTCCTGCTTACAGGGAGGAAGGACAGCTGCTTTGTTTGGAGTGATAGGAGCACCGCTCCAGATTGAATGAGATAGCCTTCTGCCTTTTAACAAGGGGAAAGTGTGTGCCAGGAGTAATGCATTTTCACTTGTGTTGTTGCTGCCAGAGAAAAGGAGAGGAGGGGGGATCCCATGACCTACGGGTGCCTTTCTCTTTCAGTCAAAGGGAATTTGAGAGGGACCTTGGAAACCACTTTCTGACCCTCATCACAACTTTGAGATCTAGCATTTGTATCCCACTTCATACAGAGCAGAGATCTTCTCTCTTCTTTCCTTCCTTTTGTTTGCTTTGAGCAGAGAAGCAATTCCACATAAAGGAGAGGTGGCTAAAAGGAAATGGGAGGCTGGGGTGCTCGTCCTAGCATTCTGTCCTCCTCCTCTGGGCTCAGTCTCCTCATCCGCAAAGTGCAGGAGATGGAGTAAATACTCTGAGATTCCTTCTAAGAACAAAAGAAAAAAAACCCTCTAAGACTGGAAAACTTGACAGAAAGGGAAATTAAGGCATTGCGGCCCAGAACAATGATACGGCTGGCAGAGCATTCAGTGACCTAGCCATCACAAACTTAGCAAGCCCCAGACACAACAGCCGACCCTCCTCCCACGCAAACCAGCTACAGCTACAGCCTTCCACGACCCCATCCGGTGCAGATTCGTCCTTCCAGTTGCTCTGTTTGAAAACCCTGGAGCCCCCACCCCCGATGTCTTTATTTCTCTCATACCTTTCATTCAATGCATCCGCAGAGCGTGCTGACCCTGCGTTCAAACTATTTCTGAATCCGAGTGCTGCCGGCCCCTCTGATCTCCTGTCTGTGAAATCGAGGAGCAAGGGGAGGCAGGAAGGCTCAGGCTGCCGCCTCTTGGTGCCCTGTTTGGCCCATCTAGAAAATGACCATAATTATCACCTTGTTTTCCTGTTGAGTTGCTGTCTTTTCCTTGTTGATTTTGTAGGAGTTCACGGTAAATTTTATTGATTTCTATGGTTTTTCTTTTTGCAGTTTTATTATATTTCCTCTTAATTGGCTTTTCAAAAATTTTAAGCAGTTTCCATGCTGGGCCCAAACTCACACCCTGAGACCGAGACTGGAACTGAGATCAAGAGTTGGACACTTAAGGGACTGAGCCACCCAGGCGCCCTGGCATTTTCTTTTTTTTAAAATGAAGTATAGTTGACACACAATGTTACATTAGTTTCAGGTGCACAACATAGTGATTTTGACAGTGATTTGACGTATGGTTACATTATGCTATAGTCACAAGAATAGCTACAATCACACAATGCTATTGCAATGCCATTGGCTATATTCCCTGTGCTGTATCTTTTATCTCCATGACTTACTCATTCCACTAGAAGCCTGTGCCTCCCACTCCTCTTCACCCATTTTTCCCATCCCCCCACATCCCTCCCCTCTGGAAGCCACCAGTTTATTCTCTCTGTTTATGGGTCTGTTACTGGTTTTTTCATTTGTTGGTTTGTTTTGTTTTTTAGATTTCACATTTAAGTGAAATCATATGGTCTTTGTCTGTCTTTGTCTGAATTATTTCACTTAGCATAATACCCTCTAGGTCCATTGATATATTTGCAAACGGCAAGATCTCATTCTTTTTTATGGTTGTGTAATTTTCCATTACACACACACACACACACACACACACACACTTCTTTATCCATTCATTTATCATGAACACATAGGTTGCTTCCATATCTTAACTATTGTAAATAATGCTGAAATGAACATAAGGGTACATGTTTCTTTTCAAATTAGTGTTTTTGTTTTCTTTGGGTAAATACCCAGTAGTAGAATTACTGAATCATATAGTAGTTCTATTTTTAATTTTTTGAGGAACCTCCATACTGTGTTCCACGGTGGCTGCACCAATTTACACTCCCACCAATAGTGCCTGAGGGTTCCTTTTCCTCCACATCCTTGCCAACACTTATTATTTCTTGTCTTTTTATTACTAGCCATTCTGACAGGCGTGAGGTCCTATCTCACTGTGGTTTTGATTTGCATTTCCCTGATGATGAGTGATGCTGAGCATCATTGTACATTTTAGATATCAATCCCTGATTTGTTTTAGACATTGCAAATTCTATCTTCTTCCATTCTGTCAGCTGTCTATTAATTTTGTCCATGGTACCCTTTTTGAACAGAAGTCCTCTATATTAAGGTAATAAAATTTATTGGGGATATTTCGTCTTAGGGCTTGTGTTGCTATGAGCCTGCTTCTTCCTCTCCCACTCCCCCTGCTTGTGTTCCCTCTCTCTCTGGCTGTCTCTATCTCTGTCGAATAAATAAATAAAATCTTTAAAAAAAAAAAAAGAAAGAAAGTCTTTCCAGGGGGCGCCTGGGTGGCACAGCGGTTAAGCGTCTGCCTTTGGCTCAGGGTGTGGTCCTGGCGTTATGGGATCGAGCCCCACATCAGGCTCCTCTGCTATGAGCCTGCTTCTTCCTCTCCCACTCCCCCTGCTTGTGTTCCCTCTCTCTCTGGCTGTCTCTATCTCTGTCGAATAAATAAATAAAATCTTTAAAAAAAAAAAAAGAAAGAAAGTCTTTCCAGGGGGCGCCTGGGTGGCACAGCGGTTAAGCGTCTGCCTTTGGCTCAGGGTGTGGTCCTGGCGTTATGGGATCGAGCCCCACATCAGGCTCCTCTGCTATGAGCCTGCTTCTTCCTCTCCCACTCCCCCTGCTTGTGTTCTGTCTCTCGCTGGCTGTCTCTATCTCTGTCAAATAAATAAATAAAATCTTTAAAAAAAAAAAAAAGTCTTTCCGGGGCACCTGCGTGGCTCAGTCGGTTGAATGGCTGACTCTTGATTTCGGCTCGGGTCATGATCCTGGGGTTGAGCCCTGCATCCGGCTCCCTGCTCTGCTGGAGAGTCTGCTTGCCCCTCTCCCTCTGCCTGCTGCTCTGCCTACTTGTGCTCTCTCTCTGTGTCAAATAAATAAAATCTCTAAAAAAAGAGAAAGAAAGACTTTCCTTGGGGCACTTGGGTGGCCTGGTCAGTTAAGCATCTGGCTCTTGATTTCAGCTCAGGTCACGATCTCAGGGTTGTGGGATCAAGACCCTCGTCAGACTCCATGCTCAGCGACGAGTCTGCTTGAGATTCTCTCTCTGTCCCCACCTCTCTCTCTCTCAAATAAATTAATCTTTAAAAGAAAAAGTCTTTCCTAAACTCTAGGTCATAGAATAGTCTTCTTACTTCCTATTAACCTAATTTTCTTCCATAAGGTGAGAACCCAATCTAGTAAATAATTCATTCTTTGTCTATTGATTTATGAATTACAGTATCTCATACATACATGGGATTGTCTCTGAACTCTCTGTTTCACTGGCCTATTTGCCTGTTTTTGCACCCAGACCAACACTGTTTTTATTAGTATAGGTTTAAAAAAATTTTTCCCAACAGCTTTATTGAAGAATAGGTGACCAAAAATATTCTATGTATTTAGGTGTACAACATGATGATTTGATATACATATGCATTGTGAAATGATTACCACAATCAAAGTAATTATTGCATTTATTACCTCATATAGTTCACTTTGTTCCCTTGTGATAAGAATGCTTGTGACCTCTCAGCAAATTTCAAGTATACATACAGTATTACTTATTAACTATAGTTATCATACTGTACATTAGATCCTCAGAATTTATCCATCTCATAATTGAATGTTTGTACATTTTGACCAATATCTCCATATTTCCCCTCATTTTCCTCCTATTCCCTAGCTCCTGGCACAACCGTTCTATTCTTACTATAGCTTTTTAGTAGGTTTAATATCTGGTAGGACAAAACCCCATATTTTATTTTTAAGCACCCTTAAATAATATACAGTATAAAATATGCTGATTTCAAATATGAAGTTTATTCAGCTGTTCATGGAACTTTATTTCTCCATTTAGAGTAGGTTTTTTTGTTTTTTTTTAAGTTCCTCAAAAGATCTCACTGGAATTTTGAATGGGATGGCATAGGATTCAAAGGTTAATTGGGGGAGTATTTGTATTTCTTTATTATTAAGGCAATCCATCCAACAGAGTGTGGATATGTATGTAGGTCATCTTCTATGTCCTGTATTAGAGTTTTTCTTTTCATTTTCAAAATTTTGATATAATCATAAATGTACAGAAAATGGGGATGGATAAAATAAGGAATTGTTTTCTTTCTGAGTCATTTGAGAGTAAGTTTCTGAACTGCTGCCCTTATCATGCCTTGATGATATGCCCTGCACTGTGTGCTGCTTACAAATAAGGACACCCTCCTACATAACCCTCACATACCATCAGAATCGGGAAATTTATACTGCTACATCTTCACCTTGTAATCCTGGGACTCCAGGTTTCATCAATTGTCCCAGTACCATTTTGTTTAGCAAAAGAATCCAGGGCAGAATCAAGCATTGCATTTGGTTGTCATGTCTCTTTGGTCTCCTTCTGTCTAGAATAGTTCTTCTGGCTTTCCATGATTTTCCTGGCCTCGGTTTACATCACCTTATTTTGTAGAATGTCCCTCAATGCGCTTTGATGTTTTCTTGGGATTAGATTCAGCGTATGTGTCAGGTCATGCACACTGCCACAGAGGTGATGCTCTGTTTTTCTCACTGCATCCTCTCAGGAGGTTCCTGGTGTCAACTTGTCCCATACTAATGATGTTCCCTTTGGTCAATGGTCTAAGGTGGGGCATGCTAGGCTTCTCTTCTGTGAAGTTACTGCTTTCCCTTTGGAATTAATCAGGATTTGGGGGGAGTATTTTGAAACCATATAAATATCTCATTTTTTCTCAAAGGTTCAAATTATTAACTTGTTTGTTTATATCTGTATTGAAAAGATTTTCTGTTTTACTCAAAGGGCTATAATCCATCATCATCATTATAATTTTGAGGTTGAATCTGTGCCCAGTTTCAGTGTGGCCAATGGGAGCTCCTTTAGTGAGAGTCCTTTTGATATATCCCCATCATTCTATGAGCACTTCCTTGATTTCTGGCACGATGGAATGTACCAGAATATATCTCTACATAGATACTTCCCTTATGCCACCCAATGTGGAATCTGAATCCCATGTTGGGTCACCACCTCTCCCTACACACACACACACACACACACACACTCACTTCGTACCAGATTTGACACCGGACACTTTGTTATTGGCTCCCGTCCTCCAACCACAGAAGTCCACCATGCTCTGCCCCTCCCTAATGGCTGAGGACCAAATGTGCAAGAAAGAGAAGAGCAAAAGGAAGAAGAAACTGGCTTAGAATTTTTGAAGTTCTATCAACAGAAATTTTGGGTATTCTTGCTGTATTAGTTTGCTAAGGTTGCCATAACAATGTACCACAGGATGGGTGGCTCAAACAACAGAAATTTATTTTCTTACAATTCTAGAAGTTAGAAGTCTAAGATCAAGGTGACCACAGGATTGGTTTTAATTCTGACATCTCTCTCCTAGGCTTATAGATGGCTGCCTTCTCCCTGTGTCTTCACATGGTCTTCCCCTTGTGCATGTGTATATCTTAATTTTGTCTTCTTATAAGGACACCAATCATATTGGATTAGGACCTACCCTAATGACCTCATTTTAACTTAATTGCCTTTTAAAGACCCTATCACCAAATATAGTCCATTCTGAGGTATTGGGGGTCTAGTGGCTTCAACCTATGAATTTGGGGGGATACCAGTCAGCCCATAAAACACGGTTAGCCAATTCCAAGATATTTTATGGGTTTTGATGATTTTATTAAATATTCTCTTCTATTTTAATTACATTTTAGATGATTATTGCTAGTATAGACAAATGTTTGATTTTAAAATGTTGACTAGCAACCCTTCTGGAACTTGGTTATTAAATCTAATTCTTTGGTGATTGTTCCCTTTACCATCAAACAATGATATATTTATCTCATTATCTGCCGTCCCCTTTCTCCAAGGGCTTTACTTCCCAGGGCTGCCATTTCCTGGAGGTGTCCTCTCACCTTCATTATTTAGATTCCCATAGATGACTCTGTATAGCACGTATCTCTACATACATAGTATGTATTCCTAGAGGAAGATACCAGGTCGAGAGTGGGATTTTTTTTTTTTTAAGATGGAACAGATTTAAATGGCTAAAGGGAAAAAAACCACTTGGTGAGAAAGAAATTGAAGATATATGAGAGGAAGGGGTGATTTGGTACACTGGAAATCTGGAATGGGATTTTAGTAGAGATAGGATTAGCTTTGGAGAAGAAAAGAGAGGGAAGTGAAGGTGGATGGAGATGTGGAAGAAATAGTAGATTGGAATGTAGAGACAAGTTGAAAAATCTCCTCTCTGATGGCTGTACCTTTAAAGACATCCGTTTTGAGACAGGGGTGTTAGGCAGCACCAGGAGGTTGGAGTTTGGATGGAAGATTGAAGGACAATTGTACAGGTTTGTTTTAATCACATTTTTTTTTCTTTATCCCACCATGATCTGCTATACATGTGTAACTTAGAGAGTAAACCGCTCCCTGTTCTTACCCCTATGAAAACTGAGAGCAAGAGCTCTTGGCCAAGAATTTAGTCTAATCCCTTCCAGAAATTTCAGGATGTAAAAGAACACCCATTAAGGGCTACATGGCTCCTTTCTTATTCCTAGTGGTTATACTGTCTCTGAGAATTCATGTTCGTCTTTCAGTATGTGTGCATATCTGGATCTAGCAGACCCAAAAATCACCACCTGGAATTATTGGGAGAATGACTATTCATCCTGGAGCTACACCAAAGGGAAAACCTCAAAGTCAACTCAGCTTAGTGAGACCGAGGCTGACACTTTTGAGTTACATAAGCAGTGGGTGTCTCTATTTTATCTGGTATTGAATTAAATATTAAATTGTATTGATTCACTTATTCATTCATTCACTCAAAAGATATCTAATGAGTACCTATTATGTTTTAGACACTGGGGACAAAAAGTGAAAAAGCAGGTGGAACTCCTTGCCCCATGGAGTTTCGAGTCCAGTACGTGAGATGCATTTGCTACAGGCTTATGTGGCTAGAGGAAATAGTTTTAGAATATCTTAACCTTGGTGCAGCCAGCTCACATGTGTTTAGCTACTACAACATGGGTTTTGAGCTATACATGTAACCCAATTAGTTCCCTTCTCTACTTCCCTTTTGAAAGGAGTAACTTGCCCTGAGTTCCTGCTATTTGACAAGCACTAACACTACATTATTTTTTAGTCATTACAAAATCTTTAGCGTGGTTAACAGTATTCCCATTATACACATGAGGAAACTAAGGTGAGAAAGCTGAAGTAATTTGTCCATAGTCACGCAGCTGGGAAAGACCTGGGATTTGAGTGAACAGATACAAAGCCCTGTCTTGATGAACCATACTGACTCCTCAAGTAAGCTTCTAGATTAAAAGAAAATATTCTTTAATGTCAGCTAACTTTCTGGTGCAATGAAAATGGTGGTTTCTGGGTATACTTCTATGACTTCGTCTTTTGCTACTAAATAAACTCATTTTTTTCTGATTCGTATTTCATGAGCATCTGTGGTTTAAACCAACTAGAAATTCTTCGATTGGCTGTAGATCTCAGAACATACAATCCTGGTTAGTTCTTCAAATTTCTTGCCCCAAATCTAATCCCAAACCCCACTCTAAAACAAAACAAAACACAGCAGAAAACAACTGTTTGCAGAATAACAATCTTAGAAGTCAACATAAATAATCAAAAGTTAAAGATGTTGGCTCTGCTGCCCAACTTTGGAACAATTTGAGCATTAAAAATAACGATAATAAAGGATTATAAGTGTGATATTGTGATTTATAGGAAACCAAATGCAAAAATGCAACATTTGATCCTTGATTGGATTGAGGGGGTGCTTTAAAATATATTTTTGGAACTGGAAAAATCTGGACCATATTTTAGATAATGCTATTTCACTAATGTTAAAGTTTGTGGGTGTGATAATGAGATTGCGTTACACAGGAAAATGTCCTTATTCTTAGGAAATGTGCAAGGAAGGATCTAGAGTGAAGCATCAAATTGTTTGTAACTTACTTTCAAAAGGTTCGTCATGTACGCATGTGTGTAGATAGATAGATATATTAGAAAATCTTGAAAGTGCAAGAGGAAAAAAAAGCTAGAGATAGAGAAAGCAAATGTTAATAATTGTTAATCTAGGTGAAGAATCCACAGATTTCATCACTTTTTCTTTCAACTTGATTGTACATTTGAATAAATTCAGGAAAAATAAATGAGGGAAGAAAAGCAAAAGATGTTGGAATAGATGATGTCTCCAATCCTTACCTTGCTGGCGTTTGGGAAACGCCAAGATCTGAAATAGCTCATCCTTAGAAGATGCAGTCCTGTCTGAAGCCTGGGTCAGGCCGACTGTTCTCACTGCAAACCCACATTGAGCATCTGGCCTTTATGTTTGGCACACTCAGGAGCTGACCAATGGGCCACTGGCTTTCCTGCTCCTTCCCCCAGTGTAGGACATTATGGTGATCACGTGAAGCTGGTTTTGATAGACCAGAGGATATGTGTGCATTGCTGAGAACAACTGAAGGGTGAGTCAGGAAAAGACTGGGAAGGAGATGAGGGGGCAGAGAGATGGGATGTTCGCAGCTGGGAAACAACTCAGGGAATGTGTGGGAAATGTGGAGGACGGGAGTTTGGGAGAGAGTGAAGGAGCAGGGGCTTATCTAAAAACGCTTTAATACAAAAACAACAGGGGAAGGCTTATTTGGTCTTGTTTATTTACCTGCCACAATCGCCCGCTGTGAAACAGGCAGGCGGCACCTGTCTCCTGCATTTCCTCATGCTGCAAGTGAACACAAACTTCCTTCATACTCTTTCATCGGAGCCCTCCTTTCCGCGCAAACAGCTGGTCTTCTTTAAGTTAATGTGCCCAAAGGAAGGAACGGCACCTTGTAGAGCTAGAATATGTGTGAAGTGAAATTGGAGGAGAGCAACGTTAGAAACAGGAAGACCAGTTTGGAAGATTTCGTCGTCGTCCCAGTGACCATGATGGTGGCCCAGACCAGGGGGTTACAGAAGAGACGGTGAGGTGGCAACCGATTCTGAATGCACCCAAAGACAGAAGCCAAGAGTGTTTTAACATTGCTGCCTGGCCTACAAACATCACTGGCCCTCCGATTTTCCTCAGCATTCCCTATCTCTGTGGGTTTTATTGTTTAATTGAAGGGCTTGGTTTCTTTGAGCCACTATGTAAGTTGGACTATTGACAAATGACAAATCCATCCCTGATCCTGGAAATGCTATTCAAAGGGCAAGCCCTCCCGATAAGATTGGTCAGCAATATTAAAGGAAGTTGGGTCCAGCTCTATGTTCCACCTTTTCTAGGAATTCTTACTTCACACAGTGTGATGTCTGTCTCCTATGAACTCAAGGGCAGTCTTATCTATTGTAATAATACCATACTGACACGGGTACAGTATTTTACAATTGTTTTATACTGTTTGGCGAGGTCTTGTGTGACCCCTAGACTAGATTATGCTCCCTGTTCTATGTTCTCACGGTATCTTGTTCTTCTCCTTTTGTAGATTCTTGTTTAATTATCTTTCTTGTTAGATGGAAAAACTTTCTGAGGAAAAGACGATGTCATACCCCTGGTTCCTAACACAGTGCCAGCTTCATTAAAGGTATTTGGTACATTCCTGCAACTGAATGAATCCGATGAAAAGTAACTCTTTAAATTTTAAAACAATTCTTACAAGATGAGTGTTATTGTCACTATTTTGTTGATAAGGGGAAGGAGCTGCTGAGATTATGGTCACAAAGCTAATTAGTGGGAGAACTAACTGGGAATGGTACCCAGACCTCAGCTCTTTCCACTGTGTTCTACCTGGAACCTAGAAGAAACATCCATTCATTTCAAGTGTCAACAGACACTTACTGATTATTTCCCCCATGTCAGGCTCTACTGTGGGGACATATGTTCGTGGGGGAGGGACATTCAAAAAAGAGTAAGATTTGTATTTAGATGCTGGAACCAAAAGCAGGGAAATTGACATGCAAATACATAATCGTGTTATAGTGTGGTAAGTGCCATAGGAGCTCCTAGAAGGAATGTCTTAACTGCCTGGGTGAAGGAGGGCTCAAATGGGTCCATTTGATATGAGTTTGATAAAAGGAAAAAAAAAAGTATTTTTCTAGGAATAGAGCAAGGAAGGTTGTTAAAGGATAAGACTGATGGCTGACACCTCCAAAGCTGGATAACTTTATATCCTGTTCTGTTGCTGACTCTCCCATCCCAGCCAAGCCCCAGCAGCTGGCTTCAGGAAAGAAAGGAATCAGTCCCAGGAACCCAGGCTTGCTTCACTCAAAATCAGTCAAAGCATTAGGAGGCCCACACTGCGGAGCCGAGGTGTATTGTAACAGCTCCTCTCCCTAGGCTACCATATACAGACTGAACTATCACCTGTATGAATACAGTTTGTTGGATCTGGGCAATGCAGCTCAGCTCTCCC
Source organism: Ailuropoda melanoleuca (assembly GCF_002007445.2). NCBI lineage: Eukaryota > Metazoa > Chordata > Mammalia > Carnivora > Ursidae > Ailuropoda > Ailuropoda melanoleuca. The sequence goes on along the minus strand of NC_048221.1, from coordinate 88,793,576 downwards.
TATCACACACAGTGGCCCCAACATGTCATTTCAATCAACATATAAGATCTATTTTTGCTATAAATGAAAGAACACTGGCAGTCATCTAACATGGAATAAAGTGAGAGCATTGGAGCAAGGGAAGACCACTAGTTTACTGGAGCCTGGAAGAAGTTGCCTCCTAACACCATAGCCAACTAGCCAGGACAGTCAACAGTCTTCTCACAGAGACGTGCAAAGAAGGGCAGCCAAGAGAGGAAGGTTATTGTCATACCATATTAGGAATTTGGGGAAGAAGAGATATTATCATAAGCAGTTAAAGTGACAGGAAATTTTTAAGTAGGAAGGTATGGTGATCATATTTCCATTTTAGAAAGATAATGGACAACAGTATGTATTTGAGGAACAGAGGACAGACACAGGGAGATTGTTTAGAGGGTTAATGAAAAAATACCAGTGAGAGATGATGAGGCATCTGTCTGGGTAATGAGAATGAAGAGGAGGAAATGGATTCAGAAACTATTTAGGAGATGGAGTCATCAAGACCTGGATGACTAATTGCATGTAGGGGGTGAGAAAATAGGAAGAGGAGAGGATGACTCCTGAGTTTCTGACTTGGGAAAGTGGTTGGATGGTGGTTGGAAGAAGAAAGAGAAAGAGAATATGTATGTGTATGTGTGCATGTGTGTCTGTCTGTCTGTCTGAAAAGAGAGTTCAGCCTTTGCAATTGCTGAAGTGACTGACCATAGGCACAAGTTGGATATGTAGTCTGCAATCAGCAATTCAGAAAATTCCAGGCTGGAGGTAGCAATTTGAGAGTCACCAGAGTTTAATGGTGAGTAGGAGTGAATGAGGTAATCCAAGGAGACTATAGGAGGGAGAAGAGGGCTGGGGACCCAAACTTAGGAACATTAACATTTAAAGTTAGTTGGAAACAGCTGTCCATGAAGAAGACTGAGGAGTCAAGCCACACAAACTCTAAACTCTAAACACCACTGGGAACCTTAGATGTTCTAGCTCAGTTGAAATTGCATTTGGCTGCATATAACAGAAATCTGACTACAGTGAATTAATCAACTTATCCAGAAGGCCATCCAGTCAGGTCTTAATGCAGTCAGCAAGATTCATGCTCCTTCTAGCTCCTTTCATCCTATGGTCATTAGATGGCTGTTCCATACCAGCCATTAAGCCCTCATTCTAAGCAGGAAGAAAGGCAAGGACAAGGAGCAAAAGGCATATGCCAAGCCTCCCCCTTTTTATCAGAAAAGCAGTAGTTTTCTGAGAAGCCCCATCTGTTAAACTAAAAACTGCAACTCATTGGCCAGGATGGGGGATATGAATATCTCACTGTGTGGGTACCTAGAGGAGATGGTGTTTTCTTTTTCTTTCTTTCTTTCTTTCTTTCTTTCTTTCTTTCTTTCTTTCTTTCTTTCTTTCTTCTTTCTTTCTTTCTCTCTCTCTCTCTCTTTCTTTCTTTCTTCTTTACGTTTTGTTTGGAAATAATCTCAAACTGACAGAAAACTTGCAAAAATAGTACAAAGAATTCCTGTTATAGTTTTCACCCCCAACTCCCAGATATTACCATTTACATTTACTTTATTGTTTTCTCTCTCTCCCATGCACATTTACTCCTACATATATCAGTGTATGTTTCCTGCAAGTAAGGATCTTCCCTTACATAACCATAATATAGTGATCAAAATCAGAATATTTATATTGATAAAATGCCATTATTTAATCTACAGCTTTTGCCAATTGTCTCACTAATGTCCTTTATTGTAAATAAATTCATTTTTTTCTTTTTTTTAGTCTAGGAACTAATTCAAGATCACACATTGCATTGCGTACTTTGCACACTGTTCTCATGATTTTTAAATCTGCTTTAATCTAGAAAGTTCTTCAAACTGTCTTTATGTCCCATGTCATTGACATTGTTGAAGAGCACAGGCCAATTACTTTGTAGGACATCATTTGTTTGGATTTATCTGATGTCTTCTCATGATTCAAGCGATGTCTTTTTAGCTAGAATAGTACAGAAGTAATATGATGTCCTTCTCAGGTCATCATATCACGGGGTACATAACTTGGTTTGTCCTATTACTAATGATAATTAGTAATTTTGATCACTTGGTTAAGGTGGTATGGTAGTATTGGTCGGATTTCCCTACTACAAAGTCACCATTTTACCCTTTGAAATTAAATTAATAAGAATCTGTGGGAGGTGCTGACAGACTATATAAATACCATGTTTCTCATCAAACTTTCAGTTTTAGCATCCATTGATGATATTGCCTGAAATAATATTATGGTGATTGCAAAACGGTGATGTTCTAATTCTGTCATTCATTCTATAATTTATTAGTTTGCTTTTACCATATAGAACTTTGTTTCCTCCTCCATTTGTTTGTTTGTTTGTTTCAGTATGGACTCACAATTCCTACTCTATTCAACGGGTTATAATTCACTGCTATCATTATTTTGATGCTCAAATGGGTACAGACTGGCCATTAGGAGCTCCTTTAAGCTGACTTCTGTGTCCTTTCGACTTATCTCCATCATTCTTTGAGCACTTTTCTTGAGATGATTAATTTTAATAGAGCACGTGACCTGCTTGATCAAATCGGGCTTCTGTTAGTAAGAAACATAAGGAGAAATGAAGATTGTGTGCACAACCAGTTGCTCTACCACACCTTGCTCTTCACCAGCCAAGAGCAGGTGGCTTGAATCCAGGCTTACAGCCTTGCTTTGTTCTAACAAAACAACATTGTGCCCACATTCCAAAAAGAGCCTCAAGGCCATGTAGTTCCATCCATGCCTTTCCTCACGGTAATCTTTTATCACCATCCAAAGAAAGTGAGTGCTCCTAGGGCCAAGTCCCCTGTGTTGCACAACTCATGGGAGTGCCATTCGTATAGTAGACTATGGATGATGTGCTAGAGGAGGGGCTGGCAAATTTTCTCTATAAAGAGCCAGATGGTCAATATTGTCAGCTGTGTGGGCCATTTGGTCTCTGTGGCCACTATTCAACTCTGCCACTGTAGTGTGAAAGCAGCCACAGATAAAACATAAATTAACTGGCATGGCCAGGATACAATAAAACTTTCTTTATGGATACTGACATTGAGCTTCACATTATTTTCATGTATCATGAAATAGTCTTACTTCCAATTTAAAAATATCATTTCAAAGTATAAAAACCATTCTTAGCTCATGGGCTTTTCAAAAATAGGCAGCTGGCTAGATATGACCATAGTTTCCCACTTACTGCCTTGCTCAGCCTGAGTTGTCATATATGGTGGCCCTGCCTCCAGCCAGGTCTCTTCTCCCTCCCCCTAATCTCCGGTCTGCCATCTTGCTCTGAGCTTTCTATCTTTTGCCCTCCTCTTTCTCAGGTCTTTTCTTTGTGCCTCAGAAACCCCAATCAATCGTAAACTTCCTTTCACCTTTAACCGCCTAGCTCCTTCCTTGCCTGATTTGCAAAGTAAATGTATTCCTTAAGGAACTTCCCTTGCTGAATTCTAGAAAGGATGCTACTTATTTTCTCATGCCCCATAACCATGGGCATGGGAAGTGGTGTTGACATCCTCCACATCCCTTATCCTATTTCTAAACCTTTACTCTTGCACCCTCTTGCAAAACCCCTTTCTCCTTTGAAGCTCTTATCATCAGGACTCTTTGAGCAATTAGCCAACACACATTAAGTGACATCCTCATAACCATTAGGAGATATGTACCATTCTTATCCCCATTTTGCAGAGAGGCACAGAGAGGTTGAAGTCACACAGCCAGTAAATGGCAGAGCCAGGATTCTAATGCAAGCAGTCTCTGCTTGTTACCAAGATGGTATATGGCCTTTTCTGTATGATTATGTACCATGTGGATAATTATTCTCCATCCTAGTTTCACTATCCATTATCAGTTAGGCACGTGGGCAGAAACATGCACCCTCAACTTGAGTCCTTTGGAGATGATTTAATGGATGAACCATTTATAAAGGTATAAGGTGGTCTTTCTCAACCGTTTTTCATTACCATCTACTCTAAGGAGGAAATTTAAATTAATTTACTAATTAATTTTATTAATTAAATTAATTTAAATTAATTAATAAGACATCCAGTTCACTCTGACCCAAACCCCTCTTCCAGCTGTAAGTGGAAGTCTTTCTAACTGCAAACAGTGGGTGCCTCTGGGACAGGGAACTGGATGGCTGGAGGCGGGCAGGAGGATGACCTTTCCAGCTTTTGAATGTTGTACAATATGCTTATATCATCTAATTTTAAAATAAAATGTAACTTTAAAAATTGACCTAAAATGCAAATATGGTCATTCCTTCCCATGCTCAAAACACTTCAGTAGCCCATCTGCCACCAAGTTAAAATCCAAATTTGTTCATATGTCACCCAAGGCCCCTAGCATGTTTCTTTAGCCTCATCTCCACCACTTCTCATCTCAAAGCCTGTGTCCAGACATGTGAATTACTGAGAAGTGAATGCATTCCCTAAGCAACAATCTTCCTTCGTGGCCAGTTTGCCTATAATGCCATTTTGTATCAGTTCCCTATTTTTGTACACCTGCAGTTTCTACATCCTAAAATGCGAAGCCTCTCCCTCCTCTCTTCTTCCTGGTGAATTCTTCATTCTTCAAGATTCAGTTAAAATAACTTCTCCAGATTCCTGTGAGATTCACAGCAGACCTTCTCTGTGCCATGACGGCACAGTGTAGTGATGAAGAGTACAGGCTGATATAAGACTGTGGATTTAAATCCTGGATTTGCTACCTAGCAGTTGGTGACTTTGGGCAAGTTATTTAACCTTCGTGCTTCCGTTTCCTTATTTGTAAAATGGAGATTAGAGGAGTTCCTATCTTACAAGGAGAGTATTCATTTACCAAATATTTACCATCTATTGTGTATCAAAACAGACAAAAATTCTTGCTCTGGCAGAATTTATATTGGCTCTGAGAGCAGGGATTGGCAAATGACAGCCCTTGTGACAAATTTAGCCATGTGTTTTGTAAATAAAGTTTTTTTTTAAAAAAGATTTTGTTTTATTTATTTGACAGAGACAGCCAGCGAGAGAGGGAACACAAGCAGGGGGAGTGGGAGAGGAAGAAGCAGGCTCACAGCAGAGGAGCCTGATGTGGGGCTCGATCCCATAATGCTGGGATCACGCCCTGAGCCAAAGGCAGACGCTTAATGACTGCTCCACCCAGGCGCCCCTGTAAATAAAGTTTTATTGGAGCATGGCCATGCCCATTTGTTTCTGGATTGTCTACAGCCACTTCCATGCTACAGTGGTTGAGTTGAGTGGCTGCAACATAGATCACAGAGCCTACAGAGCCTGCAGAGCCAAAGAGATTTACTTGAGGAAGATACTTACCTTTAAGGAAAAATTTGCTTGCCCCTGCTCTGGTAAGACTGAGCTCACACATGTAAAATGTTTAAAATTTTAAGACATTGCTTGATACTTGGTAAGCACTCAGTAGATGCCTGCTTTATGATTATGATGACATACCCTTAGGATAACACTTTATACTGGTACTCAGTAAAATTTTCTCTGAATAAATGAATAAGCAGAGGTAAAAAGGAACCAGAAGCTGGGGTTATGGAAGCCACTTGAGGAAGAGTTTTAAGAAGGTGGAAGTGGTCAGCTATGTTAGGTGACAAATCAATACTGAAGAAAGACTGTCATATTTGGCAATCAAATGAAGTGACCTAGCCAAGCAACAACTTGTGCGAAATGGTGAGGACAAAAGCTAGACTATGGTGGATTTAGGAGAGAATGGAAACGAGGAAGAAAGTAGATTATATATTATATTTATAATGTGATAGCTATGTGACAGCAAGTATTGAGATAAAAATGAACACATTTGGTCTGCCACTTGAATTTTTAAAAATCTGCTAACCCAAAATGTCAAGTTTATTGAAATATTGAGTTATCTGATGGATTTTCTGCTTATCTTTGGGCTGTTTAGTGTTGGGTAAAATGTCAATGGTTAGAATTCAAGTCCAGAACTAACAAACTTCAGGCTGAAATTTCAAGTCTAGATCCATTAAAAGATTTATGATGATGTTGATGATAAAGCAATGTTTGTTTCTTTTGTGATCTTAATCATTGGGTGATCTTAACTGGTTTGAAATGAAAATTTCCGTGCAAACAACAGTATAAATTTGCCTGCAAAACATTTATTACAACTGAAAAAAAAACCTATACAAGCATATTTTTTGTTCATTCCATAAGCTTTTGCATGCATTATACATTCTGATAGATATAGATATGGGTGTATAGAAAGAACTTGGTTCATTTGGTCATTGCTTTCCCCATCCCCTCCAGAAATTTAGGATTTAGTCGGTGAAGAAAGCTAGTTGAGCAAATAGGTTCAATATCTGTTATGGATGCTAAGGTAGAAGTTTGGATGGGTTACAGCACAGGCACAGAAGAATAAAATATTTTCTATGAAACTATTTTGCCATCTGTCACCTATTTGCCAACTTTTTTTATATCTATGAATGTGTACATTAAGACTAAAGACAATGTTATCAAATCATAGCTGCTTTCTAGAAAACATGTATGAGACATTTAGGACTCTGAACACATGCATATGATTACTGAGGATTTTTTAGGGGTTTACAAAAGAGTATGTTTAACATGATCTTATTTTTATAAAATATACACTGTATAGGGGCGCCTGGGTGGCTCAGTGGGTTAAGCATTCAACTCTTGATTTTGGATCAGGTCATGATCTCAGGGTTGTGAGATCAAGCCCAGCATCAGGCCCCGTGCTGGGTTTAGAGCCTGCTTAAGATTCTCTCTCTCCCTCTCCCTCTGCCCCCTCCCCTCACAGGTACATGAGCTCACTCACTCTCTCTTTCCCTCTCTCTTGAATAAATAAATAAAATAAAAAAATAAAAAATTATAAAATATACACTGTGTAATATTACATTAAAATATATACTACATAGAGAAAAAGTCTATAAAGATACACATTTAAAATATTAACAGGTTATATCTGGGTGATGGGATTACTAGGATATTATTTTCTTCACTATGCTTTTTTAGACTTGAAATGTTCGTACAATGAAGGGCTTACTTTTATAATCATGACTAACAGTGGAACAAAACCACTGAGCTTTAACCATCACATGTTATAAGCATACAACATTTGTACTTGCAAGCCTGCAGAGGCTAGAGGTTCTTATGTTTTTGTAAATTGTCCAATGTTTAGTTGTTACATGAATAGCAACAAAAATTTCTCAGTCTACAAATGTCAGCATATAACATCTCAAAGAGATGTGTCTAGAAGTCAACTCTATTGGTTAGTTCTCTTCTGCAAGATGGCAAACCAACCAAGTACCTGCCATTGAAATACTGGGATTTACTTAAAACAGGGCGAGTATACAGTGAGTGCATACTGCATGAATTACTTAGTTTGGCTTCAAGTAACAAGGCATTGGTGAAAAGTGGCTTAACCAATAAAGATTTACTGTGTCACATAACATGAAGTCCAGAAGTAGGTGGGTTCCAAATCTGGTTAACTTAGTAGCTCAGCAATCTCAGGATTCTGGGTCAGCTCTCCTTTGCCTTTGGTGGGTTTCTCCTTCTGGTTAGCACTGAATGTCACTGCCTCACACAAGAACTTCTGAAGGCGGGAATAGGTGGGCATTCCCCCCTCACCCCATCTCTCTTTTTTCCAGGGATTCAAATATTTCCCAGAATTAAATTTCCCAAGCAGAAATCTTCCTACATTTTACTGGCTACATTGTGACAATCCAGTGTAAGGAAAAATAGGGTAAAAAAAAAACTATATTTGAAAGAAAAAACCAGGGGCACCTGGGTGGCTCAGTTGTTAAGCGTCTGCCTTCAGCTCAGGGCGTGATCCTGGCTTTATGGGATCGAGCCCGACATCAGGCTCCTCCGCTGGGAGCCTGCTTCTTCCTCTCCCACTTCCCCTGCTTGTGTTCCCTCTCTCGCTGGCTGTCTCTCTCTGTCAAATAAATAAATAAATAAAATCTTAAAAAAAAAGAAAAACCAGAGCCACCCCTAAACTAAGAATGGAGAGAGGGATTTCCATTATTTCCCTAGACCAACAGTGTCCAGTAGAATTTAATGTGAGACACAATGTAAGATTATATATATACTATATAAATATATGTTAAAAAAATATATACATATATACATGAGTGTGTGTGTGTATATATATATATACGTTTTCATTCCTGTGAGTAGACTTTGGAAAGCTAAGAACAAGTCTTCATTTTCTCTTTCATGAATCTACAACATTGATAAGCAAAATTGCTTCCCATGAGCATAATTAGAAGTGCCAAGGGTACATCTGGTAGGATTCCAATAAAGGCGCCTTAGTTATGGAACTTGGACTTTGAGTTCCTGAGTTATGGTTTTAGATATGATCCTGACTATCTGTGTGGTCTTAATGAAGTCACTTGGCTTATCTGGACTTATCTATCCCAGCTTCCTCATCTTAAAACAGGTGGTTCTTTAAAATATCCTTTGAACTGTAGTACTACAGGGTTTTACACTGCTGTTCAACTGCCAACTTTCCCAGCCCCTTATCTGACACCAGCAAGTTGGGCCAGTGACACATGGAAAGTTATTCCGAAGGGTACTTTCTCTGATGCCACGGGGCAAAACATACTTTCAGAGGGAAAGAAAGAAGGCAAGCCATAGTGGCCTGTCATTCATTTACTCAGTAAGTATCACAGGACACCCACTATGTGCCATAGTGACTCTAGATTGAATAAGAGAGAATAAGTAGTCTCCGCTGTCAGTGAGTTTACCATCTAGTGGGAAGGTAATATAGCTAGTAGATACACAATTGCATAATGTGCAAAGAAGTCTAGGACAGGAAGATGAGGCCGTACGTTGGAATACTGAGCCCCACTGAGGGGAGGTGACGGATCCTCCGCGGGGGAAGGGATACCCAAGGGAGGCCAGGTGGGAAAGGACTTGGTTGGCCCTCCTGGTACTGTGGGAAATTGCCTGGCGTACAGGGAATCTCACCCTACAATGTATTCGCTTTTCTTCTTTTCTCTGACATAGCGTTTTTCTATTCCTTTCTTCAATGTATTTGCCCAGATGTGTGTATATCTGGGATCAGGTAAGAGGGTCACAGAGAAACTCTTGCAGCGAACTCCCAGATTCTATTTCCAATCTTTCCACCACCTCCACTGCCATCACCTCCAGCACTGCCACCACCACTTCTCCCTTCATCGTCCCTCTCACCACCTCCATCATCACCAGCAACAGCAGCTGCAGGACCACTTCTCAACACCTTCATCACCGTCACCATCATCATCACCTGCAGTACCATGAGCACACCTCTGCCACCATCAAAAAAGTATACAAGTAAGCCTTGCTTTAATAATCCCAAAGCTGTGTATGAAGTCTGATTTAATATAATAAACAAATTAGGGGATGGTTATTTGCTTTTCCAAATTACTCAATCTGTGGCAAACTTAGTTAAGTTTCCCTGGTAGTTTTTGGATGTGCTTTGGTTTACAAACATTTTAATTGCCCAGATCTCTTTAGGAATATACTTATATTAAGAGGCAAGGCATATCAGAGACAGGATTTTCATGCTGAGAAAGAAGGACAAGCATCGTAAGTTCATAAGTTCTCTTTGTTCATTAAATTATGGAGAAGAGTTTTATAGCATGCACAAATCTAAACATTAGCAACTTTAGTTACTTGGTCATAAATCAGTGGCTGGAAAGGTGGAAGTTAATTCTATCAAGAGTACTCCTATATATAAATAGTAACTTAGGGGCACTTGGGTGGCTTGGTCAGTTAAGTGTCTGTCTTCAGCTCAGGTCATGATCCCGGGGTCCTGGGATTGAACCCCATGTTGGGCTCCCTGTTCAGTGGGGAGTCTGCTTCTCCCTCTCCCTTTGCCCCTCCCCCTACTTGTGCTCTCTCTCGTTCAAATAAATAAAATCTTTTAAAAATTAAAAAAATAGTAACCTATATATAAATGATACTTACATAAAAATGTGATTCATATATTTATATACTTATACATGTATATTTTATATGTAGCATATATTTGTATGCACAAATATACAATATTAATAAATGTGATTAATATATATTATTATAAATATCCTAATATCCTTCCCTAATTGTGAAACTTGGGGTAGAGACCTAAGTAGGTTTAAAATTCTTACAAGTTCCTCTCATCCTTGTGTGCACATCCCTTACCATATGACTGTGCCACTCTTCTTATCAAGAAGGAGAGTCTAGGAGGCCCTAGTGGCTCAGTTGGTTAAGCATCCGACTCTTGGTTTCGGCTCAGGTCATGATTTTAGGGTCCTGAGATCAAGTCCCACATCAGCCTCTGTGCTGGGCCTGGAATCTGCTTAAGATTCTCTCCCTCTCCCTCTGCCCCTCCCTCTCTGCTTGCTTTCTCTCAAAAAAAAAAAAAAAAAAAAAGGAGTGTCTATTTCCCCACCCCTTGACTCTTGACTCTGGGTTAGCTGTGTGATTTCTTTGGCTAATGGGATATTAACAAATGTAACGCAAACAGAGGCTTGAAGAAGGCATGCACTTTGGGGTTTGCCCTCTCCTGCTGAATTGGGAACCCTGTTACCACTGCCATATGACCTAATCTGGGCTGGCCTGCTGGAGGATAACAGATCGTGGGGAGCAGAGATGAGCCAGTCCACCTCAGGCCCTAGTAGATCAACCAGCCCACCAATCACCAAGTATATTAGAGACCATTCTAGACCATCCAGCTCCAGCTGAGTGGGCCAAAGCCAAAAGAGCCACTGAGTCAACAGATCAGAGACTAGTGAGAAATAATAAAATGTTTATTGTTTTAAGCCACAAAATTTTGTGGTAGTTTGTTATACAACAAATCTAACTGATATAGGAACCATATATTACTGAGTTTTGTTTTTCTTCTTTTCTCTGTCTCTCTTTATCCATTCCAAAAAACTTGGTAATATGGTTTATTAGAGACAGAGTTGCCACAAACATACGATTTTTCATTTTCTTCCAATTCTAAAAGCTCTGATTTTTTTTAAAAAATTCTCTTTCATTATTAAACTTCCTTTCTCAGTTATGGTCTTCATAGAAGAAAGGGGGTGGAGAATAAAGGTAGGAAAAATGAGGCATGATGCTAAAAGTGAGGAAGCAGGAGATGTGAAAATTATGTGACAGTGGGATGGTGACATCAAAAAGAGAGGTCGCTACAATTCATACAGTGTTGATTAATTTCCTGGGTGAAGTTCATTCTATAAAATCAAAATCTCTATGAAACTCCCTGGCATTGACCCCAGATGTCCCTATGTTAAATTGCAAACACACATTCTAAAATTCCCCTTCTGTTCCATTCCTTAGTTCCTCGCAATCTTTTTCACTATCCAAAATATGACTTTCTATTTTGGTAGTTAGAATTTTTTTGGCTGTAAGTGACAGAAGCCCAATTTGATCTTAAAAGTCCAGATCATCCTCAAGCTCCAGGCAAGATTGAATCCAGTTGCTCAAATGATGTCCCCAGGGAACTGACTGTCTCTAGATTTTGCTCTCCTCTGTGCTGGCCTCACTGTACCCCTAAATCCTAGACCTATTTTGTAGGTCCCAAAGTTGAGTGGTGGCAACTGTCAGTGTGTCTCTCCATCTTGGGGGACCAAACACTCCTCCCCTTCCCCACCTGTTACCCTAATCACATTCAAGGCGCTAAGATTCATCTGATTTCCCAATACAGTCTTGGGGCAGGAGACTGGGAATTGGTATCTTTCCTCCCCAAGAGGCCCAAGGCTCCTCATGCAAACTGCTGTGCCCAGTGACAAGTTCTGCCTACCTGAGGTACGGCCATGATCCAGTCATAAAAGATTCTTTCATGTAGAGGTCAAAAACACAAATGCTTATAGGAGCCAGAAGCCTGACAGATAAGGCAGCGGCCACCCAAAACAATCAACACAAAGCAGGAATTTGGCGCTCACAGTTGCCACCTCTTTGGAGTTTTTTCAGGAGCCAAAAATCTTGATTTTTTTGGTGAAATATTCTGATTTTAAACTGTTAGCTTGATTTTTATTTATTTATTTTTTAAGCAGGCAAACAAAACTTGTCTGGGGCCTTATCTGGCCCGGGGGCTATCAGTTTGTGACTGTGGTTTTGTGCCCTAAATCCTAGAACAATGAATATCCACTCGCCCCACATTTGCATAACTATGGCGCCACCGCACAGAACTGGGACTGACAAAGATCAGCTGCGAACCAGCTACAAACGTTCCAAGACTTCAGCATAGTTTAGCATGACCTCTGTGGCCTCCGTGACCTGGCTCCTAGCCTTCTCTAGGGCTTGGCTTGTTACTCCCATACTCCCCCACACTGTTTCACACCTCAAGGCCTTTGTGTTCACTAGGCTATTTCAGAGGCCCCTACTCTCAGTTATCTGATCACCACTCTCACTCTCCTTCAAGATCCAGCTCAAACACCCCTTCCTCCAAAGCCTTCCTCTCCTGGAGCTCTGCGTTCTCTACCGCTTACTCCGTATTTTAGAGGGCTATCCCATTGCCCTAAAGTTTTCTTTACAGGCCTGTTGCCCCACCCGACCTAACCCCTAGAGGGCAGGACCCTGGGTTCATTCACCTCTGTATCCCCATTGCCTCACAGAGTACCCACACTTTGAGTGCAGATTGGAGGAATGGGCATACAATTTGAAAAATAATGAGCCTATTTATTGCCTTTCACACGCCAGAAACGTTGGCAAAGAACTGGTAATTTTTACTTTGAGAAAATCAGTTGAAACCTGTTTAAGAGAAGGGGGAAAACCCTCTGCATACTTTCATTTTTAAAATGACCACACACTTGGTGAAATATTTCTTGCAAGGAATAAGTTTTTATCCTTCCTCCGCTTTGGGCACAGCTGAGTCTTCTAAGAGTTCTAGAGCCAGAGAATGGCTAAACTGACTCGTTGCACTAACCTTTCTCCCGAACCTCAAAGGTCCCCAGGGCTCTTACAGTGGGGGCGTCAGAGGCCTCAGAGGGGAGAGGGAACCAGCTCTTCCGAATGAAACAGCACTTCTAAAGAGGCAGCGGCCTATGTAGGAGAGGGAGCAGCCAGCAGCCACAGTCGAAAGACCCTTTCAATAATCCGCTCTGAAATTGACTTGAGGCTGGTAGAGGTGCAAACTGAAACTCCAGAGGCTAACCCTAAGCGGTTACATTTTCTCGACCAGAAGGTTTCCCAACCCTGTCGCTCATTCCTGCTTTCTCCCCCACCCCAACGCGCGCGCACACACACACATTTTGGTGGACCGCTGCACTTGACATTGAGCCTGTCTCCTACCTGAAGTGGGGCACCTCAGAAAGCAGCGAGGTTGGCGTTTCATTCATAATATATGACCTCAAGGGAGGAGGGAGGCAGGGCCAAGAGCCTTCCATCTCCGCTACTTAAAATCCCAGCAGCGCAGCAGAAAGGGAAAATGAGCTGGGAGTGAGCTGCATCGGGGCATGAAGTATGGCACGATAACGGTACGAGCGAGCGCGTCAGCGGCGCGCCCTCCGGCTATTTATACCATGTAGATTATGCAATCTGGCTCCAGCCATTCATGCCCCGACTGGGACGCCCCGCGCCGGGGGAGGGGGGCGGGGGGGGCATCATTCCAGGGCTCCGGGTCAGTTTCTAAGTTTGCATCATCCCCTTTATTACGAGAGAGCTTGGGTTTCCATTCCTGCCGGCCGGTCTTGGGAGAGACAGCTGGGCTACTAACTCGGTTGGCACACACTGGCACACACGACCGCTTACTTAAACATAATAAAGGCACCGGGACGCCGAGGCGCTGCCGAGCGGCGCGCAGGGCTGGGCTCCGGGCAGACCGGAAGGAACTGATAACCGAGCGCTAATGATACCCGCTCCCTCCCCCGTCGGAAGTGTCCTCCGAGCGCCGGTCATTGAGAAATACCGAAGGGGCAGAATGGGGGTGAGGTGAGGACAGGCCTGGGCGCAGCTGCGCGCGCCTTGCGGGGTGGGGAGCGAGGGCGCCGCGGCAGTGAGGGATTTTGTCGGCCGGGCCGGGCCGGGCCTCACGAACCTTAGGGCACAGCTTAGTCCTCTCCAAATCACCCCCGCTTGGCGCGCGCCCCTGTGGAAGCTAGGGGGAGTGATTTATCAGATCCCACTCCCAACCGCACCCCGGGAAGATCTACACTCGCGGCCCCTACCGGACCCAAATGAGGTGAGAGGAAGCAGAGAAGGAGCGAAGGACACGAAAGAGCCGATTGCCGAGAAAGATAAAATGTCCGCTTCTCTCCGCGCCCGTGCGGGGCGGTAGGGAGCGGGGGCCGCGGCCGGCCTCCGAGTGAAACCAGACCTGCGGATCTACTGAGCATGCCCATTCCATGGCCGCCGAAGGTCGCTCCGGTTCCGCGCTCCGGGCTTTCCAGGCGGCCGGCGGAAGGACCCGGGTGGGGGTGCTTCCCCCGTCCGAGACTCCAGCTTGACGAGTAGGCGGGGGTCCTGCTGGGGGCTCCGCAGGGTGTGCGTGAAGTTGTGAGAAGATCGGCTCTACTTTTCAAGCTGTACGATCTCACTCTGAGTCGACACCCTTGAATCGATCGTTCAGAGCTGCCCGCCCCGTTTTACTGATTGTGGGGGAGAGACACGGATGTGGGTATTTAGCTCTTTCAGTAAGGTCATTAAATTAAAGCCTTAAATCCGTGATACCCGCTATTTTGCTAACAATTCAGTAGACTTTGATAACACCCTGATATTCAGATCAATAAACATATCCGAGTTATTCGCCCAATATCGCCATTTATTCTGTGGAGCTGCAGGAGTCGCAGTAATTGATGGGGAAGACCAAGTAGTGACCTGCTAAGAACATTTCCATTAAAAAGCCCCTTTAGGGTGATGAACGAGGCAGAAGAGAACTGGAAGGATTTCTTGAAAGGAACATGAAGGAACGTGCGTGAAGGAGGGTGGCATTTAGTAATACAATTGGCTAGAGAGGAGAAAGGGTTGCCATTCATCTATTTGCAGCGTGCTGCTTAACACAGTACGTTCTGTAGCCATTTATTCTTTCCAGCAGCCCTATGTTGTGGGTATTATCCTGACACTACAGGTGTTGTACCGAAGGCTCAGAGAACCTAAGGACCTGCTGGAATTTGACATCAGGACATCCAACGGCGGAGCTGGCGACTCCTGGACTTCAGAATGTTTTCCTTTGCTCCTCTGGCTGCCTGGTCTGCCATCTGGACCAGTCATTCACTGCTATTAGCAGGGAACTGGATGAATGAGTGGTGATGACACCGATTCACTTGCCTATCTGCAGAAACTAATAATCATCTCACCTGCCACCTTGCCATTTGGGCACTCTGAAACTGGAGGGTGGAGCCACAGAGATGCCCATTGGGTGGATAATTTTGACATGGACAAGTATCTGTTCCTAGAAGTTCAGGAATGACTGAGTGGGATCTCTTTCAGCACCTCCAGGAGAAAAGCAATGACCAAAGGTGAGAGCTGGATAGATGACTTAGTCTTATGGGGATTTAGAAAACAATGAGATGCCCCTTTGTTCATTGCTTTCTCATAGACTCTCAATGGCCTCAAAACCTGAGAAAGACAAGATTGTCCTTGTTATCCCTGTTTTATAAAGAAACTGAGCAATTGTTAAAAGTCTCACTCAAGGTCTCAAGGCCGCTAGGAAAAAAATAAACCCAGGTGTTCCTCCCTTGCCTAGTTCCCTTTTCAGCACTGCACACCAGCACTCAGCATCAAAGGTGGGTGAACCCCAATACATGTCCACAAAGATCATGGTTGAGATAGGCATGAAGCCTAGAGTAAATCACTAGTTTCTCGGTTCAAGGTGATACTATTACTATCTTTGGAACACTTGTGGCTCTCCAAATGCATACATATACCCTTTAGGTATACTACATTTGAGGCATATATTTAATCTCTTAATTTGTTCAATGGCTGCTATTTGGTTAAAATCTCAGCATGTACTCTTGGCACATTCAGTAGGGTGGAAAAGTGTACTGTGCTTGCAGAGCAGGAAGGCACAGGGACTGTACCTCTTGTTCTCTAGCAAGACCCCCTGAAGGAAATACTGAACAGCTATGTAATTTGTGGGAGCCACTGCAAAGGAAAAGTGTGGAGCCACTTGTTTCAACACTATAAAGAATCTCAAAACTGCAACAGCAGAATATCAAACCAAGTAAAGATCCCTGTGCAACTGCACAGGTTACATGCCAGGGAAGCCAGTCTTATCCATCACCCAGACAGTGCTGCTTTGGAGAGCACGGGCCCACTCAGCCCCGTTGTTCTGGGGCCAAGACAAGAAAAATCATTTAAAGACAAAGCGTAGGAGGAGGAGGGATCCAGAAGCTATCTCCTCATCCGTGCCAAAGCCCACTGGGCTGGTAACCTCTGGCCCAATAACTATGGCCTGGGACAAGGGCCATCCTACCAACATGCAAGAGGTTTACTAAATAATTTTTAAAATGTATTTGGGCTCACGTTTTAACCGTGAGAAGTCCATCATTTCTACTGAAATGCAAACGTTTCTGGGCTGTGTTGTTTTTTTTTATGTACAAATAATGATTCCTCAAAAATGCCCACTCCGCTACCAAGACAAAAAAAGATCACAAGATTCAGGAGAAATTGAAAAGCCTCTGCCATTCAGAACCTTGGCAATAACACCTGTGCAGTCGCCACCCTCCCGCTCCGCTGTGGAGGGTAGTTGGGTCCTCAGAGCCCAAGCACCTCTCTGGGCCTCCCCTCAACTCCGCGTCTCCGCCCCCGCCCCCCACCATTTTTAATCCAGGGGTTTGGACGGAGAGAGGGAACCAAACTGGAGCCAGATGTGTGCGAGTCCCCGGCTCCCGCCTCCTCCCTCCTCCCTCCTCTCGGGCTTCTTAAAACCCGGAGCGCTGGCGAAAAAGGATCCGGAGCCAGCCAGAAGCCTCGCAAACAACTCCACTCCGCGGCTCCTCCGGGAGTGGAAGCCGGGAGGGAGGGGGGGAAAGGAAGCCGGGCATGCTCCAGTAGGCGGGACAAAGTTTTTTTTTTTTTCTCTTTTTTTTTTTTTTCTTTCGGTCGCAAGTAGGAAGCTTTTTGCACTCCACCACCTCTGGCCGCTGGGAAGACGTCATCGCTTCCGCCCTACTTCCTCCTCCTGTTGGCGGCGGTGAGAATCCAATATGGAGTAAATCGGTGGAGTCGAGAGATGGGGCTCGGACGGGGCGCCCTGCACCGCCTCCCAGGCGCACCTCCCCCGGCCGCCGACCGCTCCCCGGAACCGTGATTGGCCCGGCCCCCGGGGGCGACCCCGGACCGAGCCCCCACCCGCGGCTGGCCCTGCTCTACTCCTCCTCTCAGCAGTCCCCGCCGCTCCACGGCGCGCTTGTTTTTCTCCTCCTCTCCCCCACCGCCGTCCCCTGCCCAAATCTCTCCCCCTCTGCTCGCTGCCGAGCCCCCGGAGCCCTTCCTGCCGAGCCCCGGGCTCTGCGGCGCTCACTCCTCCCGCAGCTTGTCTTTGCACCCCTTCCCGAAACCTCACCCCGCGCTCCTATCGCCCTGCTTCCCCTTCTGCCTTCTGCGGCGCCCCTTCATCTCTCGCCGCTCCCCCTCCCCAACCAAATCAGGCGATCTCCGGAGATGTGAAGAAGGGGGGTGAGCGGACAGGAAGATGAAGGGAGCAAAGCTGCCCGCCGCGGGACAGGCGTCTAGGTGAACAGGAAAATGACCGAAGAAACACACCCGGACGAGTAAGTTTGGCCGCGGGGTGGGACGAGGGTGCCCCGCGGGGGCAACGTGGGGGACGGGACTGAGGACGCAGGCGGAGACGCTGCTTGGGTGAACTTGGCGTGGGGTGAAGCTACTAGCCGGCCTGTGGGCTTTGGGATGCGAGATTTCCCCCCTTGTTGGTTGAAGTGAGGAGGGGGCAAAGACTGCTGAGGGCCGGCGGGGGCGCGACTTGAGTCGGCGGGCTGGTGGCCGCGGCGGGGGCCAAGGGCGCGCGGGTGACCTCGGGGCGGTCCCCGCTCCCTCTCCTGGGACTCACAAACACCCCCTCCCCCCCGAAATCTTCCGCGGCCGGAGCGATAGACCTGACACCCCCGCTCCGGCTTCCTGGGGTCGGTGGGTTTTCATGTAGTGACTTTGTGACTCCTGCCCCGCCGCTCGCCCCCCAATCCCTTAGGGAGCCAACTGGGGCCCAGGCTCCGCCATTTCGTTTTCTTGAATCGCTCTCATTTGCATACCACATTTTCATTCATAAAAAACAAGACGGAGCGAGGGGAGGACTGGGCGCGGGCTGCGCGGGGGTCTGCGTGAGCCCGGATCTCTAGGCAGGTCGCCGTGCGAGAGCCGCCGGAGGGGTCCCGCGGCGCTTGTGAGCGTGTGTGCACGCGCTTTTGGGCTCGGGATAGGCGCCCCGCGGGATCTGGGCCTCTCGGGGGCGGATCCGAGTCGTGTGCTGCGGGGGCGGGCGGGAGCGTGCGGGGCAATGTGCTGCGGGCCGTTGTGTGCATGTGAGTGTGTGCGTGTGTGTGTATGTGTGTGTGTGCGCGCGTGCACAGGCATGCGTGCCCGGCCCGCGGGCCCAAGGGGAACAATGCTCGGGGCGCTCCGCTGGAGGGGCTCCCGGGCTGACCCGCCGCCCTCCGCGGGATGCGTGCCGTTTTCCAGCCCCGGGCCAAGGTGAGGCTCCCTGCCGCCTCGCGGTCGCGGAATTGGGTTTGGCTTTCTCCCACCCCCGCCCGAGGCGTTTCCAATCCCGGGAGAAGCGGAGGCAGGGCTCCTGGGCCCGGCGCCTGAGGTCGTCGGCTTCGGGTCCGAGTGGTCACCGCACGGCGTCTGCCGCCGCTGCTCAGTGGCTGTGCCCGCCACCAGCCACTTTTTTTTTTTTTTTTTTTTGGTGAATAAGACGCTCTCCTTTATTGTCACATGATATCCCTCCCCTCCTCCCCTGCACATTCATAAATCCGGAGCCTGCCTCGGCTCCTTTCATTCAGAGCTGCCATTAGCTAAGGTAGCAGTGGCGCTGGCTTGGGCGCAAAGAGCCCGTCGGTAGCCGCGGGGACGCACCCTGGGGGAGGCCCAGAGAGTGTGTCTGCGGGGTGGTGGGGGCTGCAGGTATCTGCTCAAGAGGCCCGGGGTCTTTTGCCCCTGCGAGCATTGACAGCCAGTGCAGAGAGGGGAAGTGACTCAGGGCTGGGTGACGGGGAGGGCTTTTCTTGCAGCAGGTGACAGAATGCTACTCTTAAGAATCTACTTCACTTTTTTTTTTTTTTTAATGCCCCTTTATCCTTTGGCGTCTGCTGTTGCCAGGCTGGACGGGAGAGGGTGTTGAGAGGGTTGGTGTTTGGGAAAGGGAATTTCCTTCCTGTGGTCCCCGGGGATCTTTGACTGCAGTAACCCCTGGTCTGCCAGACACCCGCAGCTGGAGAGCATCTCGTCTGGTGTGCATGTCCCTGCGATCCCACCACCTGTGCTGGTCTTTTTAAACATTTTGCTTTGCCTTCATAGACTGAAACGGTAAAATGAAAAAAAAAAAAAGTTGCTCTTGTGGGGAAGAATTATGCTGCTGGGCCTTGCCCCCATTCGGACTTGACTGATAGACAAGTGTTTTTATAGATCCTTCTTTGTCCTTGCATACACAAATAGCAGTAATAGCAGGGAGGGATGGTTGCCTTGCTCTGGACTTAGGGATTCTTGTTGAAGATTGGTTCCACTTGCCCTGCCTTGGATTTCTTGGCTTCATCCCTTGGGAATACTGGCCTGTTCTCTTCCTTTCACCGAAGCATGTCAGCTTTGCATCCTACCCCATCTGATAGCGAAAGCAAAAGGATTTGGGGTGGGATCACCAGCAAGAAATGACTAGGTCTATGTCATGCTTTCAGAGCAGTTCAGCATGGAACAGGCCACCCCCACTGCTGTCAGAAGCCCCGTTGAGACAATAGGTATTTGAGGACAGGTTCTGGTTTCAGTTAGAGAATCAGAAAACTGTGGCGCCTTAACCCAGTGCAGAAATGGCCTTCCCGGGATTACTTTTAATGTAATGACCTTGGCATGAGACATGAAATGTAAGCCGGTAAGAACTCGGGCTGCATGGTCTGTAAACTGCCATTTGTGGACACTGTCCATTATATCGTTCAAGTTCTTATGTAATGACCTATCTGAAAAATTCCTTTTAAATGTTAGTGCCTGGAAGAAGGTTTCTCTCTAGGTTGTAGAGCTTGCTGTGATTGCCTTTTTGTTGTTGGGGGTTTTTTTTGCAACCGCTGTCTGGAAGCTCAGAGCTAAAAGTATTGCTTGATTACAGTAGTCATAGTTAGCCTAGGCCTTTGCTAGATTTATTTAGCCCTCCTCTAGTATGAATTTTGATCTTTTATTTTCTTTTCTAATGGCTTTATGTTCGAGGTCCTACAGATACCTTTTGGAAGTAGACAAGGTGTGTTACAAATAAAGTGATTTGGTGACCTCAAATTGGAGACCTATGGGAGAAATAGTTATGCCTTAGGTAAAATAGATTTTCTTTAGAGTCCATATATATTTAAGGTTTTTATTAAATGGTTCAGATATATAATAAATGTGTTTAGCATCAGAGTACAGTAAGAATCTTGTAACTGGCAAAATTGTGCCTAATTTAAAAAAAATAGTAAATGTTTTGTCTTCTCATGCTCTTTTCCATGTCTATTTAAAACTTCTCTAATAAATATATGATAGTTCAGGAAAGCTTGTCTGCTTTTTTTGCCAGCTGTCCTAAGAAAGCTTCCATACAGATAATACTCTGATACTTCTCCTCTGATCCCGCTCCAACTACAAATGCATGTTAAGATTTACAACTCTACAGGTTTTTTTAATAATTTAATAGTAAAAAGCATCAACAAGCTATTGAAAATGATCTTTTGTACAAAAGAGTGGAAAATTTTTTCTTTTTATTGTATGCATTTTGTCTGTATCTTTAAGCATTTGATTATGGTCATGAATGATTTGGAAATTTGTTGACAAAATGAAGAAACCCTTCTCAAGTGAGCTTAATGCAGGAGACATGGGCCTTCCATTTAGCTCTTCTGTTCCTCTCATAAACTCTTCTCTGCAACACATATCTTGCTGAGGATGGACTTGTAGCTTTGTCCTTAGTCATGTTTCTCCTAATGTTGAAATATCGTCCATTACAAAAAAACTTAAATATTTTTGCTGAACCATTTCAAAAACATTAGACATCAGAATGTCTTATATCTAAATACTTGAGCTTACTTCCCAAAAGATGAGGTTGCTCTTCCATGAAACCACAATACCATCATCACACTTTACAAAATTAAGAATCATTCCCTGTTTTCTTTAACATTCAGCCCAATTGACTGAAAAATGTCTTTTACAACTGTCATTTCAGCTAGGTGCCAATTAAAGATCCTGAGTTAAATGCATTTAACTTATACTTAAGACTCAAGGCTCAGCCATTTGCTCACTTTCTGATCTAAGGCAACTTACCTTTCACTTTGGTTTTTTCTGAGTGAATAAAATGGGAGTGAATGTTAACCAATTTCATGGAGTTGCTGTGAAAATTAAATGAGCTATCCTATGTAAAAGTTACTGTGAGCACCAAGCATAAATCAGGTGTCTGGTGTTGGCTCTTAGCAGGGCACTGGCATAGGTTCCTTATAGGCTCAGCTTCTTAATTTTCAAATAATCCTATGAAGAAGGAGTTACCCCCATTTATTTTACTGTTTTTTAAAGATTTTATTTATTTATTTATTTAGAGAGAGAGCGAGCGGGAGCACGCTGGCACAGGCAAGAGCAGTGGGGAGGGGCTGAGGGAGAGAATCTCAAGCAGGCTCCTCACAGAATGCAGAGCCCAGTGCCATGCGGGGCTGGATCCCACCGCCCTGAAGTCACGACCCTGAGATCATGACCTGAGTTGAAATCAAGAGTCAGAGGCTTAACTGACTGAGCCACCCAGGTGCCCCGGAGTTACCCCATTTAACTGATGAGGAAGCTTAAATAAAGTTGCTTGCCTAAGATAGCAAACATTTTTAAATAGTACTTTATTCATTTAGTCTTCTCAACAGTCCTCTGAGGTAGATAGGGTATTATTACCTCCGTTTATAGATGGGGAAACTGAGGCCCAGAGAAGATGAGTAACTTGTCCAAGGTCATATCATTAGTAAATGAAGGAGCTAGGATTTGACTCAGCGTGGCGCAGGAGGGACTGTTTTCAACCACTGTGAGGTACCCTCTTAAAAGAGGACAGGCAGGCCAGCCTTAGTCATTCTGACTTCCGAGCTCACACTGTTTCTGTCAGTCATGCTGTCCTTAATTCTAAATTGATGATAGTCTGTCATTGCCGTAATTTTTTCCACTTCCTTTATCTTCCCTGAAATTGCTATGAGGCACATACTGAATTAAAGTGAATTTAAATAAACTTGAGCTTGAGAATTCTATGATACACCTAAACATGATAGGAGTATGAATTCAGAGTTGGTTATTGGAGGTTAGCTGTACGTTTGTTGAAATAACGGTTTTTGGAAATGAGACCTGGTACAACAAATATTGATCCAGTTTCTTTGCATTAGCTGTAAAAAAGGGATGTTTCTACTCCACATGAATAGAATCCTTAAATGCATGGAGTTGGCTATGCATAATTGGAATCTTGGTCCATTCTGGAAAGCAAGACAAAACAAAACACTTGGAAAGACCTTAACAAAATTGTAAGCAAGGACTTTGTCATTGTATAAAGTTAAGCACCTCACTGCAAGGCCGTACATCTTTCTAGGCGGTGGGCTTGAACTTCTCTCCATCTGCTAGGTTTGTTTCCATGAGGATTTAGCAAGTGCTCCCTCCTTTCTAGCTATGGCTCATCCCATCTGCTTTCCACTTCCTTTAACCAAATAAAATATATAAAAGTGCATCAGTACAAATATCAAAACTACTCTGCCTCAACAGTCTGTTTACTCATGCTCTTTATTCTGGAATTTTCTCTCTTCCTTCCCTTCAACAAGTGAATTTCTGCTCATTCCCCCTCCCACCAGTTCTGCGGCCATTCCTTTTATGAGGTCCTAGTCTTTCCTCCCCTCTGCTCTTCACGTCAAAACTGAGAAGTGTTTATAGCATTTTTCCCCCATGCTGTATGGCATTTCTCATTGTTTAGAGTTGGGCTTATACCCAGCTAGATTCTTGACCAGAATATGAGCTTTTTGGATTTAGTATTACCTCTAATGCTTAATTTTCTAGTTGTTGGCCCAATACCATTGGGCACATTATGGATGCTTAATAAATGTTTGTTGAATTAAAAAGTGGATTTAATTATTTTAAAGCGCTCTGTCCCTACCAACGAACGCAATAATTACAGTCGTTGCATTTGGTTAACTTATAGTGTGTAAAAGCCCCCTCTGAGAAACTTCGCATTCACGTGAAGCCCTTGGCACATTTTGTGGAACTTGGGTGCAGAACTATCTGGTAGTGATGATCGGTGATTGACAACTCAAAACCATTTTGATTCCAGTCACTGTTGTGGGAGTTGGGAAGTGGAAGATCTTGAGTGCAATAAGCCAGGGCCTGTGTTTCTGCCTGTGCAGGAGAATCTCCGCGGAAATCATAATATTAACAATTTGCAGTAGCTGCGGGGTTCTGATGGAGTCTCAACACTCGAAGTTGGAGACAGCGTGCTGATGAACACCAGTATTGGCATAGTTCCTGTATTACCGGGCTGAACACAAATACACGATCTGATAGCAAAACCCTCAGAAACTGAACAAGATAATAATAGAGGCAGAGCAGGAAGTTTTGGTGTGTGGGTTTTTTGTTTTTGTTTTTGTTTTTGGCTTGCTTTCTCAAGCAAAGTGGGCTGGTTTCCTTTCTTTCTTTGTTTTGAGACCCAGTCATATTGATAAACTCTTGTAAATGCTCCTTTTTAATCGATATGTAAGGCTAGGACATTGGTGATTTTTTAAGGCATTTTCTAGGGCTTATCGTCACTGGAGTAGAAGGAATATTTTGCACTGACGCACACAGTGCCCTGTGGAACAAAAAGCATTTTTTGTGTGCTCGCCGTGGGTGGGCATGAAGCCTTGTTAACTGCGGCTTGATGTGTGTCTTATGTCAGGGGAAGGAAGGCAGGCCAGGATCTCAGTAAAATACTTGATAGTAACTGGCATAGGAGTTCACTAAATTAAGTAACAACTGTTTTATAACTAATTTCTCTGGTGAGCTTTGTTGGCATTATGTTCATGTGTGGCGTACTGCGCGCAAGATAGCAAATTGTGCGCGTTATTCATGCTACTCTCAAAGGGTAGTTTAATATTTATTTAAAAACAAAATACCTGCTTTTGCGCTCCCTCGGAGCTCAGAGGTGAAGAAGTGGATTTTGACTTCATCCTAGCATTTAGAGCTGGAGATTGAAGGGATTCGAACTAGGGCAGCTTCTGAAATGTATGGCTTTGGCTCCTCTGTGTACTGATATAATGATTTTTAGAATCTGGTTGTTTTCATCCTTAGATATATTCTCTGTGGTCCATTCGTAAGTGCTTAAACTTAATTACCAGGTTAAGTTTTTAATTGTCTTTCCTAGTTCATCTGGTAAGGACATCTTTGTCTCTCCGTTTTCATTACTTACTCCTGTTATTTTTCTCCTTGCATTGCTTTGGCTCTGGCTTCCAGTATTGATTTTTCAGATAATCACTACTTATTTTGTATTTGCATCCCACCCTGAGAATGCACAAAGAAGGTTAGCCCTATCTGCCCTTCTAGGTGTTAGGAATAATAGCTTGTTAAGCCTTATACTTGGAGTCTTGCAGAGTGCTGAGCCCATAGTAGGCTTTCTGCAAACGTTCATTGATTGGTTAAAGCAAATATTTGTTAATTGAAAAATAATTTTACCTTATATCAAAATATAAACTATTAGTCTTACTGTACCTACATCCAAAAAGACTTTGGGGTTGCCTTTTCAAAACGTCCAGGAGGGGCAGGCTGCTGTGATGGTAGCAGAGGAAATGTGGGTTTTGGGGTCATACCGTGCTTCTGTGCTCTACTCGCTAAGGGCCCCTGGCAGGTGTTTTAAGCCAGGAGCCCTGGGTTAATGTAAATGAAGCTTGCTCTGCTATCTAGTTCATAGGCTGTTAAAAAGTGGAAATGAAATTGTGAAGGTAAAGCATTGCAGCACAGTGCCTTATAAATTGGAAATTCAGTGGGACTTACCCACCTCCAGTGTCTCATATCATGTGGCAAGGTATGATTTATTTTCAGAATTGACAAGGTAGAGGATATCCATTCGTAATATTTTACCTTCACAGCAAGCTTTTGAGGCAAGGAACAATATTCTCACGTTATACCTGTGAGAGCTGAAGTGACTTGCTCAAGGGGGTTTCTAGGAGGAGAATTAGAGCCTAGAAGTCATGTTCTGCTTTTTATTTGGCTTTCTGGTGCTGTGCTGGTAGGACTGAGAGTAGCACTTTAGTTTTGGTGCTGTAGTATCAGTAATGCCCTGCTGACTGTTGGCCCTTTTACTCAGTAAGCCTAGTTGGCTGTCTTTTTGAGAGTTCATGTCTTATGGAAGCTGGCCTCCTCTCTTACCGTCAGTGTACTTACCTATAGTATTAGCATCCTTGGCTTTCTTGCCATTTCTGTCTGTGGTCCAGAAATCCTATCACCAATGTCATTCAGATTGTTTCTAAGAGTCAATAGGCTTGGTATGGGTTGGGTTGGTGGCGGAGGGCTGGCTGAAGTTTCACTTAGGAGTGAGTTGGCTTATGACTTGTTTTGTCTCTTGCATGCTGTGTTGGTGTTTATGTTTTATATTTTCAGCCAAGAAATAAAGTGAATGTTAGATCAGGAGTTTAACTTAATCATCAGCATCCCAGTAATTTTACTCATTTTTACAGATCTTTTAAAATTGCAAAGTGTGAATATAGTCTTAATACGGTAGTTAAATCTTTCTTCTTCACCTAATACGTTAAATTGAATCTGATTTTTCTCAGACTCAAAATTCCAGAGCAGGTCTGCTTTGCCAGGGTAGTATGTATTGGCTCAGTGTTACTTCTGGGCCTGAAGGCCTAATGGTTGCTTTTTCATTAATCTGTGTATAAACAGGTTTCAGATCCGGAGTCTGCTGTTTTTAAACTAGCTTTGAGGCCCTTTCCATCCATTCTTAGACGTCTTTTATACTAAGGAGACTTGGGGTACTAGATTACAGGTGTCCATTCAGAGCATAATAGACTTTGAATCTAAAGAACTTGACTTGAGAAGACACTTGGACCCTAGGGATGCTTGGGTGGCTCAGTCGTTTAAGCATCTGCCTTCGGCTCAGGTCATATTCTCAGGGCCCTGAGATCGAGCCCCACCTTGGGCTCCACGCTCAGTAGGAAATCTGCTTGTCCCTCTCCCTCAGCCTCTATTCCTACTCGTGATCTCTCTCTCTTTTCTCTCTCTCAAATAAATAAATAAAATCTTTAAAAAAAAAAAGCAGATATTTGGACTCTAATGCAAAGCCATGTATTAATTATTTTATCGGGTAAAATAAATAACCAGGGTGGTGAGGCTTGAGGAAAGGGAGCAACTAGCTGTTGAGTGCCAGTCACTTACTGCACCTAATGCACCAGACACCGGATCTGCCAGCAGTACCAGCACTGTGACTCAGAGAGAGTCTCTGGCCTTAGGGAGCTTGGGTTCTAGGGTGCTAGGCACTTGCATATGCCCTAGGGTTATGAGGACAGCATCATCCTGATGATTGACTCTCAGAGTTGTTTTTTCTTTCTTCTTGTTTCTGTAGGGTTCCTCTTAGGGCTGCAGGCATTGGGATTCCCAAATTCGGGGTCGGGGGGAGCTCTTCATCTGGAGCATTCTGCCCTTCCCAGAATCCCCTAACAAGCTCTTCAAGTTATTTTGGGTGTGTGTGTGTGTGTTGAATGTACACTCACTTGTGCACTCACACATGGATGGAATATGTCAGACAGGCAAGAAGATTCAGAGAGGTTAAGTATCTTGTCTGAGGTCACAGAGCAGAATTTGTTATTTTTAGTCCAGGTCCTTTAAACTTCAGATCCCATGTTTATAGAATATTAATGTGTCATAACTTTGTAGAGCTTTAGTTTTCTTATATAAGAAAATTGTGTTGTGCGTACAGCTTGATTTATATTACTGTTGAGCAAATGAAATTAGAACTCACTTTGAATCCTGAAAATACCTCAAAACTATGAGGTGACATTTCTTTCTGCATTCCTTTTCAGTAGGAAAGCAGTGCCCACAGAGGTGGCCTTTTCTATACTGATAGAAAGAGCAACTTTAGGGCGCCTGGGTGGCTCAGTCATTTGGGTGTCTGCCTTAGGCTTGACTGGAGATCCCGGGGTCCTGGGCTCCAGGCCCTCCCACCCCCTCCCAGTCTGGCTCCCTGCTCAGTGGGGAGTCTGCTTCTCCCTCCCCCTCCCCCTGCTCCTCTCTATCTCTCCTGCTCACTCTTTTTCTCTCAAATAAATAAATAAAATCTTTAAAAGAGAAAAAGAGCAACTTTACAGATACCTCTTGGGGAAAAAGAGCTAGCCACCATATCCTTGAAAGTCTGAATGAGCGGGATGGATAACATTGCACACTATTCTGGACCTGTGTTTTAGCCTAGCTATTTTGAGAGGAGGATCAGAACTTGAACTTGTATTGGGAGTCTTGCAAAGTGAGGATCCTGATTTAGTAAGGTCTCCGATTCTGCATTTTTAAAAAAAGATTTATTTATTTGAGGGGGAGAGAGAGAGAGACAACACAAGTGGGAGGGGCAGAGGGAGAGGGAGAAAGAATCTCAAGTGGACTCCACACAGAGCACAGAGTCCAACTCGGGGCTCAGTCCCAGGACCCTGAGATCATGACCTGAGCTGAAACCAAGAGTCGGACACTTAACCCACTGTACCACCCAGGTGCCCTTTAGATTCTGCATTTTTAATAAACTTTCAGGTGCTGCTGATCCATGGATGACTATTTATGAGTAGCAAGGACCTCTCTATGGTTGTGATGGTAGTAAGCTCATAGCTGTCAGGTTTTTGTCTTCAAAGTCAACTTCACATACTTGGCATTTGGAATCTGTTGAAGAAGCTCATCGGATGAGAACGTGGTGCTTATACATGGAGAGATATCAAGCAGCCGCTTCTCCATCCCTGGCAGGGTTTCCAGCATTGAGATACAGCTTGACTTTAGATGGGAATGTGCTGGAAGAATTTTTTCTTATGGCTTAAAGTTCTTGGTGAATGCCAGGAAGCCCAAGAAATCCATCATTTAAAAAGAAACACAAAGTCCCAGAACTTTGTCAAGTCTACAGTCAGCTGGCATTCTGCACCTTCCAGACAAATCAGTCTTGTATAGAAAGCCTGCCACCCTGGGAGGCAGGCGCACACAGCCCTAGAAGAAATCACAGGAAGTAATTAAACAGAGAAGGTCAGAGAAAGAGGAAGTGGTTGTGTTGTTTCTGATGCGAATAGCATTGTTGTTCCTGGGGATCCAGATGATGGTGTTTAAGTCCTCTGGAATGTGACTGCTTGGGGATTTGATTGTATTTAAATTGCAGCCCTTTCAGTTTATTCTTTTAGACAGCAATCTAGTTAGGAAATGAATTGCTTTTAGGTCTTATCAGGAATACCCACGTGCCTAAGCAGAAGTTTTAACCAGGGAGTTGCTTATAGCTTGGCAAATTGCACCTAAATGAAATGAATGTCAAGACTATTAGAGGTTAATTTTAGGTGTCTGGAGTTCTCCTTAATTCTCCTGATTAAACACTTTAACATAATAGTTTCCTTAATTGGAATAATGATGGCATATTAGCATGCATATTAAACCATTTACCCAAATTTGAATAGGGTTAAAATGCAAATTATCCATCACTTGTCAGTGCTTACTCTTTAGAGATGATTCCTGGTGAGAGATGGGGAGAAGACTGGAATATGAATCTGGATGGGGCTTTCCACTTGAAGCAGCAGCATTGCTAGGAAAACCAAGAATAGACCAGAGGACTGAAGTAAGTGAGAGACCCTTTGTTCCCCCAAAACAGTGGTACTAAAAATACCCCAACGTTTATGATAGTAAAACTGCAACATGGGGGCGGATGTGGTGGGAAATCTGAAATGAGCTGGTGACCCTCTGGTTGTGTCTTCACTAGCCCGTCATGTTTTTCTTTGACAGGAAGGTGATGAGAGACTAAAGACCCCCTCTTCCCTAGCATTTAGATACCCCATCTGAAGTCTCCCAACCGAGTGTCTGAGAACCCACAAACACTCCAAGTGTCTGTGAACCAAATACGTAATGTCACCCATTTGTATCTATTACCCTCTTTCAATGTACAGCTGCATTTATAGAATAATAAACCATGATCTCAATAAAATACTACACAATTCACAGTGGATGTTTGTTGTATATTTTTCTTAAATCACAGTTATTAAATAAAACTAATCTCTAGGGAGGGGATCTGGTATCCGAATTTTCTCCCTTTGAGTCTTTACACTTAGAAAATTGGGAATCCTTGTAGGCCTCATTCTGGATGTAAGGATGTAAGTGTGGTCATTCTGTAGGGGTACATACGCAGGAAGGTGCAGATTGGTTGGAAGGTCTGAGGAAAGTAGGGGCCGAGTTTAGTTGGAGGAGGAGGAGTTGAAAATGAGTCAGGACATCTCCCCTAGAGACTTGGCTTCATGTTGGGTCTTCTGTTTAAAGGAAGGAGTGCCGGGGGCATGAGTCTTCTGTGTCCTCAGTTCTTGCCCTTTTTAGCTCCCGCGGTCAGGGTTGTCCAGTACCTGTGCTGTGCAGCTCTTGAGTGGATACCAAGCAGCAGAGAAGATGGCTACCTGCTAACATGCGTACAGTGCCCTGGGAGTCCGGAAACTTAGAGTCGCATTTCCTTCTTTGCCACTAGCCTGCTATACGACCTAAGATGTCGCACTTCTCTGGACTCTGCTTTCTCAACTCTAAAATAAAGGGGTTGAATAACATAACAATATTGAAGGACTCTCCTAGTTCCCGATATTACAGGGAGTTAATGTTAAAAAAATTTATTCGTATTTATTTATAAGCATAATATTCTTTTTTTTTTAATTGAAGCATAGCTGACACACAATGTTTCGTTAGTTTCAGGTGTGCGACATAGTGATCAACAACTCTGTATCTATGCTCACCACGAGTGCAGCTACCATCTGCCACCATACAACACCAATACAATACCATTGTCTGTATTCCTTACGTTGTACCTTTCATCTCTGCGACTTACTCATTCTGTAACTGGAAGCCTGTACCTCCCATTCCTCTTCACCCTTTTGCCCATTCTCCCACCCCACCTCCTTCTGGCAACTACCATTTTGTTCTCTATGTTTATGGATCTATTTCTGATTTGTTTATTTTGTTTTTTAGATCCCGCATATGAGTGAAATCATTTGCTATTTGTCTTTCTCTGTCTGACTTATTTCTGTTAGCATAATATGCTCTGGGTCTGTCCATGCTATTGCAGATGGCAAAATCTTCCTTTTTATGGCTAATACTCCATGGGTGTGTGTGTGTGTGTACACACCACATATTCTTTATCTGTTCGTCTCTTGATGAACACTTGAGTTGCTTCTATATCTTGGCTATTGTAAATAATATTACAATGAATATAGGAGTGTATGTATCTTTTTGAATTAGAGTTTTGTTTTCTTTGAGTAAATACCCAGTAGTGAAATTACTAGATTGTGTGGTATTTCTGTTTTTAATTTTTATGAGGAAACTATACTGTTTTCTACATTAGTTGCACCAATTTACATTCCCCCAACAGTGCATGAGTGTTCCCTTTTTTCCACATCCTCGCTAATACTTGTTATTTCTTGGTTTTTTTTTTTTTTTATACTAACCATTCTGACAGATGTAAGGTGATATTGTTGTTTTAACTTGCCTGATGATTAGTGATGTTGAGCATCTTTTCATGTGTCTGTTGGCATAATATTCTTTTTTATTTATTTTTTATTTTTTAAAGACTTTATTTATTTATTTGACAGAGAGACAGCAAACAAGAGAGGGAACACAAGCAGGGGGAGTGGGTGAGGAAGAAGCGGGCTCCCCGCGGAGCAGGGAACCCGATGTGGGGCTCGATCCCAGGACCCTGGGATCACACCCTGAGCCCGAAGGTAGACACTTAACAACTGAGCCACCCAGGTGCCCCAGTATTCTTTTTTAAAACAGAGAAAAATACAAAGCAGAAATTAAAATACTTCTTGCTGCAGCAGTCAGGGAAGAGTTCACTTTCAGCAGGGTGGGTCTTGAATGTTAGAGGACTCAGATAAGGATAGTGGTGGTATTTTGTGGGGAGGCACAGGTCAAGCCATATAGGAAGGAGGGATCTCTTGTCCAGAGGTTTCTTCCACAGGTGGAAACTCCTCTAGGTTTATGCTGGGGGAGCTCAGAGAAAGCTGGTTGAGTTGGCTGAGGCTAACTTTGGGAGGCTGTTGAGCGCCAGGCTAGCAAAGTAGGTACTTGGACATTTGTTCTTCAGGTAGGACAGAGCTGTTTAAAGTTTTGAAGCAAAGATGGTGTGGTATGTTGTTAAATTTAAATTAGTTAGAGAGTGCGGGCTAGGCTGGAGTCAAGGAGGTTGCTAATAATTGCTTCCCTGCCATACCTGGGCAGGACTTTTCTCTCTAGCCTTAATTAAATGCAGTAGGCATTGCTGTAAAATGTTTTGTTCCAAGGGGGGTGTCGTTACGCTTATTGAAAGACGGTCAAGTGTGCTGTGAAATTCAGAACATTACTTTGTAGATCAAATTTACAGTTTGGGAATCACTCAAGTAAGTGTTCTTTTGTTTGTTTTTAGTATTGTTACTTCTGCAGAAACCCAGCACTGATCTGTTGAAATTGGCCTTGTGAAGCACAGGATACGTTGCCCTTCCTCAGTAGAGTAAAATGGTTGCAACTATATCATGAAATTATAGAACTGAAACGGCTCTTAGGAAAATACCATCTCAGCTCCCTTCTTGTACACATAAATTGCAGTCTGGAGAGGTCAAATGAGTATACTTGGGTCACCACGCTAGTCTGTGGTTTGGGATATGTCAGTGAGCAGATGTCATCTGGCTTTGGTTCCTTCCAGTCCTGTTTTGGGCATGATGTTAAACATTCATGATAGTTGCTATCCTCAAGTTGTGGAATCCCCAGGAGACAGGATAAAGATGGTGGAACAATCAGTTCGAGTTAACATGGTCCATGTAGACGGTGAACCATCAACATTGAACAGAGCGCTAGCCTTGGTCAGCTCTTGTGCAATAGGTTGCAGTAGATGGCCTTGCCACATGCTGTCTCTGTGTGGCTCACCTGCAGGTGGCAGGTAGGGGTCCTGAGGTCTGGCTTCCAGGTGTTGTGTTTCAGGGACAAAGGGGTTGGGAGTAGAGACAGAGGAGGGCCTCTTTCAGCTTGCCATTCTGGGAGAGAGGAGATGAGCCCTTAGATGAAAAATTGAAATACATGTGATGTTCCAAGTTTTCTGCACCTGGTCGCCAGCAAAAAAGTTTTGAAACATTACCTCTGCTTGTTCTTCCTCCCCAGCTCCAGTGCCTTCTGTTCTCCCCATGTGTTTGCTTTTGATGTTAACTGCCAAGGCTGTGTGGTCATAGACAGCAGGAAGTAATATTTGATATGCAGGTCTCGTGGGGTGGGGGTAGGTGGATGCCAGGATGGGAAGGGTGGCGGTTTTGGCACATTAGTGTGAGAACACTGCCCGCTTCTAAGCCAACAGGTGTTGCTAAGCTAAGGAGGGAAGGGAAGAGTTGACCACCTGGTCATAGAAGAGCATTTTATATGGTAGCTTTCTACTTCAAGTTTTCCTAAGCCCCATAGGTTGAACCCAGATAAAGTTGGGATTATCCTTTATACCAAACACAGGTAGTGTTGTAGCCAAGGGCTTGTAGAAACCTAGCCTTGAGGAAGAATGAAAATAATCTCCAAACCAAGACACTATCCCCAAGAGCCGAAGGTCCCACAGACAGGCTGGAAGGACACACCCTACTTCGCCACAGTGACGCTTGATCCATTTCCCATTCCTGCTTTGAAACTATAGTCTGAAGTCAGGACTCCCCCTGGGATAACAAGATTCCTCCTATCTGTGTAGGTTAGAAAACTTGTATTTTTAAAAACTTTCTTTCTCTTGGGCTTCTATCCACCCCTCCCTTTTGTTTTTCTTGTTAATCCGCATCAGCTGGGCCATTCTTCTCACTTATAAAGTAAAAGGGTCCCCTGTGAGCCTGAAGATCCCAGTGTGGAGTTTCAGGCTCCTAGTTCCAGTGCTTCTGGATCATCCAAATGATGTGGGTTGTTTGGATGTAAATGATGGGTCCCTCTTCCGCATTCCTCTTATTCCACAATGAGCAGCACAACAGTGACCAGGAGAATTAGACAGGTGTGGTCCACCCACCATCCCTGGCATGCAACCTGAAACAGACCCCCCTCCCCACAACTGTCCTGACAAGGATAATTTATCAGTATAACAAGAGGCCCTCAGGTGGAGCATATCTGCGGTTGGTTTGGGATGCTGTTTAGGGTGCAGTGCCCTTCCTACTTTACAGTCTTAACCTTTCTCATCTCTAGACAAATTGAATTAGAATTTCACCTCTACTCTGTGTGTCATTATTAAAGTAAATCGAGGAGGTTCTAATGTGCCTTAGACGAATCAGGATTTGTAAGAAGGGAAGAGGGGAATGCCCAACCAAACCTAGAGGCTCGTAACCAACTAAGATGGTATTTACTAGGGAAAATGTACTCTTTTTAAAGATCCTGGGTGACAGATGTTAACTAGATTTACTGTGGTGATCATTTCATTGTATATACAAATATTGAATCATGTCATACACCAGAAACTAACATAATGTTTTATGTCAATTATATCTAAAGAAAAAATGTAAAAGATCCTCTCCCACCTCCCCAGTTTGTTATTACTATTTATTTATCCTACTCTGCCAGTTTGGAGGCCACACACCTCCATATCTGTGAACGGGAATGGTCTGGGAAGTGTTCCTCCTTTTCCTGTGCTTCCCTCTTGGTTCCAACTCATTTAAGTTGGATAACAAATAATTACTAAGGGAGGAAGATACCAAATTGATGTTACACGTGAAGTGAGATCATAAGAGACAAAAAATAGATTCTAATTGTTGATCCAAGAGGTCTTTTATTTAATAAAAAAATTCTAAAGCATATGAAAAATCACCTACAGCTGCCCAAAATTATGATTTTTTTAAAATTATTTTTTAAAAAGGTGTTGCTAAAACTTTGAGAGCCCTTAACTTGGTGATGTAACAGTTGCTTGTAGGATACATATTTAGCTATTTTAATAGCTGAAGTAGTAAATACAGGTTTTTTGTTTTGTTTTCTTTAGTGCCAGTTATTTTGCAGGAAACAAGAATAGTTCTTGCGTTTGATTTTTGATAAGCCTTTGTTAATGTGAGACTGGTATTTGCTCAAATTTAAAGGAAAACAGAGTTATAGAATCATGCTTTTACCTAGAAATGCAAATACTTTGACTTAAAACAGATGTCTCTAACAAAAACTGATGCCAGGTTTTAAGATTGTAGCTTGTCAACCCAGAACTAGGAGAAAATGGGACACAGCAATGTAAATGTACTCAATGCCGCTGAGCCATACGCTTAAAAATGGTCAGAATGGTAAATTTTATGTTATGTGTATTTTGTCACAATTAAAAAAAAATCAAACCAAAAAAATGGGACTGAAGTCAACTTAGACTTAATAAGAACTCCAGAAAAACGGCAGCTTGTGCACCACTGTCTGGGCCTGTGCACCTCGGACTCCGAATCTCCTATTTAGAATCCTCCTTTGTAGATTTCCCGTTGCCTGTCGATCCCTTAGTCCCCTACCTCTCCTCTTCTGCTCCTCTTCTCAAAAACGCTCCCTTCACAGAAGTTTGAAGCAGATGGATTTGCGATTACTCCAGTGGCCCGCAGTCGTGTGGCTCCTCAGCTTCCTGCAGTGGACTGCGTACGTGCATTTCCTTCTGTACTAATGTGTCTTGACAAGAGCTTGGAACCTCTGAGAAAGGGCCAAAGGTCCAGACAGCTTTGCAGGAGCGCCACCACCACAGCTGGTCATGATTTTGGGTGGTGGGGCGATGAGCCCCTCCCAGCCAGGGACACCAGGGTTGAGGGACAGCTCATTCAGTAGTGACCAGCCAATACGGCCTTGGATAAGCGCTTCACATCCAGAGAGCCTTGGTGCTTCTCAGCTAGAACAAGAATGCTGATTCGGATGGTGCGACAGCCATGTGGGATAATAATGCAAAGAATTGTACTAACACATGTATAAAACCCAAACAAGCTAGTCCGCCCTTCCTCCTTTCCCCTATTTGCTAAACGGGCAGGTGAAGTTAAGAATCGCTTAATTCAAACATGTGAGAGTGAATGTGTGCGGTAGTGCACAGCTGTGAGAAAACAACCTGGTCCTTGAAAATGTCTGGCCCTTTTTTGGTGTTTTTAAGAGTCGATGTTTCTCTCTTTAAGCAGTTTTACTAGTAGCGTTTTGATGTAAATTAGATTGTTAGCATTTCTGAGGTGGGGTGCCTCCAGAACAGGAATATTGGCAACTTTTTATACAGATTTTGTGAATTTTTCAATAAACGACACAGTAATTCTTACCCACAAGTACTCACTCTTGATTGTTGAAAATTTATACTCATTCATAAACTGTTTATAGATTTGACACTTGCTGGCCTTGGGAATACTTAAGTCACCACATCACCACATTTGATACTTAATTTGGTAATCTCTGTGTCCACCAGAAAAAACAAATGTTATAATGAGCTGCTGTGATAAGCTCTTGGGGATAAGGTTATTCATGTTCGAGGGCACAGTTGTCCATATGAAAGCACCCCTCCCTTCCTCCCTCTCCCAGGATTGAAACACAGGATCCGAAGATCTTACCAGTTCAGGGAGCTGAGAAGTATGCCCTGTTCCACCATGCTGGATGGCCCTTCAGTTTCTACTTGGACACTTCCGTGATAAGGACCCCACGTGCACAGTGACTTGGGCATGCAGCTCTGATTGTCGGCAGATTCTTCTGTGGAACCACTGTCTACAGCAGCAACAACCGCTTCTCTTGTTCTGAGCGCCCTGCTGATACACGAAGGCAGTGCTTGCTCTCTTCTCCTGGCCAAGCATCATCCTGGTCTCCTTATCAGTGTTCAGGTTCAACCATCTCTCTCAAAATGGGGGCCCAGGACTGGAGGTACTTTTCCAGATGCAGCAGACTCTTAGATGTTGTGATAGTTGCCTCTCTTCGTGTAGTCTAGGGTGGCGGGGGGCCGTGGTCCCTATAAAGGCACCAGGCTGTTTACATCGAAAATGTGTGCGGCTCATGCTGAGCCTGCACCCTCGCTTCTTCTTTTAATGGATATGTTGGTCCCCTCAGCTGCTGTGGGCTGTAGAGGAGTAGACCTCTCTCCCTGTGACAGGGCAAAAAGGAGGCCCTCCTTGTGCCAGCCTGAGCACTTAGGTATCCGCTTGGCTTTTGGTGTGCTGGGCACAGATGGGGACGGGCATTCCCTCCTTTCCCAAAGAACTCTCCACTTCTAGGTGAAGTACTCTATTTTGTATTCCCTGGATTGTATTCTTTGGCACGGGTGCAGAAGGACAGGCAAGAAGGTGAATGCTCTGCTCATAGCATTGAAATCGGTGTTTCTCAAAGCTGGTCCTGGGCCACCTAGTCAGTCAATAGTCTGCAGGGCTTGTTAAGAATGCACAGGTCTGCAGCCCACCCAGACGTCCTGGATCAGCCTCTCTGAGGTATGGCCCAGGGAATCTGCATCTTTGAAAAGCTCCCCCAGGTGATTCCTCTGACTGCAAGCCAGGAGATCCACTTCCTAAACTGTAATTACATCCTTGATGTTCATTTTCGTAATTGTCCAACTGCTGAGTACTCAGGAATCTTAAAGGCCACCTTTGAGCCTCACTCCAGCCACCCAGTGCTTTTAATAGTTCCTGAGTATGTGTTTACACAATCTGCATTTTATGAAGTCCATAAAGACATATTTACCCAACAAGTCACCGGCACGCCAAAGGTCAGTTTTCCTCAACTTCTATGAAAGATTCTTAACTCAAAGTCAATTAACACCAAGATAGACGCCAATTAAGCCGAGGAAGTGAGCTGTTCATGCCAACATTCCATCCGTAACTTGTGTCCCCTGTTGTAGCTTTAGTTTTACAAGTCCTTTTATGCCAGTTACTTCATATAACCTGTACACGTGTGACCAGTTACAGCACACAGGTAAACGTGCCATTTGTCGTGTCATCGTGTGAGAGTGCTGTTTAAAAGCATGTAATTTAAGTAACTATGAAATGATGCCATGTTAGCACTTTTGCAGCTGACCGAATCGCCCTCCCCATCGCAAGTGCTCGGGAAGAAGGGCAGGGCCCCTCGGGCTCCTGTAGTGTTTTGCTTTCAGAGCCTGTGGTCGAATGAGTCTTGCCTGGGTCCAGAGCTGGGATTTCCTCAGAGAGTAATTCCTCAGAAGAATTGTGAGAAGGTTAGTTGAGATAATGTGGATCACGTGCTTTGCACAGTGGCTGGTACGTGGAAAGCAGTCCGTCCAGAAACGGGTATCTCCGGCAGCTGCTGCTGTTGATTGCAACAAATCGACAACCGGAGAGAGAACGAACCCCTCAAGTTAGCAGTTGCAGGAGGTCCAGAGCCTCCGTTGGCAGGTTTTTCCCAGTGAAGGCGCAGTGAAGCCTCAGGTCCTCCCGTGGCCGCTGGGACCCCATCCCGACGCCAGCAGGGCTCCCCGCACTGACAGCCGTTCCTCGGGGGAAAGGTAGGGAAGTGCGGCAGGCTCTTTCTGGTTTCACCGGAGACTCTGCGTGGTATCTTTCAACCTAATTTCTTACCCGTAAAAGCCTCTTCCTTAGGAGGAAAACGCTAGGTCCTCTTTTCATTTGATTTCGGAACGAGTTCTAGTTAGGTTAAGAACTGGGATGGGGGAGTACAAGCAGTGATGTGAAAAGTAACCTCTGCCTGAGAAGGGATACGAGATGCCCAAGAGCCCAGCATGGGCGGGGAGGAGGGACCGCCTGTGTAGGCTACTTGCAGGTTCTCTGGCATCAGCACATGAGTTAGGACCTTCCCCCCGCCCCCGCATTTAAAATTATTATTAGTTTTCATCAGGAAGCAAAATTCCCATTACTAGAAGTGAGGCTGTTTACTCTTTTTTTTAAATGATGACCAAGGTGCGAATTGCTCCGAGCTATGTTATAGGAAGGCAGTAGGGGCTTCTTGGTAAAAACCAGAGGGTTTAGACCAGTGCTGTCCAGTAGAAATACAACATGAGTCATGTAAGATGCTTTGGTGGCAGTTAAAAAAAAAACTAAAAAACAGGTGATTTTAATTTTAATTCAATTCATCTAAATTATTTCAACATGTAATCAGTATTAAAAATTATTACTGGCATATTCTGCATTCTTTTCTATCACATTTTTGAAATATAGCATTTTCCACTTGCAGCACATCTGTGGACGAGCTGTTTGCAGGGGTTCGTGGCCATGTGGGGCCAGTGCCTCCTGGGAGTTAGCGCACCTCTAGCCTAAAGCAGACCCAGGTGTGAACTCCACTCTTATTAGCCACGAGACCGGGGTAAAGTACCTGAACCTTTCAAAGCCTCACATGTAAAAAAGGGACCACAGTACCTACTTTTCTGGGCTGTTTTCAGTATTAATTCAAATGATGTATGTACATAAATCGATGGGTCCGTGAAGAGGTGCTCTGTGGGTAGCATCTATGAATTTTGAGATAACCAGTCTGTTGTGCAGGGTGTGGCTGAAAAGGGAAGGCTGATGATGAAAGGCAATACTAGGGCAGTATTTGTGGGCCGAAGAAGAATTTCAAAAAATCTGACCAGTTGCCGGGCCTCTGGCCTTGCGTCCTGTGCGCGAGCAGTGGCAGCGGTCTCTGGTTCTGGTCAGCGCAGTTGGCTTAGAGCTCTGTGTACAGGGAATTGCTGTGGCGTCATGAAAACAGTCCCCGCCTTCGAGGCGGGGGAGCTGGTTTCAGATTTTGACTGCCCCTT
The DNA here is from genome assembly GCF_002007445.2 of Ailuropoda melanoleuca. Lineage (NCBI taxonomy): Eukaryota > Metazoa > Chordata > Mammalia > Carnivora > Ursidae > Ailuropoda > Ailuropoda melanoleuca. Next base: position 88,754,588 of record NC_048221.1, on the reverse strand, counting down.
ATATTGCATTTTTTGTATTTCCAAACTTGGGTGTTTTCATCTCTCCAATGGTACTGATGTATGAGGCTTGTGAGGGTTCAGTGAGACACAGCAGGTGACAGTCTGCTGCGGTGTCTGGCACCTCTGAGGCACCTAATACATGAATGTGACTGGCATCCAGCAAGCAGTTTCATCTTGTTGAGGGGGCCTGAGGGCTGAACAGAAGGGAAGGATCATGCCCCTCTGGTACGCAGCTCGAAAGATGGAACCAGCCAGAGAGGAGAGGAGCCCCTATGGCTGGTTTTGTGAGAGGCACTGATTAATCGTGTCTAAGCCAAGGAATGGGCGTGGGGGGATCTAGGACTCCTCATCCGTTTGGTTCATTGAATCCTGAGATCCTCCTAGGCTGTGCCAAGGATTTGTGACTATGCAGGCAGGGTTCCAGAGGGGACTCTGGCAAAGAAACAGGAAAGAGGGAGAAAGGGGGCATGGCCTTGGTGGGTGGCATACTGGGGACTTACCCTCAACACATGGGCTAGGTCATAAATATTTTGATAACATTTTTTTTTTCTGTCCCTTTTAGTCCTCCAGCTTCCTTGCCCGGCTTTCAGTAATTTTTTGTGTGTTCTGGAGAGGAAAGTGACTACTAGAGCATTGCACTTTCTTGAATTAGTAGTATTTTAAGACACTCCCAAGAGCGAGAGGGAGAAATATCCTCAAAATGGAATTCTGGGGTTACCTGTGCCCCTAAAGTGAAGCATGAGGGGGCACGGTGTCTTCAGAGGTACAAGGACAAGTGAGTCAGCCAGCCAGAGAGAATAAATACAAGTTCATCTTGTGATTTAAACAAACCAGACACCAAAATCTAGATTTGCAAAGCACATGAATGCGGGTGTGTGTGGCAGTCACCGTACACAGAGACTCAGCCTAAAATTGCTTTAAATAGGCAGCACCCCCGCCCCCAGCCTTGGGCTGAGAGACACTTTGCAGGCTATATATCCACCTTTTTGATTCACCAGCAGCTCTCTCGCATCTGTGGCCACATAGCAATAGATGAGAGCCCCCTCACACAGCGTCCTCACTTGGTGGCCCAAAGATTATCGTTTGATGGGTTTTCACTGCATACAGGGGTTTTCCTTGAATTCAGGTGTAGGTATTAATCATATTCTCTCCCCTATCACCACTGCTGCACACATACAGATGGGTAGCCACTTCAAGTTTCTATTCAGAAATTGTGATTTGTGAGTTTTCTCCTTGTTAGCACACATTAGCTGTGAGGTCCGAGACCTTCCGTGGTGAGACTTTTGAGCAGGAATAAAGGAGCTGAGTGCCCCATTTGAGAAAGAGACTTAACTTGCCACTGCCCCAAGTAGTGTCCGGTCACTTGGACTAGAAGCTGATGTGAGCTGCCCGGGCAGGTGGCTTCCTGGAGAGCCCTGCCTCACTTGTGGGCGTGAGCTCTCAGGAAAGGTGGATCTTATCTCTAAGGAAGTGGTGGCTCCCTTTATCAGACCATTCTGGCGGAACAGGTTTGATCCCGACAAAGGAGAATTTGATGTTAACTATTTCTGGCCTGTCTCTCACCTGCAGCAAGGGGGCTGATTTGCCTAGCCCAAAAAAGGTGAAATGACACACTCTGAAGTGTGTGTTGCTACCTGCCCCCAACTTTCCGTTCCCCCTTCCACAAGTCCTCCCCAGAGATTAAGAAGTCAGGACATTTCAGGTGTGGTTCACAGAGAGTATACTGCCCAGCTTCATTTCCACGACCATTTAGGCCCCTGTCACTGCCTCTCTAAAAGCTTCTTGTAGGCTTGGAGACAGACGGGTGTGCAGACAGAACATTGGGTCCCACCATCAAAACTAGGCTCTTGGATATAAGGGAAGCAGGAAGAGGGCACATGGCTGGTGACATTTCAATTTATTGTTCTTGACCACCCTGAAGAGAGAATAGTAAGAAGGGTGTACGAGGTTTGGAAAGTTTGTAGGTTTGGGTGGAGAGGACTAGGAAATCCTGTTTGATCACATTTTCTCTGGGGGTGCAAGTTCCGGGGTTTTCTGCCTCTGGGATGGTGTTTGTGACTCTGGCATTTTGCCCGGGGCTGAGGTGCTTGCTGTCCTGACTTCAGGACAGCATTAGCAGCTCCAGGGAATGTCCCATCAACTTTTCGGCAGGAAGCACTGTGTCACAGATGAGGATCTGAGGCTTGAGAGTTAAACCCAAGTCACGTGTCTGGTTGGCCTGGTGGTTTTCTCTTCCCACAGGGATCATGCAAATGAGTGCCTGGAAGAAAGAGTTGTGGGCCTGCTGTCCATTGCAGGGGTCAGCTGGGGAGATTTGGTAGGGAATTTGGAAGAGTTCCTGAAGGAAAGGGCAACAGTCACTCAGCAAAGAGGTCCTGGGTCTCCTCAAACAGAAATGCTCTTGGAGGGGGGGTGGGGAGGAGGGTGGATGAGCCTGAGGACTTGTGGAGGAGCTCAGATGTAGCTGCTTAAATTAGTTCAAAGTGAGAAATGTAATTACTATACTTGCTCCAACCAAATGTCTGAACATTGTTATAAAATGAGGTGTAATCACAGAAGAGAAGATTGCAGTGCGGCATCACTCCCACAAAATCGCCTTTTGTGTTCTCGGGAGCCCTGTGGTGCTGATTAATCTTTTGGGGATATGTTGAAGTCCCATTAAGTTTAGGTGTGTGTATTGGATGTAACTGGGGGAGGGGGGCTTTACGCCCTGCTCCTTTGGACAGTCATTCACAGTTTGCATTTGTGACAAGTTTGTGATGAAGGAAAAAAGAATCACCATTAAACATTTTAGTAGAGTATTTGAGGGCAGAATAAGATCTAAGCAAGAGGAAAAACTGAGGAAGATGTGTGGCACCTGGCCCTCGTTAACTGCTATTTGAATGATAAAAGGAAAGCTGGAATAGGTATTTTGGGTGACTCCCTGGACCAGTATTTTGTCCACCAAGCTGGAAGTACTGTAAGGAGGCAAACGGAGCCCCAATTCTGCCATTTGTTAGTCAGGTGACCTAAAGAAGCTGATAAACTCCAAGCCTTCTTAGTTTTCTCTTCTGGAGGATGGGCTGATGTATGTATGCACAGTGCATGAGATAACACCAGGCAAAGAGGGAAGCACAAAGGCTAAATATTAGCAAGCTGCCATTATTGTCATTCTTCTAATCATGTTTATAACATCTTGTTTCTGTCACATGTATAACCAAAGAAAGTGGGGAACGCCAGGTCTGTTAGGGAGCACATGACTGGAAGTAAGTGAGATTGGTCCAACAGAGGTTCCTGCAGAGGTTTCCTGGGCCAGTTGTTGGGGAGAGAGGGATTTGTTTGGCAGAAGGAGAGGGTGATGTCCAAGCTGGGAAGGTGGTGCGTGGGGTGACTGAGCTGTGTGCATATATGAGAAATGGGACACACAGTTTTGTAGACCCAAAATCCTGTACTCTTTGATACAGGTGGCTTCTCTGTGATGTTGTGTTCCCAAACTTGGGTCTGTTGACTCTTCAGCTCCCAGACACCCCAGGGTCCACTCTGTGCACAGTAGTTTTTATTTAGTTCTGGGGAGGTCAGGGCATTTGGTTGGTTCCTCGTGTGCCGTGCCCAGCATGATAGGAGCCCGGCAGCATCAGCCGAATGAACAAATAGGGGAACAGTATGAATGACTGTCTACAGTAAATTACACGTGCTCCTTGAGAAAACTCTCTGAGAAAATTGCCATTACTGAGGCCGTGTGGCCACCCAATAAAGAGAGGAGAAAGACTTTTATAAAATTTGGTTTGGTCATAGACAAGTTGTAGAGACTTGTTTTTATACCCATTCACCATGCAATTTATTAATATTCTTAATATATGTGATTAATTTTGCAAGTATATTTGATTACAGATTTTAACTTCATTTGACAGGGTTGCCTGCCTCCACACAGTCCTTAAAACAATTAAGGGGAGCACTAGTAGCATGAACATCCCTTTTTCAGAAACTGATCATGTGGTTTGCTTCTGAAGTCGCGTTGGTATCACCTGATGATCGCAGCGCCGAACCAGTGTGGGGACATCCAGGCCTTCTAGACCCGAGGCTTTGCTGTGTGTGCGTCACCCAGGGGTTTGCCGAAGCTTTGGGTTCCCAGTCAGCAGGTCTGGAGTGGAGGGGCTCAGGGTCTGTGTTTCTAGTAAGTTGTCCAGTGCCGTTCCTGCTGCTCTCTCAGGACCATGCTTTGAGTAGCAGGACTTCAATTTGTAGTATTTTGAGTTTTTTCTTTGTGTTCTAAAGATGTCTAGCATATCTTCTACACGTTGACTTTTCTAGACTTAATCTCTTCTGGAAATAGCTGTTTCCTTAGGAGGGCCGTTGTTTGGTTCGCCCATGGTTAATACAGGGCAGCCGAGTACAGCGGCTGCTAGAAGCTTGGATGTTGCAGGATTCCCTGTAAGCCTTTACTGAAGGCTGGTGCTTTATATTTGGCTTTGGAGAACGTATTTGGGCTTTTGGATGTAAATCAAATGTTACTTGTTTCAGTGTTGGCAAAAGGTATGAATTGTACTAATAAAGTTTGGGGGCAGAAGTGTAAAATGCCCCAAACATGGTAGATTCATTTCTGTTTCTCAGTTTTTGACCAAATGTGCTCATCATTGTCTAACCTTTTTTAGTTGATACCAAATCACACTTTCTGGAGTCTTGGAAAATAAAAACTTTAGTTACAATTCTTTGTGTAGCTGTACCATGCCTATTGATTTTAATAATTTCTGAATTTTTAGAGAATTTCTTCAGATGCAGCTACTTAGTGGGATTCCATTACTCTAATTCAGGAAATAATGTAGGTGTGAATTTCACTTCTAGTTTGTCTTAAGATGCTGTGATTGTATAGTGATCTATGATAGGAATTACTGTTCATTCACTACTAAGGTTTTCACCCTCTTCGGTGCTGGGGGCTCAAACGTGCCCCTTCTCCTTTTCTCTCTCTACAGGCTTGCCTGAGTGGTATCTAGTCCCATGGCTTTGCATACCGTCTGTGTGCAGATGACTCACAGATTGATTTCTTCAGTCTGGTCATTCCCAGAACTCCAGATGTGTCTAAGTATCACCACATGGATGTCTAGCATGCATCTAAACTTGAATGTCCAAAACAACTACTGATCCCTGAAGAGTGGGTAGCCCACTCACCCAACCTTCCCTGTCTTGACAAATGATACCACCCTTCCCTCAGTGGTCCAGGTACCAGATCTCATGGTATCTTTGATCCCACTTTCCTGTACTGCCTGTTCACATCTAATTCATCAACAGAGTGGTTGTTCCTTCATGACAAAATAAAATTGTCCTTTTTTCCTCTTTGCAGTTACCTCCCTTGGTCAGGCTACACCATCTCTCCCCTAAAGCATTTTTGGAGTCGTCTGGCACTCTACCTCCCTCTTGTCCCCTGTATAATAACGTTTCCTGCAGAGTAGTCAAATGATCTTTACAGAAACCACATTGTTTCATGTCTCTTGTTCCCTGGGAACTTGTGACCTGCTTTACTAATCCTCAGAATCTTGCATAGGCCTGGATTGGTCATTCTCCTCATCTGATACCATTCTCTTGGAAGCAGGGTCTTTTCCTGTCTTGGCCATTCCCTCTAACTAAAATGCTGTTCCTCCTGCCCTTCCCATCACTGGCTCCTTCCTCATAATTGTATCTGAGTTTAAATGTCAACTCCCCTGGGATGCCTTCCCTGCCTCTGGTCACCCAATTACATCATCAAGTTTTCAATCACTGTCTGTTGAGTTACATGTTCATGGTCTGTCTCCCTATCTGTGAGCAGGAATAGCCTTTGTCTTTTCTCTAGTGTACAATAATGCTTAGAAAGTGCCTCAGTCGAGGTGTCTGTGGCTCAGTCGTTAAGCGTCTGCCTTTGGCTCAGATCATGATCCCAGCATTCTAGGATGGAGCCCTGCGTTGGGCTCCCTGCTCAGCGGGAAGCCTGCTTCTCCCTCTCCCACTCTCTCCGCTTGTGTTCCCTCTCTCGCTGCCTCCCTCTCTGTCAAATAAATAAATAAAAATCTTAAAAAAAAAAAAAGTGCCTCAATATAGTAGAATCTTAAGTATTTGTTGACTTTATCTTGAATGCAAAGAACTTTAGAGTTCTACCAGCACTGGTGTTTATTTACTACTGTTGGGGCAAAATGTGAAATAGTAAAATAAACATAATCATTTCTAAAGATCTTTTTGCTTTGTTTTGTTGTAGTAAAAGAAATTTCCAGAGTATATCAGGAGGTAAGGTCTTGCAGCTACAGGTCTGCATAAGGCAACTGACCCTCCTAGTGATGTCTGAGTTCCTTGGAAACCAGTGTGCCTTTAGAATTACCTTGGGGAAAAATAAATTAACAGATGTTTGTGTGTTTTAATATTCTGAGTTGCAATTAATAATCTGTGGGTGAGGGGTGCCTGGGTGGCTCAGTTGGTTAGGCATCTGCCTTCAGCTCAGGTCATGATCCTGGGGTCCTGGGATCGAGCCCTGGGTTGGGCTCCCAGCTCTGTGGGGAGCCTGCGTCTCTCTCTCTCTCTCCCTCTGCCTGTCACTCCCCCTACTTGTGTGCTCTCTTTCTCTGTCAAATAAATAAAATCTTAAAAAAAAAAAAATCTGTGGGTGGTCTAAATGTTTGCATTTAGTTAATTAAAATATTTAATTGCCACTGTTTTTGGCAAATACTTCTTGAGCTCTTGCTACTTGTAAGTTTTTATATTTGATGCTAGAAGGGGAAAAAATGGTAGGAGACATGGTGACTGACCTTGTAATTCTGCTTGTAAACATTTAGTTGTTGACTTCTGGTTAAATGTAGTAAATTGAACAAGTGTATATATCTCTGCTTCCTCCCAAAGCTCTAATAAAATGACATAGGGAATAAAAACAGTATAAACCCAGAAACCTCCCAGAGAGATATCAGCCAAATTTTGCAAGATGGAATGCCACTGCGTGAATGCTGATTTAGCAGAGTGGAGAAGGCTGAAACCGAACTGCGTGCCTGGGTGGGTGGTGCAAAATTGGGGGTGGGATAGATGGAAGTTTTTCCTACAGAATCCTAAAGGCAGTGTTTCCAGATGCAGTCTGAACCAAAAACAGGGAGTAAAACATTGTGTCAGAGCAAGGGAGAACAAAAAAGAGAACACCATGAAATCGAGGGAATAGGGTCCAAGACAGAACAGAAACGAAGGAAAGAAGGCCCAGCAATGCCCCTACACATTTAGGCCCTAAGAGCAACCTATCTAGATGGTGGGGATGCAGGACAGCTGGTCCCGGAAGGGATGACACTAAGAGCAGAAATGCTTTTGATCCTATCAAGACAGTGTTCTCCAGCTCTGGACCAGTTTGCAGATGAAATAGTCCTTGATATATAGAAAACTAAGCAAAAGGCAGCCATTTTTCATGTAGGAATAAAAAGTTACAAAAAATATAACTATTGAATTTTATAAGGTCAGCTCTAAATATATAATTATACCAGTGTATCACCAAATACTGATTTAATTAAAATGTCCTATAACTATTCAAGAAGGCATGAGGAGGAGAATCGTGGAAGAACCAGGGTGACGGAAGAGTGCTAAGCCTGAGAAAGCCAGTAGGTAAGTGGTGTCATTGATGTCACAAGGGTTGTGCATCGGTGGCTTTGTTGGAAAAGTATTCACACCTGTACCCTCTACCATGTTGGGCATAGGCCTGTCGGGGCCTGTTCCTTAAGAGGAAGTAACATGTCTGTAGAAGTCTAGCTAAGACTCCTGCCTTCAAAAAGTTGGCAATCCAGTTAGAAAGGCCAGAGTCGGGGTGCCTGGGTGGCTAAGTTGGCTGAGCATGCGACTCTAGGTTTCTGCCCAGGTTGTGATTTCGGCGTTGTGAGGTCAGGCTCTGCCCAGTGCAGAATTTTGCTTGAGACTCTCTCTGCCCCTGCCCTACTTCCCCACCCCACCCCCAATCTGTGCTCACATGCTCTCTCTCAAATAATTAAATAAGTCTTTAAAAAAAAAAAAGGCCAGGCCAGAGTCTTTGAATGAAATACAATCACACGTTACCTTGTATTGGGAGCAAAGGGCCAAAAAAGGTGACAAAAACATAGGAATTTGATGGAGGGAAACGGAAGATTATCTTGGTTTAGGCAGTTCAGAGAAGCTTCACAGAAGAGAAAGGAATCGAGCTTTGCCTTGATGGATTGGTAGGATTTAGGTATGAAGGAAAAGAGGTAGATCCAAGCCCACTCTGGTTGCCAGTGAGAAAAGGTGACCTTGTCATTTGTCCAGTATGATGGTTGTGAGGGCTGGATTTATTGTTTGGCACTGTCATTGGCTGATTTCTGGCAGGACCGGGTCATCTTCAGGATTCTCATCAGTGTTGGGCTTCCGGCCAGGTCATAGAAGATCATATAAGCTGGTGATTGGGGGTGCCAAGATGTAATGTGCATCTGTTTCTCTATCAGAATTTTTCTACTTTGGTATTTCATTCAAAACAAAGAAAAGTCAAATCCTTTTCCTTTTTTCTTTTCTAATGGCCATGACTGAATTTTTCTTGCATGAACGGTTCTTGTGTTCTTATTTAAAAGAAGAATTTGGCATATGGCAGACCTCTTCAAGCTATCTTTAGTTGGTTGTGGGGTGTAAGTGATTAAGAATGCAGCTGTACTTGCTACCAACACATGCTTTTAAGGAGCGAACTGCTAAGCAGACAGGCCTGGTTAGAAGTTTAGAATAGCCTCTTGGGATCAAAGATCTAATTTTTCAAGTGCATGATATTCAGGATTCCCTCCCCTCATGACTGAAGCATTGAGGGCTGTTTGCGCCCAGAGGCAGCGTGACTTATTTGTTTAAAATGGCGGCCACTCTTGGCTCGGGAGAGGCAGCCATGCTTCACTTGGAGTAGACAGGAGGAGGCTGACTTCACTTTACTTTGTATAGTTTGGCTTCGGTGCTCCTTAGGAATAAAACATTCTTTACTTCTCTAGTATGTCCCAGGACAAATCCATCTCTGTCCTGTTGCTGGGTCCTTAGTCTTCAAAGCCTGGAACTCCCTCTTGCCTTTCCTCCAAAAATTTGTTCTTTCACTCGGCAAATATTTACCAACTTTCTGCCATATGCAGGACTGTGTGGAGAGCACAAAGATGAATCAGACATGGGGCCTGCCCATAAATGTTGCCAGTCAAATAGAGGACGTCTTGCAGTAGAGCGGCACATGGAAGCTTTTACCATGATATGCCCAGAATAGTGCCGTGTGCTATTTGGAAGGGGAAGGAGATTAGTTAGATGGGCGGGTTTCAAGTAAGCCCTCATGGAGAGGGTGACGTGTGATTTGAGCCTTGAAGAACAGACTTAGCTCTGCTGAGAGGAGGTGTTTTAGGCAGAGGTATATAACATGTGAGCTACAAAGCAGGAAGATGATGGAGAATTGGAAGAAAGAGTAATCGGTGCTTATTCAGCTCTCACGATACCCCAGGAGGCACTAGGCTGAGGTGTCATCCCGGTTATCCCATTTAATCGTCATGGCAGCTTTTTTCCTGCTACAAAAACAAAGGCCTGGAGCGTTTAAAAAACTTACCCAAGGAAACTCATAAGTAGGAAATGAGTGGGGATTTGAACCCAAGACAGTCTGATTCCAGATTTCAAACTGTCGTCTTCTAGGAGGGAGCAGGCATCAGCTTAAGCAAAAGATCTTTTGAGGGGAAAAGAAGTGGTTGGAAAGGTAAAGTTCAGAAAAAAGTGGCTTGGGGCAGATGGAAGAAAGAACCTTGAATGCTGAGCTAATTACTCTTTAAGCAGTGGGGAGCCATTGAAGGCATTTAATGGGGTGTGTCGTGGCCACAGCAGGGCTTCCAACTCTAAGGCAAAAAGATCTGAGTTCATCACTCTATGCCAGACACTATGCTGGGTGCCTGATACCCCTAGTGCCATTTAATGGTCCTGACAGCGCTATGATGCTGTGGGTGTCCCCTCCTACCCATAAGGAAACAGGGAAAGTGGAGAGTGGTTAAGTGACTTGCTAGCAGTGGAATAGAGCATGGTGTGTGAAGTAGACTTGAGGTCTGAGGCAGGGAGACTGGTCGGGCCACTACAGGAGCCCATGAGAGACAGAGGTGATGCAAGCAGGGGAGGGAGCTGTGGGGGTGATAGGAAGGGGGTGCAACTAAACGAAGTGAGAGTCAGCGTGGCAGGTTTCTACTTCAGGGGCACAGGTGCTGGAGAGAGCCCAAGGGCAGTGCGAGCAAAGGAGGGAGCACGTCACCTTCCTTTCCAACCCCGCAAAGGACGTGAAGGGTCAGGTTGGGACAGTCTGCGCACAAGTGGGGCAGAGACCTCTGAGGCCTGACTTAGCGATGCCTGAGGTCCACGGGGATTAAAGGTGAGAAGAGAAGAGTGTGGAGGATGGGGAGCTGGGGCTTCGAACTTGCAGTGCTGACACTTGGATCAGAGGCTGGAAAGAACCTGGGATGGAAGGACAGAAGTCAAGGCGGGGCACATGGATGGGCCGCCAAGGGGGATATCTCAGGAGGGGCTGGTAATAGAACTTGCTGACTGTGGCAAAGTCCTGGGCCTTGACATCTCTGTATTTTACACTTGCTGCTAGAGTCAACCCCAACGCAAAGCAGTCTCTCATCTTCTTGTTCAGAAAAGGAATAAAAATCCTATGATTGGTATAAACTTGCGTAAGAAAAAAACGTGGAAGTAGCATAATGTAAAAATGTAGTGCTTCAGAAATTATTTTTCAACTCCTATAAAGGGAAGAAACCCTGCTGGCTAGTACCTGACTGTTGTGTCCTTTGGATTCCACCTTCTCTGAATCTCCCTCAGAACGGGCTTGGTGTGCCAGAAAATTAAGATAATAAGCAAGATACCTCATGGCTCCTAGCCTTCCTAGTATCAGAAACAGACAGAAATGCACAGAGGTGTGGGACTGAGGTGCCCGCACGTAGGAAGGAGTTCTGTCCCCTTGAGTGTGTAGTACATGCCAGGAGAGGGGCAGAGGGGTGTGCTGCTCTCTTCCGGTGAGTCAGGTGAATGTTTGATTGCGTGTCTGTGAAACAGTGATAAGAAATCAGTCTTCAGATAGTGTGTGTTCTTCAGATTTGGCCTAGAGGCAGTTCTTGGTTTGGGGGCTTACTAAGGCTTCTTTGCAATAGAAGGTCCGATAAGCCCTTCTTCGTGTCCATTCATGACAGCCTCCAGGTTTCCATCAGACGAGGGGCCTGTGCAGGTGCCCACAACCACCCCGTATGTATGACCACTCTGTAAAAGTAGCACTCGCTGCCAGAAGCGTCTGTGTTTTAAAAGCAGGGATTTGTCTGTGGATTCATCTGTCCGAATGTGATGGTGTATAATTGCTTCGTTGTTGAACTGTGGTTGATCTGCTTCTAGGAGGAAATGAGAATTTAAATTGTTTGCTGGACTTTAAAATTTTTTTACATATGAGGAGACCTCTTTTCCATGGGTCCCTATGGCATAGGGAAAGCTTTGTTCCCAAGCAGCGGTCATTATTGATTGACATTCTACAATTTTCTTCCCTGAGTACTTTTCACACATGATAAGTAGTCGTAACAACAATTTTTTTCCTTGTGTGGTTTGAAACCCATTTTAGAGATGAAGAGCCTAGATTCAGAAGGTAAGGAGCTTGCTCAGGATTCCCGAGCTGGTAAATGCCAGAGCCGGGATTGGAACCCAGATTTCTCTGACTACACCCGGGCTTTCTGCTTTCCTTATCAGGAGTAGTCTGACAATTGGCAATGACAATTATTGAATGAATAAATGAATGAATTCTCCAAAAAAAATAGTCTATATGCCCTGTAGTATGAGAGAATATTTGAGATAGTTAGTTGGAGAAGTGGGCCACAGACCAGGAGACACCAAAAAAATTATCCTTCTGTCTGGTAAATCCCTTTATTATGTTTATGATTGCAAAGGGAAAGGAAAAAAAAACTGATTATTCAACCAACAGGGATAGGTAGAATTGCACTCTTTGGCTCTGGATTTGGGAAAGCAGGTAGGAGCCAGAGGAACAGGTTGGGGAGAGGTGCCACATTTCCCACATGTCCCCACAACAGTCCTGCGTCTTTTGTGCGTTTGGTGTAAGGTGGTGGAAGGCTTCGTTCAGCATTATTTTCGATATCGTGCTACCTTGTTTTTATCTCTGTAGCGATAACTTTGTGTAAGAAAAATAGCTAGTTCCAGGATCTTTTGCCTTTTGAAAAGGAGGTGAAGAGATGTGCTTTACACTCTTGGCAGGCCCCTCACTTTTCCTTATTTCCTGATATTTAGTGGCAGAAGTAGAATCTGTTGGCCATTGAGGTCTGGGGCCAGAAGTGCCTGAAGGACCCCAGTCCCATTCTGACTGCTTCCATCCTCCATCCTATCTGCTCAGCTCCCAGCAACTCACCAAAACACTTAGGAAGACTGGGTAGGGCCTGGGGTGGGAAAAGGATCGCGTGTCCCTGGCATGTTCTGGTTAATCCTGTTCATTGTCAAGTACAGCTTTTTAATGAGCTGATTCATTACTGAGAGTGGGTCTCATGCAAATCCCTGGTTTGTATCCTGCGGATTTAATTTCTTAACAATTTCCTCATTTCAACACAAGTCTATTGTACCATGGGTTTTATGATTTCCTTCAAATGTAGAGCCTCACCTCACATTTTATTTCAAAACTATGAGATAAATAGAAAAGAAAAAGCTTAAAAAAATAAACCAGACAAACACATTGGTGGATATTTAACTTCCCTCTAAAGGAAGGATTGCCCACACATAAATGTATTGGAAGGAATTACAGAAGAATCACTGATAAGTTTCCAAGCTTCTGTTTGTGTGATACCATAGATAAATTTAACAGACAAGTATGCACATGTGTGTGCGCGCACACACACACACACACGTTTGCTGCGGTTGTGATTTATGTAGTTAATACAAAACTGTGAAAAGTTTGGGAAGTGACCAAAAAAGACTCTAAGACAACCACTAGAAAAACAGACAACTTAATACTTTAAAAATGCCAAGCTAACTGGTTAAAAGAAAAAGGGAGTTAGCTAAACATGAAATAAAAAGTTAACCTCACACATTATTAAAGTAATGCAATGAAACGGTAACATTTTTCAATTGCTATTAACTATCAAATAGAAAAATTTTAAATGTTGATAGGGCTTTGGTGAGGGGACATTTTTCATATACTGCTATTGGGAGTAAAATTTATGGTACTTTTTTCTGGAAAGCAATTTGGTAATGTATATGTTTTTTTAAGTTCATCATCTTTACTCAGAATTTCTTCTAGAAATTTGAAGATCACAATCATATGAAAACACATTTATGGGCAGTGGTGTTTAAAGTTACAGGAGTTGAAACTGTTGATAAGAGAGCGTAGGGGAGTGGTTAAGCCACATAGATCATCCACATGACCAGATAGTGTGCAGCCTCAGTATGTCCAAGGAATTATTACTAATCAGCATTGGCTGAAAACAGCATACAGAACTCTATCTACATATCACCATCCAAATTTTGCCTAAAACATATGTGTCATGAAAGGACCAGAAGGAGCTACATCACACTCTTAGCACTGGTTGTGGTCATTTCTGAGCTGTGGCGTTACAGGCACTCTTGTGTTCTTTATTCTTTTATGTATATATTAAGGTGACCAGCTGTCCCACTTTGCCTGGCACTGCCCTGGTTTTAGCACCGAAAGTCCTACTGTGGAAGTTGGTCGCTCTATTGTACATGGATGCATATTGAGATGAGTTTGTGCCATTTGGCAGGAAGGGCCAAAGATAAAGTGACAAGTGACAAGCTGATGGGGCCTGCGTAGGAGTCAAGCAATAGATTTTCTGGTGATAAAATTCAGAAGGCTTATTTTAGAAAATCTAGGAAAAAGTAGATGTGCAAAAACTTAAACGGTGCTTACATGTGGCCAGTGTCGTTCTAAATGCTTTTGGTGGTTAACGTTCTTTAATCATTCCAGCCTGTAAAGTAAGTATCTTAACACATCCGCATTTACAGAGGCATAGAGAAATCGGGTAATTCACACAGGGTCCCACAGCTCTTGACAGAGTCTGGATCTGCCTCAGACAGTCTGGGCTATTACCCACCACCTACATCTCTACAGACCACACCCCCTACCCCCTGCTCCAGCCACTTCCATCACTGCCCCTCTTGACATTTGTGTTGTTCTGGCCCATATCAGGCCACTGAGTTGACCACACTCGACTTACTGCTGCTCTTCAATCCAGCCCCGGTCATGCCGGGACTGCCACTGACCTCAAACAGAGGAAACACCTTCCCTGTCCGGAGCTTGGGGTGGGGATTTCCATAGCAGAGTTGCTGGCCTCTGGTGATAGAGTTCTTTCAGTTTTGCCACATGATCCTGTGGCATAGGGCTGGGTCCAGGTGCAGCTTTAGTTATTTCTGGAAACACTTCTCCTTTTCCTTTACTTCGGTGAGTCTGGCTCTTCAGCTGTTCTCTTCTCTGATGGTGATTTCGGCTCCTCTGCCCAGACCATCAGACAGTTCTGTAGGTGCTTGAATCTTCCATGATGGTTCTGGACTCTGTGCACATTTCCAGATGAGTCTGAACATGGGGACAGGGTGAAGTATATTAGGATATCCATCCTCCCTTTTGCTCAGCTAAGACCCCAGTCACTGCATGTTGCTTTGTTAGCCATGGTGATCTCCGGGTGGTGGATCATAGGTCGTAGATTTTCTTTTTGCTTCTCTGTTTTAAACATTTCTTCGGCAAATTTGCTTCACCGTTCAGGTTTTTAAAATGTATTTCAGTTTTACGCCTGCAGAATTTCCAGGTCCTCCAATATGCGTGCATGGCAAAGAGCGTCCTAACCCTCATTCAAGTTAGAGCAACTCCATTTCTTTACCAAAAAGAAATACCTTCAGCTATTGTCTGAACTTGTACCTTGCTGAGAACTTCGCCAGAGTTTCTGCTTAATTGTTTGTTTTGTCACATTAATGGAACAATGAGAGGGTACTGGCATGCTTAACCCATGATGTGGAAGCACAAAATCACATTTCTTTTTAGGTGTGTGTGTGGGAGGGGCAGGGCAGGGAATGTTTTTTGCCTTTACATCTTAGAAATGTTATTTGACAAGTAATCAAGTTTTAGGTACTTCTTTATGGGGACTATGGTGTTTAGGCTAAAACAGAGTTTAAATTTGGAACTCATGCGTTGTGTTTTCAAAGAACCTGTGCGTTTCTTTCTACTCTTCTTTCCAAAAAGTTCAAAAGTATGAGTCACTCTCCTTCCCCTTAAGACATTTTTTTGGGAGAGAAGAGGGAACTAGTGTAGCAAAATTATCCTTTCTAAATTGTAAAAGTAGGGACGTCTGGGTGGCTCAGTCAGTTAAGCATCTGCCTTCGGGTTAGGTCGTGATCTCAGGGTCCTGGAATCGAGCCCCACGTAGGCTTCCTGCTCAGTGGGGAGTCTGCTTCGGCCTCTGCCCCTCGCATCTGCTCCTGCTTGCTCTCTCTCTCTCTCTCAAATAAATAAAATCTTAAAAAAATTATAAAAATAGAGTATCTTCAGAATTTTCAGTGTTCAAAGGAAAGACCATGCTTCCTAAGGCAAGATACTCCTTTAAAAAAGAGAGAGAGAGAGGGGCGCCTGGGTGGCACAGCGGTTAAGCGTCTGCCTTCGGCTCAGGGCGTGATCCCGGTGTTATGGGATTGAGCCCCCACATCAGGCTCCTCCGCTATGAGCCTTCTTCTTCCTCTCCCACTCCCCCTGCTTGTGTTCCCTCTCTCGCTGGCTGTCTCTATCTCTGTCAAATGAATAAATAAAATCTTAAAAAAAAAGAGAGAGAGAGAGAGACTCATATACCTTTGTATTGCCGGCTCTGAAAGGGTGATGAGGCATCTGCTGGGGTGAGAACGGGGGAGAATTACCAGGGGGATTCCTGACGCTGGGGTAGAGCCATAAAACAAAGGGCCTTTCATCCTCAAAGGGAAAAGGGATGGAGGCGTGAGAAGCTAGGGGGAAGGGGACAGGCTGGAACAGTCAAGTTTTCAGAGCCCCTGTGCCCACAGCTCCCTCCGCAGGGCCAGCATCTCCGAGGAGTTGTTAGAAATGCAGAATCAAGGAGGGCACATATTGCATGGAGCACTGGGTCTTACATGCAAATAATGAATCATGGAACACTACATCAAAAACTAAGGATATACTGTATGGTGACTAACATAGCATAATAAAAAATTATTATAAAAAAATGCAGAATCTCCCTTGCCCCCCATGAATCAGAATCCGCTCCCCCAGATGATTCACCAGCACTGCCTGTGGGTACTGGCTGAATTGGTGGCTTGTGTGGCTACCCAATAGAGCAGCTTACCTCTAAACCAAGGACAGTGGGGGGAAGGTGGGCTAGGAGCTAGACTGAGAGAGATCATTTAATTTATAATGTATTCTAATATATAATATTATACTGTAACATATAAACTTATGATACTGGACAACATGCTCAGGGTTTGGGTTTTGTTTGGGGTACCAGGAAAGGACCAAGAACACAATAGGAGTGTGTGTGTGTGTTTGGGGGATGAATTGTCTCCCTTTCCCCTGCTTTGGGGTTTTTTAGATCTTCAGGGTATTTGCTGAGTGCCTCACAGTCCAAGTATTTTTCTGTGATGTTAAAACCAGCTTCAACTTAAAAAAAAAAATTTTGCTCTTAACTGTATGTGGGCAATGTTCGCTGAGTGACGTGTGGCCGAGCAGACAGGACTCTACAGTGAAGGCTGTGAAGGATACTCTCATGCCCAGGACTTCTGAAACAAAGCGTTCTAAACAGACAGAATGACCGCTGATGGTCCAACCTGAAATGTCCTCCCTGAGACACCCTGAGCCTGTTACTTGGTTTCTCGTCTTCTTTTGACTGGGACCAATACTGGAAGGATGGAGATCATCTGTTTCTGATAAATCCGGGATTCCATTCAGACCTTACTAGGTTTGCAGCACCGTTCTGGGTCTTGGGTAATCAGAGGTGACCTGACATTTGTAAGGGGAAGCTGCACCCTAAGCAGTAAGAGAGAATGCAGTAAAAAAGAAAAGCGCAGACTGTCCGGACCCCTGCCAGCAGAGATGGGATGGAGAACAAGTGATCCAGCCCTACTCACGGACTCAGTAAACGGTGGCTGTTGCTATTGTTGTCGTTGGAACTGAATGGCCTGTGGGGGGAGGAATGTTCCTTGACTAAATTTGGGGGAGATCTTCTAATAGTAGAGAGCACAAAAAGTTAATGCCTGTGCTTTTTCTGATACGGTATCATCCCCCTCTTGGCCTCACTGTCTCCCATAAGCGTGATTAGTTGCCAATTGCTGGAAAAATCAACTTTGCCTGAATGTTTAGGAAGCTGTTTGGGATTTCCAATGTTTTTCTTCCTCTTCAAGAATAATAAAGGCTCGCATTTCAGGGGTGGTGGTAGTCATGGTTCATCTCTTCTGCTCCCTACCTCATTCTGCTGCTTTGCTCAGAAAGAACTTCTGGGCTCACCAGCCTTTTCCCTGAAGAGGTCATCATTTCAAGGGACATGAGATCTCATTTAAAGTTTCTAGGTAGGAAAATCCAAGGTTCTTGCCTTTCTGCTACTTCCCAGTGGCAGTTGTTAGGGAATGAGACATTGATCACCCTCTTCCTCTCAGCTCTGTCCACCCCTTTGTCAGGTGGAATAAGGCGAAAAGAAGGCAGTGCTGGCTCTCCTGTTTACCATCCTTCTTTCATGCCCCCCACAGTGCTGGCAGCGGCCAAGGAGGTGGTGAGATTTCTGCCACTGCGCCAGCTGGGCCACCTGTGAAGCCACTGCCAAAGTCAACATGTGCAGCCTTTGTGTCTGGCCAGCAGGTTTCATAATGGTGGTTAATGGGAGTTCCTGTTCAGATGCCCTCAAGCGCGTTGTGTAATTCTGTCTCTAGAGCGCCTGGGCATCTTCTCTTATGTAAAAGCAAGATCTTCAGGGAGCTTTAAAAATTTCTCCTAACTGATCACTTGGCAAGGTCCTAGGAGGCTCCGTGAGTGGCAATTAGAAGGAGAGAGAGCAGTAGTCCTCGTGGCCATTCAGTAGAAATTTATAGTAGTCCTCGTGTGTATACCAAGTTTTGTTCTGGAAAGGTGGGAAGGGAGGGCACACGAATGACTAAGCCGTGAACTCAGAGCCCTGGGACTGTTGGTCTAAGTCAGAGGTGCAGGAGAGACAGGTAAATAAATAACCATACTATAAATCAGGACCAGAGAGCTCAGGGGCGGGGGCGCGTGCATGGGTCACTTCGGATGGAGGCCAAGGAGGGGATTAAGGAGGGCACTTGCTGTGATGAGCACTGGCTGACTATGGAAGTGTTGAATCCCTACATTGTACACCTGAAATGAGCATTACACTATGTTAACTAACTGGAAGTTCAATAAAAACAAAAAGAGTTTGGAAGCCAATTTCCTTGTTTTGAAGTCGTCTTTGAGGGGAGGGATGAATTTCAGTGAGGGTGAAGAGAGGTGAGTAGGGTTCTTTTCAGGAGTGGTAGTGTCCTCTGCCTTCCGGGCTGGGTCACGAGGAGACCTGCAGAGGGGCCTGCCTGAGTTGTATAGCCTGAGGGCCTCACACTTCACCTTACACCAAGGGCCCCACCTTGCTTGGTTTAACGCTCTGCTGTTGCTGTCCTGAAATTCTTAATGTTTCTATTTTTGCTTTGGCAGTGGGCCCTGCGAATCATGTCGTCAGTCCTGCCTCTGGAGGTGGGGTTGGAAAGGTGGGTTGACCTAGACTCCCAAGAGCTCTGTCAAGCTCTAGGAGCAGTGGGAGCCATGCAAGGTATGGCAGCAGGGTTGTAGAGGAGAACCAGGGAGACTGGCAGTCCGCGGAGGGAGGCTGGCCACGTCGTGCTAGAACAGACGGGGCAGATACCAGCAGCTACAGTTCGCACATCTGGTGGAGACGGACCGCCTTCAGGCACTGGGGCCAAGAGTGGAGAGGGTTGTAGGAGATGGCTGAGGCGGCTCGCTGGGCTGGAGAGTCCACTGGCCAGCAGGAGTGCAGAGAAAGGGTTCCCTCGGCCAGTGGCAGCGAGGCAGATGCGTTGCGGAAGTGGGGTGAGGCCCTTTCCCAAAGACCCGGAAGTCTCTGGTGGGACAGCGTGTGGAAACATGCACCACAGCTGCTCAGCTGCAGCAGGTGACCTGCAGATCAAGGTTTGTGTCAGTATCAAGAGCTTCACTAGAACAAATATTCGTCCAAAAATAAACTTCCTGTTCTTCCTGTTTTTATAACTTGCCTATTTCCTCCAAGTTTGAGGCTGGTCTCCAGTTCCGTGGGTTATTAATCTTCAGAGGATCAAGACCTCTATAGAAGTATTTCCTGTACATGTTTATCTACCCAGCCCTAAATTATTTTCTCCAAATGATAAGAGAACTTTTCCATACTGGTGTGTCAGACTTTTCCTTTGAGAGATTTCAGTGAGGCACCACAGTGAGAAGGCCAAACCAGAAGGGTTTAACACAGCACATAGGAAAGCGGGGTGAGCGGCGGTGGGTGCCTGTGGGTGCCCTCCCTCGGCTCACCTCCAGATGACGGATGGCTCCTCTCTGGCCAGAGCCCTAGGAGATAGTGATTGCTGCAGAGGGCCTGATGGGAGGGAATTTTAAGAGCCCTACTGAATAACCACAGAGGAATAATAGCTCCAGAGATGCTTCTGCCCCTTTGAAGAATTTAAAATACCCGTCATTGGGCCATAATCTGTTCTTAAAACATCTTCCAGCTTTGCCCTTTGAAAGACAAGGGGATGAGAGTATATTTGGTGCTGATGGGTGTGCACGAAGAAGAAGAGAAAGGCCACGTAGAAGCGTAGGCCAAGTTCAGACCCAGTAGACAGACGGGCGTGGGTACGTAGGCGTGAGCGTTATCACTCACTGGCTCGGGAAGCCCACCTGCCTCTCTGGGAGAAGATCTTTGGTTTCCTACCGCTCTGTACTTACAGATCCCAGGCCAGCATGCTGGTGAGTATTTTTTTAAATGTAAGCCTTCTTGTGTGACTCTTGCAGAGAGGCTGTGGGGCCCGGGCTGCGTGGGTGGCGGCTTGTGCCGCAGCGGAACTTGGAGGAAAGCCAGCTGCCTTTTCCTGAGGCCTTCCGAGGTGGGGCAGGGATGTCCTATTTTGCACAGGGCACCGCCCCTCCCCCTTGGCGATCCAGGTGACTGGATTGAGAATTTCTGTGCCAGACCACGGCCCACTGCTCTCAGCCCACACTGTCCAACACTGTAACCCCTGGCCACCTGGGCTGTGGTACTCTGAATGAGGCTAGTGTGAACTGAGATGTGCCCTAAGTGTAAAATAACACATTGGATCTTGAAGACTTACTACAAGAAGAAGAATGTAATTTCTCATTAGTAAATCATTTTGATTACTTGTGGAAACGGAAATATTTTAGATACATCGCATTATGTCAACTATTCTAATTAGTTTTGTCCATTTATTACTTTTTAAATGTGACTACTAGAAAAATTGTAATTGCACAGTGGGCTCACATTACATTTTTTTTTTCAGATTTTATTTACTTATTTGACAGAGAGAAACAGCCAGCGAGAGAGGGAACACAAGCAGGGGGAGTGGGAGAGGAAGAAGCAGGCTCCTAGCAGAGAAGCCTGCTGTGGGGCTCGATCTCAGAACGCTGGGATCACGCCCTGAGCCGAAGGCAGACGCTTAATGACTGTGCCACCAGGCGCCCCTCACATTACATTTCTGTAGGACGGTGCTGCTAGTCTGTGTGGTGAGATCAGCTGCCAGTTGTGGCTTTGAAGGCAGTATATTCCCAGAGGCTGGGAGGGGAGGGGAGGCCCCTCTCCCTGGTGGCCTGGCTGAGGGGAGACCCAGCCCTAACCATAGACTGTCTAGGGCAGTGGGTGGGACAGCCTTCTTCTAAGCAAAGAGTTAATAACTTCATAGGCAGCAGCAGGAGTTTTTAAAAATCCTTTCAGATGCACCCCTCCTGGCTTCATTTTTTTTCTCATCCTGCTTTGCAGACAGCCTCCTTCCTGGAAGCTTCCTTTCCTTGCTGCTCCGCCACCCTCTCCAATTTAAAACTCCCCCTGTCAACATGGGACCTGCAGGGATGGTGTTGTCCATAGGATCTTACTGTTTTGTTTTATGCTCTTGTTTAGATTGTTACCTGTCCCCAGGTTGGGCTCCAGTAGCTGTCACCCCAGGAATGACCCAGTTAGGCCAGAGAAGCTGCTATTTCAGACCGATCCACCTTTGAAGTGGTGGATGTGAAGCTTAGGGAAGTCCTGCTCAGACAGGGGAAGCAGAACAGAACCACAGCTAACCTCCTAATGTCGGGGTGACATTTCAGGATAAGGGGGGGTGGAATCCCACTGGCATTTGAAAGCCCGAAATAATTCCCTGTTGCAGGGAGGAGTTTCACATTGACTTCAGAAGGCCAGGAACCTGTTGGATTGTACAGTTATCATTTACCAAAGGTTCTTCCATGATGAAATTTCTCTGCTTGGGCACCTGTGCCCAGGGAGGGGGGTTCTGTCCTCAGCCGTCACAGCAGCCCTGCACTAAGGGGCTCCATAGTCTTGACAAATTTTGTCCACACTTGAGACCAGCATTTCTTAAGTGCCTATTCTGTGCAGTGTCTTTATTACATGTACAGTAAATTGGCATCACAGATTCTAATAACTTACCCTAAAGTAGGAGCCATTGTTTCCCCTTTTGCAGCTGGAGAAACTGAATTTAGAAAGATGAGATAGGTTCCCTGAGATCTCATAGCTAGAAATCGATGGGGCAGGGAGTACAACTTGGGTTGTGGGACTCCAAGAGCTGAGGGCTTAACCAGAGGGCGTCACTCTGCGCTGCCCAGACCAGCCTGTGAATGCGTTGTTCCATTCTGCCCATGCATTTGTTTATCGACATGTGTGCTAGTGCAGGCTGGGACACGACACCAGGGAGGCTTTGATTCTGGGTGGTTACAAAAGCAGAGCTAAAAGTTGAGGAGTACTGTGAGTGCCTCAGAGCTTTGCTGTTTGGACACCCTCTCACATGGCTTTTAAAATGCTATGTGCCGGGGTGCCTGGGTGGTTAAGTTGGTTGGGTGTCTGCCTTCAGCTAGGGTCGTGGTCCCAGGATCCTGGGATCTAGCCCCATGTCTGACGCCCTGCTCAGCAGGGAGCCTGCTTCTCCCTCTGCCCCTCCCTCCACTCATGCTTGCTCTGTCTGTCTGTCTCTCTCTCTCAAATAAAGTCTTAAAAAAAATGCTGTGTGCTGCAGAACCTTCTCCCCACGTGGCCGTTGCCTCCAGTGGAGGTCCCGGGCTGCCTTGAAAGATGTTGCGTCAGTCTCTCCAAGGTACCTTGCAGTTTTATGTTAGTGCAGAAGGGCCACTCCATGGCTGGTTGGCCAATTTGGTGAGGTTTGGAAATAAGCAAAGGGGTTAAGAGCTGTATGCTCTGGAATCAGGCTGTTTTCTTCATCCTACCTCTCTATGGCTTCGTGGGTTGGGCTCTTTGCTCTCTGGGTGGCAGTCTCGTCAGTTGTAAAATGGGGATACTCGGTACCCGTCTCAGATAACTGCTGTGCAGATTAAAGAGGGCACACAAAGGCATAGTTACTTGGCACTTGAGGTAAATGTCAGTTAACATTTCACTATGATATGTTCATTAATGCCATTTAATGCTGCATGATGGGTTAGAATCCTATACAGAATGTACCAGAAAATATGATCATGTGGCCTGAGTTTTTTGCTGTTCTAAGGCAAACACATTAGAATTTATACCTTTGTATCTGAATATGTATCTTTGTACTTGAGTGTTGTATCTTTCAAAGCCATGACCTCATCTCAGGAAGCAACATGCATATCTTGATCTCCCAACTATTTGCTTGAAACATTTTCAGAAAGCTTTCCTTTTTGGAACTCTCAGATGAAAAAAAGATGGTTTATATTAAGAATTTAAATTGTGAAAGTAGGGGTACCTGGGTGGCTCAGTTAAGTGCCTTCAGCTCAGGTCATAATCTTAGGGTCCTGGGATGGAGCCCCACATCGGGCTCCCTGCTCAGCAGGAGACTGCCTCTCCCTCTGCTCCCCCCCCCCGACTCGTGCATGTGCGCTCTCACTCTCTCAAATAAATAAATAAAATCTCTTAAAAATAATTAAATTGTGAAAGGAGATTTTAAGTTCGAAAATGGCCTTAAGCTCATTAGAGCTAAGTTTGGTTAGTAAGTTGACAGTAAGCTTAGATGATAGATCTGCTGTAAGTTAAAAAATGGTGTTTTAACTAAAAAGTAAGGGTTGGGTTTGTTTTGTTTCACATTTTAGTGGTTGGCTCATTTATCTGGAAGGCAGCCCCAGAAGAAGGGTTCCAGGCAGCTCTTGACTTGGGACAGCATGTTTGGAACACTGGTAGAGGCTGCAGAGCAAAAGCCTTAGAGGCAGGGCTTTGGGAGTGAGTAAATGCCTTTGGGGCTTGTGTAGCTGCTAGTGGGGCCGGGAGCAGGAGGCTCCCTGCATCCAAGGAGTAAGAGACCAAAACCTGGCTTTGAATGTTGACTCGCCTTCCACATCTGTTTACCCTTTGTGGTACACAGAATTCAAATCTGAACGTGTCAGCATGTGTCAAGGGAAGGCCCTCAGGTTGGTGTCCTCCACCAGGACTTTAAAGCTGGGCGTGGGAGAAGCCTTCCTCTTTCTTCTGTATTGCCATGGATGGCTGAGTGGCCAGAAAGCACCACTGAGCTGGCACTCGCTGAGGGTGGAGGAAAATGCATGTCCCCATGGAAAATGATGGAAGAAAGTTCAAGAGTTTTGTATCTTGAGGCTCATGATCACTAGTAGGTTCATCCAGAAGGGCTGGGCCTCCAGGCAACCTTTGGATTATTTCCTACAGGTGGAAATGAGAGGTGCCATGTCCAGTATATACTAAAGTTTATCTTGGCTGTGGAAAGAGCACAGGGCTTTAGAATTTGACTGGTTGAACTCCAGTGCTGCTCTCTATTGCTGGGTTGCTTCTGGTGTCATAACTAGAATTGCCCAGGCTTCATTTCCCTCGTCTGGAAAATTGGAACCCAATTCCCCTTCAGGGGTGTTGTGAGAAGGGGTCATTAGAGTTGCATAGAGGAAGAGCCTCTGCAGATGCGGACCTTCCACCCTCCCAGGGCCTGGAGAACAACACCGGAGTTAACCCCATTGCCATGCAGAAGCCCACAGTCGTGTATCAGAATTATGTCACCTGCTGCAGGAAGATGTCCCCTGTCCTTGGTGAGGTGAGACTTGTACTCCTCAAAGGAGAATTGGCAGTTCCTCTCTGCTTTGAATAAGGCCAGCTGTTTCACACTCAGCAGCTGTAACAGATTAAGCTGCTTAAGACCCTTCCACCTCTTAAAACGAAAGCTGCTCTGTAGCTAACAGAGGCTAGCCTCAGCCAGATGCACACTGGCACTTAATGCTCAGGTAAGTAAAAGGAAACACCCGGTGGAATGCTAGACATGAACTTGATATTGATTACAGGTCATTTCTTCTTTGGATTTAAAGGAGACCCACCTTCAGGTTTTAATCTGTTTGCCAAGTCCCTAGTTTTTACTATAGTCCTAGTGTCGTCCCTTTTTTTGTTTTGTTTTAAGATTTTATTTATTTATTTGACAGAGCGAGAGAGGGAACACAAGCAGGGGGAGTGGGAGAGGAAGAAGCAGGCTCCCAGCGGAGCAGGGAGCCCGATGCGGGGCTCCATCCCAAGACCCTGGGATCAGGCCCTGAGCTGAAGGCAGACGCTTAACGACTGAGCCACCCAGGTGTCCCTCCTAGTGTCATCCTTGATTGCATTGATCATTCAGGGAAGCCTGGCCCAGATCCCTGATTTGGGGGCCCTGGTGAGACCGAGAACTAGGCCAGCAGGGTCACAGGCAGGCTCCCGCAGAGAGTGTGGTGGCCACTGACCTCTCACACTTAACCCCTGACTTTCCTTGAACCATCCTGTTAGGTTCCTGGAGCTCTGTTTCTCAATTTTTGCTGCCCATTAGAATTACCTGGGGAACTGCTGAAAATATGGAAATACAGGCTGTGCCCCCAAACAATTAAATTAGGTACCAGTATTTAAAAGCGGGGGGGGGGTGTCGGGACAAAACTCCCAAGTGGTTCCAGTGTGCAGCCAAGTTTGAAAGCAGTGCTTTAGGTGATGCGATGAAAAGTCTTAAGTACCATTCCCTCCTGAGGTGACTTGTTTTGGCGAGGTCATTAACTCTGTCTTCTACAAATTGTGTGGGGCCAGGGTGTCACCTCTAGGGGGTTGAACTGCCTGTTGCAGTCAGCAGGGAGGGAGGTCTCTGTGGCGTATAGCTATTGTAACAACCTGTTGTCTTAGGAAACGTTTTACACAAAGGTAAAGAGAATAATGTAGGGGATCCCATCCATACACTCATCACCCAGCAGCCATTCCTGTTTCCTTTGCCTCACCGCACACACTTTTTGGGGAGGTGGGGGGGGTTGGCTGGAGTATTTTCAAGCAAATTCCAGACATCATTTCATCCATAAATACTTCAGTGTGCATTTCTAAGAGATAACGGTATTGTGGTTATTTTTTTGAAGTCCTTATCACACCAAAGAAAATGAATAGTAATTCTTTAATCTCATGTAATAGCAAGTCCGTGTTCAGTTTTCTCCCTGTTTATCACAAAAATGTACTATACATTTGGTTTGTTCCAATAAGGGTCCAAACAAGTGTAATTCATTTTTAATAGTTTGACTTGCACGTGGGGTAATTAAACCGTCATTGTGCGCATACAGGTGGTGATGCATCCGCAGGTCTGGTAAAAGGTGTAAACGGCATTCGGCTCATCTGATGTTTACGGGGTGGTCTCTCTTTGCTCTTTACCTTCTTTAGCCCTTCTGGTGAGACCTTGACCTGTCAGGGAGGAAGTGCTCAGCCCTAGTCATGACCACTTCTGTGCTGTTCTGCTTCTGCCCGAAGGCATGGTCCCTTTGGTGAACTTAGAATAGAACCTCAGGCTGTTTGTAGAAAGAGAGTATGAGTCAACCCTGGAGAGTTTTGAATTTCCTGCTCCTTTGCTGAAGACAGTGACTGGCAAGGGCTGGAACTGTCCCTTGGGCTCCTCTCTGGGCTCTGCTGAAGGGGTCCTGCCGTGCTGGTTCTCTCAGATTCACCTGAGACTTGTGCTCTGATGCAGCGATCAGCCAACAGCTCAGCCCTGCTTTTTTAGGGTGCAGAAGGTTCTGTGAGGCTTCCCCTCCAGCTGGACTTCTGGGTTCAGGTTCAGATGATGACCAGGGGAGAAGAGGGTTACTTTCTGCCCTCTGAGGGCAGAAAGAAAGCTACCTCACCAGTCACTGTGTTGGCACAGTGTCTTCTCTTCTAAGGGCCAGAATGGTTAGAATTTCTTCAAGGGGCAGATGACTGGGTGGCCTCTGGGATGAATGGGTGGCAAGTTTTGGGGAGAGCGAGCAGGAGAAAGAAGGATGGAGAATGGGCAACCTAAATAATTGAACTCTGGCTCCTTCCACAAATACCTGTTTGTGTGCCCACTCCATATGCATCATATCAAATCAGAATCTCATATTTCTGTAACTGTATTTTTTGCTTTAGAAGGGCTTTGTCTTGATTTCAGGTGGATTTGCAGTTGCAAGGTTTTTATTCCTCCTTTCTCTGTACCATGGTCAGGTTAGTTACAGAGCAGTAAACAGGTGTCTTAATACATAAAGGCAGCTCTGATCTCTAAAGTTGTTCACCACAGGATTGTTTTCAAAAGCATAAGGTTCAGGAAAACCTAAATGTCCTTTAATAAGGGACTGGTTAAATCACAGTATATCTTTATGGTGGAATTTTTTTTTAAAGATTTTTAAAAGATTTTTTAATTTATTTATTCGACAGAGATAGAGACAGCCAGCGAGAGAGGGAACACAAGCAGGGGGAGTGGGAGAGGAAGAAGCAGGCTCATAGTGGAGGAGCCTGATGTGGGGCTCGATCCCATAACGCCGGGATCACGCCCTGAGCCGAAGGCATACACTTAACTGCTGTGCCACCCAGGCGCCCCTATGGTGGAATATTGTGCAGATGTAAAAAGGGAATGAATTAGTTCTGTGTTCGCATATGGAATGATCCCCAGGAGATAAAAAGCAAGGTCCAGAACATGTGAATAATATATTTGTATAAATCCTGGAAGGATGCACAGAAAACTTTTAAAAGATGGTTATTATTGGTTTGTTGGGTAGGAAAGGAGAAGGACCAGGGCAGGTGGGATGCGGTGGAAGTATACCTTTTTTTTTTTTTTTAAGATTTTATTTATTTATTTGAGAGAGAGAAAGAATGAGAACAAGTTGGGGGGAGGGAGGATGGGGAGGAGCAGAGAGAGAGAGAGAGAGAGAGAGAGAGAGAGGGAGAAGCAGCTTCTCCACCCCTGCTGAGCATGGAACCCGACACAGCTTTCCATTCCAGGACCCAGGATCATGACCTGAGCTGAAGGCAGGTGCTTAACTGACTGAGCCACTCAGGTGCCCCAAGGGAGTATACCTTTTTATAGTTTGATTTATGAATCATGAATGTGTTACCTATGCAGAACAATTAAATTTATATCCTGCAGATAACTTGATGGCTTATCATGCCCCAGCTAATCTTACACAAGCTTCTGACCACTCCTTACCTGTACTTAAACGCCTCAAGAATCTGGTGTGTTCTCAGATGGATCAGTGAGCCTATGACCAGCCCATGGAATGTGTGCCATATCTTTCCCATGATGCCCTGCTCAACAGCAGATTATAAATATTTGCTTCTTTTCTGAAGCCCATGGGCTTTCCTCTTCCTCACCCTGAAATATGAACTGAGCTGACATCTGAAATTTAACCAGAGAGAATAGGGAAGGTAGGCTGCTGTGTCCTCTAGCACGACTGGTTTGCCCTGTTAGGAGGAGTGAGGAGGAGGAGGTGGTGGTGGTGTTGTAGGAGAAGCTGTAGGCTGGGGTAGGGGGACTGGGATGGCTTCCCTTCCCATATCTTGTCTGTCTGCGCAGTCTTTTGTTTCTCCCTTGGCATCGCATGTGCCTTATTGTCTGTGTGTTTCTATTTATTTCCAGCTTCTACTGAGTGGTGGCAAAATCCCTTTGAGCTGAGCTGGTCCCACTGTGGTAGCTAGGAATATTCTAAGGTTAAGACTTGCTCTTCACATTTGGCACATTCTTAGTATTAGGGACATTTCCTCTAGGGCTCACAGGAAACAAACAAATGGAATGCATAGAACAGTTTTCTCCCTCTTGAGTGGAGAAAGAGGGGCAGAGAGAATCTTTGGGGGAGACTTGAAGCAAAGAACATGGTTGGAGTGAACTTTGTTTAAAAGTGTTCTGAAAGATGAAATTCAAGGACACTCAGGACCTATTCTTGGCTCTGCCACAAATGTACCTTCTGGGTTTTATTCCAGTTTGTGCATCTGGGGCTTACTCTTTGGTTTTGCGTCTATAAACTAGGTGGAACCTACATCCATTGTCCATTCTCATCACTATTTTGTTTTGGCATCTGGTCACTAATTTTAGTAAAACTTGAAGACCTTCTCTTCCTTGAATGAATACCACAGTGAGTGCTGTTCTAGGAGTGATTACTGATCAGGTTGGGGTTTGATCAGGGATTTGGTATCTCACATACAGGTCTTTTCCTCTTTCTAGTAGAGCTGTACACATGATGAAAATCGCATGTGGTCATGATTACCCTTGGCAGCTCTGTAGGAGGCCAAGCCTACAGCCTTTCCCGTCTTCCTCCAGTCTCGGGAAGGATCGCTGTATTTGTGATGGAGCACCAAATGAGGTAGTTGGCTAGCATTCAGTCTGTGTTGAAAGATGAGTGGGTGCTGCATCTTTAAATACCAGGGTCCTGTCAAGGGTAGCGACAGACCACACATGGACAATCGTTCCCCAAATCTTGACCAACCCTAGGGTGCAAGTGTTCATTGAGAAGAGCCTCTTCTGTCTTTAAATGTATGTAGACTCTGGCTTCTGTTCTCTTGTTCAGTTGGAAGGTTAACTGTGCATATATGAGCTTCCCCTAGAAGGCATTCACCTTTGCCACCACAGAGGGCCAGGTTCTTCTCTTGATGAGGTACTTTGGATTCTCCCCTTTCCTCTCAGCAAGTTTTATTATGACTACTCTTAGGGGTTCCTGAGAGGGGAAGATCCTTTGAACGGTGGTGCCAAAGTCAGTGATCTGTATGCCTATCTGATCACTTTGCACTCTGTTGACCAGTGAGCCCTAACTCAGATTCATTGGCCCATTTTAAAAATTTCTGTTAGAATTAAATCCCTCTGCCTGCCACTCCCCCTGCTTGTGCTTGCTCTCTCTCCCTCTCTAACAAATAAAATCCTTTTAAAAAAAAATGCTTATGGCAAAGTCTGAATCAGTTTTCAGAGTAATCAGTAGCTTTGTCTGCCCTTCCGGTGATTTATTTAGTCTGGCACCTGAGAATTGTAGTGCAGATAAATATTCTGGACACTGGCATCTACTTCTCTTGTCCTGGAATCATTTCTGATTTCCTTTCAGAAACCGAAAGTTAACAGTGTGACAAAATTGAGGGATGATTTTGGTTTTTGCTTGGGAGGTAACGTAGACTCAGAGTCAAAAGTCCCAAGCCCAGTTCTTGCGCCTACAGCTGAATTTGAACAAAACCTTGGAAGCTGACCTTAGTTTTCTCATATGTCAGGTGTGATTGGTCTAGAGCTAGTTCTAGTTCTAGAACTCTCTAAGGTTTGCTGAGGCTGCTCTTCTAGTTCTTTAGTTAATATCTAAGGTCCATAAGATGTGAAACCCATAAATTATTTGCCCCCCCCAGGTGCTGAATCAAAGAACTAAAAAAATCATATTAAGCCTATACACAATATCTTTTGTTTTTATCAGAAATGAATAAATAGAAAAATAGAATTATTTTTGTAATGGGGTTCAGACAGTGACAAAGAATGCATCAAATTGGTAAACATGTCTCACATCACTGTCGGTGCCTCTAATGCTCTTTCTACCACCTGGATGTCATTTCAGGCGAATGTTTTCCTTTGCATTTTCTAAGTATTCTACAGTGAACTTACTGCATTTAGTAATGAAGAAGAATAGACATTACAGAAGTTTGCTACTACTTTTCTGTCATTTCCTCCCATTTATATCTCCACCCCCTATTTAAGCCAATAGAGGTTCATCTGTGTTTGTTGAATGAAATGAAAGAAACTCTGGTCTACCAAGGGTTTACCATTTGTTAGACACTGAGTTACAAAAATGAAAAAACCCATCTTTTCTTAAGGGTCTCAAGTCCCATAGAAAAGGGGACATGCAAGTCACAACAAAAATGCTGTAATTATGGCACTGATTGCCATGAAGACAGAGAAGAGAATGTACTAGACTCCATTTGCTACCTCCGGTCTCTGTCTGGGATAAAAGTCATGTGAAATTGTAAGGCCCAGTGCTTGCATACGATACAGCCACAGCCAGTGTTGACATTAGCTGCTATTGTTGACCAATGTTGTTTGTAAGGAAAAGACAGTTCTAGCTTTGGGGTGAGATCCACATCCTTTGAAACTGGTGTGTTAGTTTAGGCTGGCCTCTTAGATCCAGGGTCAGAACATAGCTTTGCCCCCCAGTCTGTTGGTCTTGATCCACCAGCATTGCCAGCTTCTTTCCACTCCTTTCTCTTCTCTGTCCACTTGTATTAGTAGGCAGTTTTTTCACGTAGCTCTCAACAATCCATGCCTTGTAGAGTTCTTGGAGATTCAGGGGCGCCTGGGTGGCTCAGTCAGTAAAGCGTCCGCCTTCAGCTCAGGTCACGATCCCAGGGCCCTGGGAGCGAGCCCAGCATCGAGCTCCTTGCTTGGCAGGGAGTCTGCTTCTCCCTCTGCCTTTGCTGCTCCCCCTGCTTGTGTGCGCATGTTCTCCTCTCTGTCAAAATAAATAAGATCTTAAAAAAAAAAAAATTCTGGAGGTTCAAAGACTGGACTAATTTAAGCCCTACATTTTCCAGACAAAGGAATTGAGGCACCAAGAAAAGTGACTCTGCCCAGAGGCATGTAACTGGTGGTAAAACCAGGCCCAAGCTACTGCCTCCCAACAGAATGAACTTGCAGGATTTCTAACTCCAGCAGTGTGTGCTATTTACATAGGTGAATAATTGAAGAGCATTGTTGAGAGTTCTTAGAAGAGATTTCCATTTCCACAACTGAATATCTGTATAGCCATCTGACAGAAGTGGCTTCGGCAAGAAAGGTTTGTTGAGCTAGGAAGCTACCATTATCTTGGATAAGTTTTTTTTGTGACCAACATTATGGTAAGTGGTAGATTTAAGACTTCCTAGAATTACACAGCCTTTGAGCAGCTTCAGGTCTAATTCTGTCCTGAAGTTAGGAAAACAAAAGAGGGGGCTGGCTAGGCCGATGGCAGATTTGGGTCCGGCATGCTCAGTCCATGATCCTCACGGTGCGAGTGTGTCTTGAAGAATGAGCTATCCAACCTTAAGCAGATTTCAAACACAGACCTCACTGTTCAGCATGGCACATGTTAAATACACTCACTGGTCACCCATTGTCACCCATTGGGCATTCCCTATATTCCCTTTCCAGGTCTTGAGGCCCCTTCATCCCTTGAACTTAAAATTCCACACCCAGATGTAGGTTTGGTTTCTCTCTGCAGCCCATGTCTCTGAGGTCAGGCCTTCTTGCCTTGTTTGCTCTCCAGGCTCGAAGGGTTAATGTGGTCTTCTAATGGATACCTGGCCTCCAGCGTGGCCATATCCACAGAACCCTGGATGCTCTTACCTTTTCCTTGCTGATCAAGCCCTTGGCTCCTTTCCTGATTTCCCAGAGTGACTTTCTCATGTTTCTGATATAGTTTGGATTCCTTCTTCCACTTTTATCAGTCCTGCCATGTTTGTGTAACATCTTATGCTGGAGAAATTCAGACTCTCTAGACTAAATTGACCTAGTAGTTCAGCCCCTTGTTTTTACTCCACACAGGTCAGGCACAAAATTTGTGGGTGTGTTGATATAACCATATGGAATGCCCCATACCAAATGGGCACTGGGTGAATGTCAGTTCCCTTAACCTTTCCTTAAAGCAATCTTTGCAGATCCACGAGCCTAGCCCTAAAAGGTCCTCATATCATAGTATCTCTTATCTTTAAAAAAAAAAAAAAAACTGGGGTGCCTGGGTAGCTCAGTTGGTCAAGCACCCATCTCTTGGTTTCGGCTCAGGTAATGATCTCAGTGTTGTCAGCGGTGGGCTCTGTGCTTATCGGGGACTCTGCTTAAGATTCTCTCTTTCTCCCTTGGCTCCCCCCCGCCGCCCCTACTCTTGCACACGTGTGTGCGTGCACTCTTTTCTCTTTCAAAAAAAAAAAATCAGCTAAGTGTAATAGCTCACGTACATGTAATCAGTGCAGGTCTTCTGGCTCTGACCAAGCTCAACATCCCCAAAGTAACCATGAGCTTTGGAAAGAGCCTTGTTTACCCCTGTGCCAGCCAGTTACACTTTAAGGAACACGGCTGAAAACTGGTTTGGTCTCAAGTGAGACTTGTCATTATGTGTACGTCTCCGAAATCCTGCTCCCAGTAGGTGACAGTAGAAGTCATCTACCTCCTTCCGTTTCTTGAACAGCCCCAGCCCTTAGCATCCACGTTGGTATTTAACGTATGTAGTTTTCTTTTGGATCGACTTTGTAAAAATGTTCATATTTGCCAGTAAGGCAGCAAGTGGCCACCAGAAAGGCTGTGTATCTAAGTACACCTCAGATTTAATCTCTATCCAAACAGCTTGCTAAAACTTTTTTTTATATGTATATAAGAGAGCTAACTGAAGGCAGTTAGAATGGTTTCTTTTGTTCAGATTTCCTCTCCCAGAGACCAGTCCCAGGACTCCCTTCACCTGCATTATCCATTAATGCAATGGGTTCATTTTCCCCAAATAAACAAGTTTTCCTGCCAAAGAAAACAGGCAGCGTGATTGGGTGCAGGGACATGCCTCGGGACCTGCATCTAAGGCATATTCTTCATTTTTCTGGGTTGCCCTCAGTCCTTTACTGGACTCTTGTTGGCAATGATGATGTTATGGCAGCCCTCGTTTCTGAAGGTCCCTCAAGTTGTGTTAATCCCACCCGTGGCTGTCCGACCCTCTTGAAAGCATCCTTCGTTTCTGTTGCTCAGTTTCTTGAATGCATCTTCCAGATCATCTTTCACCTCTTGCTTCAAGCTCTGGGGACACATGTGGTTTTGACATAATGTACAGATGTGACTTGGGGGAGGGGAGGCATGGCTGTGGGCTCACACACATCAGCTGGGCTCTGAAACAGGGTGGTCTTCCTCTTTGAGTGGGCCAGTCAGGAAGGAGTGGAGGTGGAAAGGTCCACAGGCAGCCTCAGGCCCTCTAGATAGCCCTGCTGGCCCTGAGACGGAGCACTGTGGTATGTATGTGTTTTGCATTGTAAGGAAAGCATGAGCCCCAGCTCTCGTGGACCAGATCACCATAAATAACGCCTGTGTATCTGGTTTCTAAATTGAGACATTAAACAGAATAAAGGACCAATGACCAAAACTTCTATAGGGGAAAGACCCAGTTCTTTATCCGCTAAATTGTTGATGACCAGGGGTTGGCAAACTTTTTCTTTAAAGGTCTAGTTAGTAAATATTTTCGGCTTTGGGAACCATGGGGTTTCTGTCACAACTGCTCAGCTCTGCCTTTGTGGCTGTAAAGCAGCCCCGGACGATACATAAACAGACCTGTGTTTAGTGGCGGGCCCTAATTTGCCCACCCCTGCCAGTCTAAATTTATAAAACTTAGAAATATCCTCATCATTGTTTGCATAAATTAATGAGTGCTCTGTATGTGGCCAGGCCCTGTGCTAAGTACTAGTTGTGAGTGATCACATTTATCCCATTCAGAACAATTCTGTGAGGTTATCAATATTATACCCATTTTACCGATAAAGGAGCAGAAGCTTAGAGAATAAGGGCCAGGCTGGATTTTGAACCAAGACAGCTTGACTCCAATTTCCTGATCTTTTACCACTACACAATACAGCCTGTAGATTACATCTTAATATCCACATTTACCTTTGGACCTTGACGTTAGCCAGTATTTGGACTTCAGCCTCTCCCCATCCCACCTAAAAAGCCCAAAATATGCAGACAGATTATTGCTGAAAACTCTTGTACAAATTAATACATGGCAAAAATTTAAAATGAGTGCATTAGCAAGTTATAATAAATTGAAAGCCATGCTGTGCTATGCTTCCCAGTTAGTTTCGCTTCTTAGATACCCAAGGATCATGGGAGCTGAGTATATAAATGCCTGGGGCTCTCAGGCCAGAGGCATCCAGGCTGGTTTCCAGGTTCCAAGACGTAGTGCTCTGAAAATGTGGAGGTAGAGCTGGAGCAAGCTACTGCTCATTGGGGTGGCCTCACCCAGGGCCATTCGCCTCTTAACACCAGCACTGACATGAGCTCTTAACCCACTATACACATGGATGCAGGCTCCTCAGTTTCCCCTGATGGTGTGCCAGTCTAGTGTGGTCCAGGGAGACTGGATAGTGCATACAAGTTGTTTGCTGACCAGTGTTGGTCATTGGCATGCAAGTCTACCAAATAGAAATGTTCGTTAAAGATGGCAGATACCAACTTTGGATGCCTTTTGTTGTTAAAATAGATAAGGTGTGTTCTGAAGAAAGCTAAAAAGAGTAAAATGATCAGGGGGAAAAAATCCATATCCTGTCACCTACAGCAGTGTTTCCGGAAGTGCTGCTTCTGCTTGTAGGGATGGTAATGGGGGAGGAGGTTCCTGTGGTCAAATAAACTTATGAAATGCAAGACTAAACAAACAGTATTCTCAAGGATATAGTTTGTAGGTTTCCCAAAATGTTTGTTTGGTTGTTTTGTTTTGTTTTTGGATTCTCTTATAAAATTGTTTACAAGGAACACCCTTAATCTTAACCCAGAGGCCTTTCCTAATGTTGACATTTTGGTAAATTTCCTTTATGGGCCAAGATTTTTTTTTTTTTTTTTTTTAAGCGAGTGAGGTGGAAGCAGCAGCAACTATGGTGGTCACTAAATCTGAAACAAATCTTTTTTTAAAAAACAAAGGTTATGTATTTTCTTTCTTTTGTGAGTTTAACTTTATTTGAAGTATTTCATTGTCATAGATAAGTTGTAAGAATAGCATGAAGGACTCTTTTTTAATTTGTTACCTCTACTAGATGGGCAAAGTTTTTTTGTTTAAGATTTTATTTATTTGTTTATTTATTTATTTGAGAGAGAGAAAGAATGCGTGCGTGCCTGTGTATGCATGTGTGTGGTTGGGGAGGGGCAGAGGGAGAGAATCTTGAGCAGACTGTGCTAAGCATGGAACCCAACGTGGGGCTTGATCTCACAACCCTGAGATCATGACCTGAGTCGAAACCAGGAGATAGATGCTTAACTGACTGAGCCACCCAGGTGCCTCTGAGGGACTCTTCTATATCCAGTTCCCCATTTGTTAACATTTTACCATAATTGCCGTATTCTCATTCTGTGTGTGTGTGTGTGTGTGTGTGTGTGTGTGTGTGTGTATACACATTACTGCCATTACTTTTATATATTTTTAAAGATTTTATTTATTTGACAGAGAGAAAGCACAAGTGGGGGGAGCGGCAAGCAGAGGGGAGAGAGAGAAGCAGGCTTCCTGCTGAGCAGGGAGCCCCATGTGGGGCTCGATCCCAGGATCTTGGGATCACGACCTGAGCCCAAGGTAGACGCTTAACCGACTGAGCCACCAGGCACTCCTAGTTTTGTATTTTTGATTAAATTTGAGTTATGCGTTCTTTAATGAACTCTAAACTTATTTCTTGAAGATACTTGCAGAAATTCAAGTTAGGCTAGAAGTTTATGAATTCCCCCCATTTCTACCTGTTGCATTCAGGCAAATCATGCTCTGCAAGTGTGTGAAAGGTTTTCATTAAGTTGCAAGGGGACATTTTGATAAGCCTATAGTTTGCAGTCATTAAGAGGAAAGCATTTGTCAGAACCCAGGAAGACTTCAGCTCAGGCCCACACACAGTCCTAACCAGTTTGAATTTGTGAGGTTGTCACTTGATGTTCTGTGGGGACCATCACAACCATTTGCTGCATGTTTTCAGTCCACTTGGGCAGTACCCTTTGAGGTTTGGCCTTGACTGAGGTGGGAGCTGAGGTGGGAGTCTTGACTTGACACACCCTCCTATCGTTTAGTTTCAGAAAGAAAGGGAGCAGTCCAGAGGTCCTAGGTTTTCATAGGACATCTGTATTTTAAGTGTCCTGTGGTGACTTGTCACACTTTCAGAACATATCAATGAGGATAAATTTTTTCAACAACATCTAGTTTCAGTAGTGGTTTTGTTTAACATACATTGGAGCTTCCGTATCTGGGTTTTTTCCAGGCATGAAATCAAAGCTGTCTTCCTCCCTCAGATGGTTTAAGTAACCCAATTTGAGCATAAAGTGAGTTGAGCAAACACTGCTACCTTACAAAGAGATGTGTTGGTGTAAGGGGACTATGGATGTGACTTACATAACCTCTTATGGAGTGTTTCCAAAACCATATAAGGAAGCTGGAAATAGTAACCTCTCCCTTGTAATGTCAACATTGAGCTCACGAATGAGGCTGGGGCTTGTGTCCTCAAAGGAAACATGAGGAACAACCACCAGATAGTCTTGGGAGGAGAGAGCACCAGGCATTTGTTCATTGGGTGGATGCAGCCCTCGACAGTGGCCTTTGGACACGTGTGTCATACCTTCAGGCTGGAAACTCCCACACCCATGGTGACCAGGTTGCACTGTGTGAATGGTGCCCATTCACATGTACGATAGGTTCTTATCTAACTAGAAAAGTGCCTCGTTTGGGTACAAATTAGACTTGTAGGGACTGGAAAAAAATTTCTTTAATTTTTAAATTTTGTCATGAAAATCTTTGGATACGCAAGAGAGAATAATATAGCCAGTCCCCATATTACTTACCACACAGATACAGAAATGATCAAGATACCACATTTCCTTACCCTCCCCTTTGGTAAACTATTCATAACAAATCCCAGATATCACATCATTTCATCCCTAACGTACTTTCTCTAAGAAGTAGACATTTTTCAAATAGAGTGCCACCCTCCCACTTGACAGAATTAACCAAAATTTTGAGGTGTAGTTTTTACAAAGCTCCTGCAGCTAGGTTATCTTACAACCTAAGAATCAACAGGGTCCGTGCCTATACTAATTCACTGATATCTTAAAAGAGTGGCGGCGGGGGGCGGGGGTGGGTGGTCCTTGCTCTCAGCTCTGAATCAGATTGTTTGGATTGGAGATGGGGGCGGGTAAGCAATTTGCACTTGTGTTCTACCACTGTAATCTCAGGTATTGAGCTGTGCCATTTGCTTCCTGGGCATTTCATAGTATCATCAATGATTGATAATCATAACTTACAGGAATTTTTTTAAACAATATTTTAATTGGAAAAAGCATCTGTCAGCTGTCAGGCTTCCAGCTTCCACTTTTGAGAAGCAGGATGTTGAATGTGAGTAATGACACAACAGGCCTATAAAATGCGGACTAACCCTCAGATGACTCATCCAGTACGATGCAGTATATTTGTCAAGGAGACTGAATCATATATGGGGGAAACCACTTTTCAAGCAGCCAGCTGGTTCTCAGGTCCGCAAGAGACAATCCATTTTTATCGGAAGCTTTATAGTAGCAATAATGCTAATCTCCAGCACTTGGGCTCTACAATGTAGAGGAAATGGCATCACCGGGCAGGTATGTGCTTACTGTTTACATGAACTTTATTTTCTCCTTGTTCTCTTCTGCCTAACCTTTCTGATAATTTAATATTTTTTAAGGGAGAAAAAAATTATTCTAATTGGAAGGAACTGAAGTGTGTGCGTGCGTGTGTGTGTGTGTGTGTGTGTGTGGGCGCGTGCGCTCACATGCAAGGACAGATAGGTTACCACTGGTCTTTGGACGGACAGAGCTCTTGTCCACTCATCTCCCTTTCTGAAGACAAATTTCTCCTTAGATATTAAGGTAAACTCATCCCTTTTATTAAGCCCTGAGTTTAAAAGACACTGCCTAGGAAACCACTTTTGCAGAGATGGTATATCTTTTGATTGGGTAGCTTAAAACTTGAATAAATAGAAAAAGAAGGAAAGAAAGAGCAGAGGTGGGCTAAAAGATATGGTCTAATAATAACTATTGTATTTATTATGTTGGATTTATTTTCAATATTGTGATTTTTTCTTATCCCCCAAGATACACAACTTAATGCAAGAAAGCTTTAGTCCCCTACTGAGTGAATATGTCTAGTTTTTGCAAATCATAATTTGCTCATACTGAAATCATGCGTTAACTTTTCTAGGTGGGAGAAAGAGTAGTGGGGGTTTGGTAACAACATTTAATT
Source organism: Ailuropoda melanoleuca (assembly GCF_002007445.2). Lineage (NCBI taxonomy): Eukaryota > Metazoa > Chordata > Mammalia > Carnivora > Ursidae > Ailuropoda > Ailuropoda melanoleuca. Next base: position 88,716,238 of record NC_048221.1, on the reverse strand, counting down.
ATAGCTTTCACATGATCTGAAGGATTGTTCTGCATAATTGGGAAGCTGTGTCGCCTGTCTGACCTTCTCTCTTTCTTCACTCACTAAATTTAAACAATGCTGGACTCGTTGAAGGCACAGATCTTGTTTATTTGAGTATATTAAACATTCCTCTGTGTGTTGACAGTCCATTCGGTGTCTCCTCATATTTTTAAAAAATACTTTTTGTGTCCTACTTGTTAGGGACAGATGCTATAGTTAGTTTATAGGAGTACTATTTATGATTTTCTAGTCTGTCTGTCCAGAATGGCTGGGTCGGGACCTATAACACAACTGCCCACAAATTTGCCTAAGACTGAGCATTATTGGAGCAGCTCCATCTTTGGTGGTATATCGTGTTATCACTCAGAGAGCATTAAGCAGATCTAGGCTTACCGAGCTGGAAATTTGGGCAGTCTTTGTTTCTCTTCCCCTTTCTTGTAAAGCCCATAATCATGACTTGTTTTCCTTGAGGAACGTGTATTCTAAACTGTCCATAGATGTATCAAATTGACCTATTTAAATACATTCAGAAATTCCGAGAATACGGAAAGCCAGCATGAGGAGAGTTTGTTTCTGTTCTGTCGATGAAGAGGTACACTTTTTTTAGAATGGCCAGTTTGTTTTTGAAGACAGGACCATCTCCAAATTTCATTAATTTTGCATTCTATAAATGAAAGCCACCTGTTGTGCTGTAACATGCTAATTATGGTAGAGGACAATAATGAAGAAGAACAGTATTTGAAATATGTGGGGGTTTTGCTAAGAATTTTCCTGCCCCCATCTGTAGTGCTTATTTTTATATGTGTATGTGTACACATGCTTGTATAGTGCATATTTAATAATAGCATTTGGTGGTATTAAAAAATACTTCAGATTCAAAGTAAGGCTTTTATTCCTTCTCATTAACTTTTTTTAAGTTGTAGAAGAAAAGCTACTTTAAAAATGTTAGCTTGAACTAAAGCCGGAATTTGTGATCTTCTAGTAGACGGAGTTCTCTCGTTGCTTTGATGGACGCCATAGATTCAAATTTCACTTTGTCAGAAGTTATCAGAAAAATAATGTGACTTAAAGATGTGAATTAAAGGGGCGCCTGGGTGGCACAGCGGTTAAGCGTCTGCCTTCGGCTCAGGGCGTGATCCCGGCAATTATGGGATCGAGCCCCACATCAGGCTCCTCCGCTATGAGCCTGCTTCTTCCTCTCCCACTCCCCCTGCTTGTGTTCCCTCTCTCGCTGGCTGTCTCTATCTCTTTCGAATAAATAAAGTCTTAAAAAAAAAAAAAGATGTGAATTAAAGGCAGAATAGCTCGTTTGCTCTGATTTCACTGAAATCTTAGGTTCTGTTTTATCATATTTTTCCCCTTAGAGGCCTACAGAAAGTGGTTAAAGGCCCGTGTATAAAAACATTTCGTCTGAAGTTCTTGACGTATTGGCATTCTCACTGAAAATGTCTTGCTTTCCCTGTGATTTGTGTGGTTGAGACTCGGGTCCTGTCCAGATCATTTTAGGGCAGCATAGATTTTCGTTCAGCTTTGGTTTCATTACCCACTCAGCATCTTGATGACTGTAATTTGGCAGTGACAATCACCCCTGGCATTGTGGCCACTGCTCTCAGAGGCCCCTGTGCTGTTAAGCACCGTGAGCTGTTGGTCCAGAGTGACCACATGGTTTTTAGATTCTTTCTTTACCTTTTGAGGGAAAAGGAATACAGAGCCACGGCCAGTACCAAGGGTCTCGTATCATTCAACTTGGAAGCAATGAATAGGTATTGAGTGAGATGCTGCCTGTGTTCAGAGCTATGTGCTGGGTGGTGTTAAATTTTAAAAAATGCTTCTTATCTGGGCCCAGCCCTGTCCTTGCTTTCATTCCCTCTTCAGTGAGGATTCATCTTATTGGCAGTAGATTCCTCCTGGGTTTTCTTTTATTCATAGATTTGCTGGAGTCTATCATCTTGAGCGGCTAATTGTGTAGAAGCACCTTTTAGCTATTCCCTCCTGGTTCTTCAGAATCGAACACTTCTTAGATGGCTATCGAGAAAGAACTGGCCTACGAAAAAAATTCATTTGATAGTTTTAGAGGCCGTGTTTTTGGAGCCAAGTAGAGTGACAGCCTCAGACAAAGGATTTATTTCTTTATTTATTTTTGCTTTCTTCCTTGAGGAGAATGGCAGTCAGGGAGAGCATTTGAATCCTCAAAGCTTAGGGCATCTGGAATATTTTATTGGAACAGATTAGTAAACATCAAGGACATTTTTTTCCATATCTTTGAGAGTTGAAGACCCCTCCCCTCTTTAGCATCTATTAAAATTATACCTAAGGACTCAAAGCTATAATTAATTCAGTAACCATTTAATAAAAACATTGTTATTTAAAATCACCATAGATGGGGGCACTTGGCTGGCTCAGTCAGAAGAGCTTGGGACTCGTGATCTCAGTGACATGAGTTTGAGCCCCATGTTGGGTGTAGAGATTACTAAAAATACATAAATAAATAAAATCACTATAGATACTCACCATTTTAAAAACACTTGTTTGTGTTTAGAGAGACCTGTTCTTTGAGTTTATAATCTTTTCTTGCTGTACAGCTGGGTGATCTCTGGATGAGTGGTGATAGCTGCAGCCCCCAAGGGGAGAGCTGGACCTGTCCATTGCCTCTTGTCCACTGCCCACTGTTCTGCCGTTACACTGTCCTCCCCATGTCTGAGGTTGTAGGGAGGACATCCTGCCTGCATAGTGGGTGGGATTAATAGCACTTGTAGGTAGGTCTTATATCATTATCTGGAAATAACAGTTTTCTTGTTGTAGCTCAAAAAAGCCAGAGACAAGCACAGAATGGCCTTCTTAGGACATAAACCCCACTATTAAGGACACATAAATGGGATGAATGACCACTGTCTTATTCAAACCAGCATGAACTTTTCTTAATCCTGAGCATTCTTCCAGGTATAAATTTGTTGACGGCTTGTTTGCATTGACATCTGTGCCCAGATTGTCTTTAGGGTATATGTGGGACAATTATGAAAGCCATGCGCGTTCCCAGTTGGATTCTTTTTTTTTTTTTTTAAAGATTTTATTTATTTATTCGACAGAGATAGAGACAGCCAGCGAGAGAGGGAACACAAGCAGGGGGAGTGGGAGAGGAAGAGGCAGGCTCATAGTAGAGGAGCCTGATGTGGGGCTCGATCCCATAACACCGGGATCACGCCCTGAGCCGAAGGCAGACGCTTAACCGCTGTGCCACCCAGGCGCCCCCCCAGTTGGATTCTTAATGGCCAACATTTCTTTGTAATTAATGATCACCATAGACAAAGCGAATGCTTGGGAACCAGGCTGGCACTTCAGCCCTTCCTGAAAGAGCTTTTGGCTTACGTGACAGCTCTACCTTCCTTGCCTCACACTCTGAGAGCAGCACTGGAAGTTAGCTACACTGTCTTCATAGAGCTCCGTGTGCAAGGAACTGCAGCAAGATACTACCTCTTTCCAGATTTCAACCCGAGAGATGACTTTTAGTTTTCAGTGTTAATTCATGGCATCGTAAAGATTTTTCGCATTGGAGATGTCCAAGCTGGGTTTGGCCTTTCTTCGTGGCCTTTTTCTTTTAAACACATGTTCCTTGTACCCATCCAGTGAAAGAGATGGGTTGCCTGCCCTTGCTCTAGCCCCATGAGGCCTGCTATTTGACTGGGCCTCTTGAATTCCATGAAATGGAGCGCAGACAGCATGTGTCATCAAGGCTGCTTGGGAAGGGTGAAGAGCAAAATTAGTGCCTGTGGGTGGGCATGTGTTCTCATCACATCGCCAAAGAACTGCAATGTGCAAAATCTGGCAGGAACTTGTTCCAAAGAAAAATAAAACGGCCCCTTTTTTCCTGCTTTGAGAAATACTAAAAAACATCGCTAACCCTCATGTTGAAGAAATGGAACTGTTAGAAAATCTTTGTGATAGTGTGCGTGTGTTTTAATAAAAATCTTAGAAATAGAGGTTGGTAAAAAGGGACTAATCATATGAAATATTTTTAGGGATTCTGTCACTTATATTGTCAACATCATAAGCCTTCTATTTGCATATAATTGGTTAAGGTGAGGAGAATCTGTTAGAGCTAACAATTAGGGGAAAGACTATTATATTTAACTTTCTTCTGTCCTTTCATGTGATTTTGTAAGAAAAGCCATTTTTTTTATCTCAGTAAAACCAATTACAAAGGAGATGTTTGTGTTTTTCATATATGTGATTTGCCTTGTATCCCAAAGAACAAAGCATGGGCCACATTTACATTTATATTTGAGGCATGAGATCTTCCTTTTATAGTTACTTTCTGAAGGTCTTGCAAATGTGTTCATTGTTTCTCATAGCGTAGAAGAATATTTCATAGCTTAAAGCGTGCTCATGATGTACAGTTTGCACAATGGACATACGCTGACTTGATATTTGGGGGCGAGTTTTGTGGGTTGTTGATTTTGTTTTGTTTTTAAAGATTTTATTTTTCAGTTGTCTCTACACCCAACAGGGGGCTCAAACTTAACAACCCCGCCATCAAGAGTCACATGCTGTACTGACTGAGCCAGCCGGGTGCCCCTGTTTTGTTTTGTTTTTTTAAGTGGCAATGTTTACTTCTTAAAGATGACAGAAACTTCCTTAGCCAAAGCCCCATATTCCTGCATTTGGGGTCCTCCCCCTTGAGTATATTTATTTCAAGTGTCCTCTTTTTGTTTCTCAAATTTGTTGTCTTTTTTTTTAAATCATAGCCAAGTAAATTAATTAAATAGACCATCTTAGCCATTTTTGAGTGTATAGTACATTTGTGTTCATTAAATGCACATTGTTGTACAACCAATCTCCAGAATTTTTTCATCTTGCAAAACTGAAACTATAGCCATTAAATACTCCCCATTTCTCCCTGGTCTAGGATCACCATTCTGCTTCCTGTTTCTATGAATTTGACTAATTTAGAAAGTGGAATCACACAGTATTTGTAATTTTGTGACTGGCTTATTTCACTTAGTATAATGTCCTCATGGTTCAACCATGTTGTAGCAAATGGCAGGATTTCTCTCTCTCTCTCTTTTTGCTTTTAAACTTGAAATATATTGTATGTAGATATACTACATTTTCTTTATCCACTCATCCCTTGATAGACATTTAGGTTGCTTTCACTTCTTGGCTGTTGTGAGTAATGCTTCAGTGAACATAGATGTGAAATTAATTGCCTTTTGAGATAGGAATTGACTTTCAAGAAATGTTAGAGTTAATCCTCTAAATGCAAACACATAAGAAAAAGTGTCCTTGTGTCATATCACCTTATGTTTATCCAGGCTTTTCATTCTGCACAAGAGTTTCCATATGCCAAGTTACTCACTGTAGGAAATTGCTGGGTAGGTGGCAATTTTTGGATAGCGTACCCACAGTGCCTTCAGGGATCGTGACTCCTAGAGGTGAGCTTAGTCCTGGGAGGTGGCTGAAGCACACTGGTGAATGGGGAGTTCCTCTTGAATGACATTAAGACAGGGGGCCCTTTTCTTTTCCTTCCAATATTAAATGGCAGCCAACAGTGACAGCATGACTTCAGGGTAGTGTAATTACATCTGCTTGGCTCTCCAGGCTGCCACCGTGTCAGTAAAGCTTTCTGGGTGGTTGGCCGTGGTCAGTCGGTTGCCCTGCCTCAGGCAGTGGTCATTGGCCACCACTGGATGCATGACCTACCGCCTGGTTGGGCTCCCTGGAGCAAGCATGTTGGTAATGGTCAGGAAAGCCTCCAAAGGTCTCAATTATCTGTGAAGGTTGTAAGTCTTGAAATAAAACAGCTTCCAGTGCTTCCACAAGCTGGTAGACTTGGTCGTGTGGGGATAGCTCTAGAGTTCCCTGGAAGTTCTTTTTGAAATGAAACTAGAATACCATCCCATGAAAGAAATAATATTTTAAGCATGTTGTGTTAAACTGCGAGCAGGCGTGGTGGCTGGTTGGCCTACACATCCTTCTTATTGCTCTGTTCTCTGACGGCAGGAGAGTAACTTCCTAGAAGCACATGAACTGAGTGGATGGCTGTTTTGTAATAACTCGGAAGGAAATTGCCCTTGTAGGTCAGATCCTGTCTCTGTTGTGGTGAAGAACTAGTCAAGAATCTGCTGCCGGGCGATTATCCTGTGAGCCCGAAGCTTGTTTTGTCTTTCTTGATTGTTCACCCACAGTCCTGCCACCGTAGAAGGAAACAACCGTTTCCTCAGTAACACTTAATTTGGGATTCCTAACCTGTAGCGCTGATACTGATACCGTTGTTACATTTGCATTTAAACCAGTCATTGTGAGTTTGGTTAATTTAAGCAAGCTTTCCTTTTGGTTTGTCTGCTTGCTGTTTAAGTGAAAAGATTTCTCAACCTTACTAGCAGGTGATCATCAGGTTGGCCCTTTTTAGGCTGGTCAAAGTCCAGGGGTCCCAGATGAAGCCTAAGTCAGAAGGTTAGGGATTCCTCCTTGCTTACACCACCTCCTCACCCCACGTCAGATAGGAACACTCTGAGCCAGAGCTGAACGGAACTGGCTGTTGCCACTGAAGGTGGGCAACAAGGCTTCTGTGAAGGAGACCCTCACTGAGCAGTCAAACCCATTTGGGAATGTAACTGTGAGTCATGTATTTTAGGGCTTGATTAGGCTTTCATGGACTGGCTTGGGAATCCTGATGCTTACCATTTAATTTTTTTTTTTTTCCTGTGGGGAAAAATACATTCCAGTTTCAAAAAACTGATTTACAGGGGCGCCTGGGGGGCGCAGTCGTTAAGCGTCTGCCTTCGGCTCAGGGCGTGATCCCGGCGTTACGGAATCGAGTCCCACATCGGGCTCCTCCGCCGGGAGCCTGCTTCTTCCTCTCCCACTCCCCCTGCTTGTGTTCCCTCTCTCGCTGGCTGTCTCTTTGTCACATAAATAAATAAAATCTTTAAAAAAAAAAAAAACCCCAAAAAACTGATTTACAAGAAAACTTTTAGACCAGAACTCATTCGTGACATTGAAGGAGACTGAACCAAACATGAACCTTGAGGTGCTCCGAGTCGCTGTAGTCAAAGGACTATAGTATATGTCTCCCCCCATTTTTAAGTTAGGCAGTTGCTTCATTTCCCTTTCCTAACATTTTTTTCCTTTGTCTTTGAAGGTAATGAGGATTTGGTACTGAGCGTCGGTCTCAAGTCAGTTCATTAAAGCATACAGGATGAACTGTTTGGGAGAAAGGGAGCAGCACACCCCTCTTCTCTTCTTTGCCTGCATTTGGTCTATAAATATGTCTTGGGGATTTTCTTCCACGTGGCTAAAGAGAATCTCACATATGTGGATGGGTAAACCCAGCTAGACAGCTACATTGTGCCTGTTTTAGTCAAACTTCTTAAGAAACTTATTAAAACTCAATTTTCATCATTTTCCTGTTTTTTAGAAATACTTCGATAGACTTGTTTTGCTCCTGAGAACCTTAAAATTGCATAATGATACTTGTACCAAGAGAACATATCTGTTAGTTTGTTGTGGTTTCAAGGTCTTTGTAGTTTCGAGGGTTTTATTTTCTCCCCCAAGTCAAAATATGTTTTCGTTTGCGTTTTACCACTGCAAATTTTCTGATCTGCTTTTGTAGAGTATTTGGGTGGCTTAAGTTTGCTAAGCCCTCTGGCACAGCTGAAGGACTTTAAGTCCCTCCCCACTTTTTTCCCCCCACAAAGTTAAAAGAGGGGGCCAAAGTTGAAAAGGGACCTCAGAGGTTAGTGGTCCCTACCTCTCGTTTTACATATGAAGAAACAGACTCACTTTCAGATCATAGAGTCTGGGTGCCTCACCCAAGAGGTTGGAAGAGATGTGCGTGCAGCAGAGGTCATGTCTGCTGGCTCAGGAAACTAGCTAGCTGTACTGACTGATCTGAAAATGAAGATGGCCTCTACTGCTGGAAGGGTTGAGTAGGATTTCCCAGCCCCTCCCCCCAGCTCTGCCATTTTGTTCACATGGCTGTGTTATTAGTGATACCTTATTTCTCCTTATGAGTCCTTTGACAATCAGTTACCTATACATTAAACTTGAAGAGACCAATGAGAATAACTTATATCCTCTAGATCACCTAGGTCTGATATGGGAAACCTTTGCCACAACATAGGAACCTTTTTTAAAAAAAAATTGTGGGGGTGGTGTCGCCTGTTTACCGATCTTAGTCCTTAATCTGCCCCCAATGCCAGTGATCTTGAACAATTCCCTTCTCCTGTCTGGATTACAGTTTTTCTAAGCGAGGGGTCTAGAGTAGATGGTTTCTACGTTTTTTTTTTTTTCTAGCTTAAAAGATGTGTATCTAACTTGTTTGTATGGCTCTTCACAAGTCCTGATTGAAGACCTGAACTCCATTTGCAGGCCCCACCTGTATCCCAGCCTTTACCTGGGAAAGGAAGGGGTCCAGAATTCTTCAGTGAGAACAGATGCTTCGCATGTGCTTTGTTTGTTTCTTTGTGTGTTAAGCTTTTCATCTCTGTTGAAGGAGGTGGGGGAAGCCTAGAAAACGGGAACAAATGAGCTGGTAATTCCTGCCATCTGAAGGGGCATCTATGTCCAGGAGATCTGTCGGGAACAGAAGCAGGGAGGCTCTTAAAATCTGGTCAGCCTATTGCTGGCTCAACATGCTGACTTAATTTCTTCCTTGTGGGCTACATTATCACCTTCTTTGTGTGAAAGTAGGTTTTATTAAGGACGGGCTCGTAAAGGATTTTGTAGGTTTAGAATTTGGTATTAATATAGTTTGGTGAAGTAATTTCCTGACCTTTTCACCATAGTTTGCTTTAAGGTGGGCAGTGGGGGAGTGGCAGGTAAAAAAATGGGAAATGTGACCTGGACTGCGTGACCAGTAAGCTGACAATGGTACCATTATCAGGATCTTCTAGATTTAGTGTTGATCTCCATTTCGAGTAGTATAGCACTGTAAATTTTCTCTTGCGTCTTCTTTATGGAAGTCTTCATTTGTTGAGAAAAATTGAAAGAAGCATACAGTCAACACTCATGAGCTCCTGTCTGCAACTAACATTTTACTGTTACCGCTCTATGGCCCCGGTATCTGTGTGGCCATCCCTCTCTCCATCCGAGACACCATGTTATTTTTTGTGTATTTCAGAGTAGGTGTAGATATTAGTATGTTTCTCCCTAAAACCATCTTAGCATGTGGGATCATTGGGTACCTTCTTCCTTTGTTTTCTCCAATTCAGTGAGAAAGAAAGCAAAGATATTCTGAGAAAGTCAGACTTGGAAGTTCAAGGGCTGCAATTTAAAGACCTGAATTGGAGATTATTAACTTTAAACAGCTCCCTTTGCCATTTGTGTTTTGAAGTACCAGTTTTTCTATTACATGTATACTTTAATGTGGTGAGAGTTAATTTTCTTTAGTAAACTAACATTTCCATTAGTTGGTCTTTGGGGGTTTAAATGTGGATCGTAAATACCATTTTTGGAAGGGTGTGTAAAACAGAGGGAAAGTCAAAGAAAATTATTGCTTTTGGAGTAAAAAGTGGGAGAAGAAGAAAGGGTTCTTCAGGGGTGGGTTATTTTGTTTGTTTTAAGTTGGTAATCCTTTGATCTTGATTAATTATGAACTCCACTGAACACTGGGCTCAGCAAAGCAGCTGACAATAAAAGCAGAATCATAAACCTAGATTCAGACTTCGGCCTCTCTCCTCCCAGTCATCCCTAACCCCCACTTCACATTGTGTGATCACCCTGAAACTCAGCCCTTCGGGACAGAGCCATTCCAGTCTGCGAGAAGTAGATTCATTCTGTTTCGGTTTGAATAAATTTTAAGTGGTTTACCCATGTCCAAGTTGTCCTGCTCTGGTGATTTTTGACAAAAGCTCAGAAATCTTCAGTAGATGCCTTGAATGTTAATAAACTGTTGTGATAAAAATCTTACCCTCATTTGCTAAAATGATTTGTCTATACCTAAAATTCCCATGTTAACGTTGAGAGAATCTGTGCAGAATGTGGGGATAGAATTAACATTAAGATAAAAACGCACAAATACATGTATACGTTTGTCTTGTTTCTTTGGTAACTAGCTACTGCAGATACGATTCCTTTCGCAGGCATACAGGTTAAAGGGACGAGGAGCGGAGGCAGACTGGCAATGTGTCCAGTTGGGTTTGGAAGCCTTGTTTGGTATAGATATGCCTTGAAAGCAAGAGTCTAAATGTGAATTTATCCCCCTTGTGCTAATATAATCCTCACTTGTGATAGGGCAGAGAATCACTCGATGCTGGGTTTCACAATAGAAATCTTTTCCAAAAATTTTTTATAACTTTGTTGAATGCAGCAGAATTGTAATTTTTTTTTTAATTTAAAAATTGTATTACATTTACTTTTTTGTTGTTGGAGTTTAATTTTCTGGAAACCAGTGTTTTAAAACTCAGGTAATTTAAACTGAATTCCACAGCCCGCTATTAAGGTAATTAATTACCCACTGTATAGCTACTTGACAGATAAGGATACAGAGGTCCCAAGTGGTTGACCAGGAATCCCACCTAGGATTTAAAGGTTCATGCCCAGGGATCTCCAGTTCCCTAATTTCCCCCAGGGTGGAAATAGGATTTCTGCTATTAGTAGGGATTAGAGCAAGTAGTTTTCAAATTTCAAGAAAAATGATTACTTTCTTCACCAGTTGTGCATCCCCCCACAGTAAACTACCAAGCGTGTCCTGTCCCATTGCTTCAGGCTTGACCTCAGCGGGGCCTTTTTTCTAGCTGTGTGCATTACTCAGCTCAAGAGGGACTTGCTCAGGAAAGTTATATTGACATAAGGAGAGTTGCCAAAGAGCCATTTAATACAACTTCCAAAATTGCCTTTTCGGTTGCTGAAGTTAAGATTTAATTCAAACACTTCATTGTCCAGGTTTAAAACAGCCCAGTGTTACGATTTTATTTTTTTTATTTTTTTAAATGATTTTTTATTTATTTACTTGACAGAGATAGAGACAGCCAGCGAGAGAGGGAACACAAGCAGGGGGAGTGGGAGAGGAAGAAGCAGGTTCATAGCGGAGGAGCCTGATGTGGGGCTCGATCCCATAACGCTGGGATCACGCCCTGAGCCGAAGGCAGACGCTTAACCGCTGTGCCACCCAGGCGCCCCGCAGTGTTACGATTTTAGGTTGTATATTAGCAGAACAGCCCTCATGCCTTATCTTTATCATGCCCCTGTCGTAAGTGACTCCTCGTCATGGATATTAGATATTTAGTATTCTTGTGGCTGCTGAATATAACTGCTGAATTTAAATGTTGGTAGGAAAAGTTTTGTTGTTGCTTTAAAAAAAAAAAAAAAACTACAGCTCCATCTCCAAGACATTTGCTATATTACATAAATAAAATAAAAAGATTTTTACAGAAGAAAAAAACCCTGAGAGCAGTAGAAGTAGAATCCAGCTGAATCACTCTTTTCCTGTGGAGGATTCATGCGTGTTCAAACTACAGGCATTAAAAGTTAGAGGTGAAATGAAAAATTTCATTTTGAGCACAGTACGGTGGAGTGAGTTTAGTACAACTTTGTAAACCCTGCTGAGAAGGAAACTCGAAAAGGTAATTGCTAGCGTGCCCACGCACTGCCATGGGCGTCACCACCTTCTGTTCACGGACCACGAAGGTTTGCCCCTAGAATCGGGGCTTACGCTGAGGTGGGGGCCCAGAGGCTCTGACCCACCTTGGCCGGCTGTTGATTTTGCTGACCCGGAGGAACTGTCTGCAGTGCTCCCAGGCTGCAGGGATGTCAAAGGACCCCCGAGTGCCTCTGGTATTTCCTCAACTATTTCCTCAAAGGCCTTGTTAAGCCACTGTAAAGCTCATGAGTCTAATGTCCAGTCCTGATCTTTGTTCTTTTTTGTCTTTGCTTCATTTCCTTTTCTTGGCCATTATGGGTCACAGGACGCAGCAGCAAAGAAAGAGGGAGCAGAATGGTGAATGGCACACTGCCCGGTACCCTCCACTTGGGCCAGCCCTGCAGAACGTCCCGTGCCCGAGGACATCTACAGGGCAGGTGCCTTGGCCCCACGCGAGAGAGAATGTGCCAGAATGTTTGTTGCACGTGCTGCTCTGGCTCTTAGGGCCGGAAAGTGTAAAGTAGCACTTGAGATTAGAAAACGTGTCTGTTTCCAGAGCATGGTAACTTAAAGGAAGATATTATAGACGCACGTAGCAAGCTAAGTCGGCACTCTGTGTTGAATAAGGTATGGGCCTGTCTTTTGAATCAGAATCGCTAGCTTATAAACTACGAGTTTGTGGTAGTTTTTCTAAAGGAGTATTTTTGTATGAAGATTTCAATAGGAAAATAAAAACACTAGTGGCTGTATCTGATTAACTTGTGAGGATTGGTTTTAAAATTACAAAATATAATAATCCTTCCTATTTCACACACCCAGTCTTGCTGGCAGTGTCCTTCACAATAATGGAGAAAGCAACCCTTTCTATTATGTGCAGTAGAAAATGGTGTGTGGGTGAGTGGGTCTATTTATATGCCTCAGGGTAGCTAGGTAGCATAAACAACAAAGATGCTGGGTTTGTGCGTGGCATTTGAGGGTGAGAATGGACATGCTCCGTACGTCCCCCTCTGGGTGAGGGGAGGACTTGGACATGGAAGGCTCTGGTGACCCTCCACTACAGCAGAACGCACTGGCTTGTGATGCAAAGTGAAAGTGGGGATTCCTAAGACATTTTCTCATACCCTCTGTCATGGATTCTGAGCCCAGCACACAGTAAAGGAAGAGAACCTATTCACACCCTCTCTGGGGCTCCCACAGGACCCCGGGCTTTGAGCCTGTATTGGTTCCTTGTCGAAGTCATTGTAAGACAAGCACCCACTACGACCATCACCTTTTTGGGTACCACCTGTATGTATTGGGGTTCCATTCCTGGAAACTCATTACATACCATTTTTAGAGTACCTAAATTGACCATGAAGCTAGAACCGAGAACAGCTCTGTTGTAACCCTCTCAGGGAATTACTGTGCAAAGGCGAGATGAGCTGTGGCCTTTCAGAAAAGCAGGAGCACAATGAGAGTTCCTCTCTCGGTGCATCTGGTCAGGAGCAGACTGCTTCGACACCATGAGTTCAAAGTCATGGTGCTGGTACTGTTCAGGTACGTGGGTTCTTTTACTAACAGATACTGGGTAGGGCAGCCCCCCGGAGGACTCTCCATCCAGTGTACTGCGTGGCCGATTTCACGGATGGTCAGTAACCGTAGGGAAGGCTTTTTCTTAAGTGATCGTAGCCCACTGTTCAGCTTCCCCAGCTCCAGCGTCCTGCAAACCAGTTCTCTTTATGAAGCAAACGTTTAAGGTTCAGAAAATTCCTTCTGTGCTTCGTAGTGTCTGCTCATCAGCATTTGAGAGGAAAGCTGGTGCCTTTGCCAGAATTGGCTGCTGCCAGATCAGGCTTCTTTAGTGGGCCCTCCTTGCCACTGTTTTTCTATAATGGCCTAACGGTACATACTACCCATTTCGGTAGACATTAAGTGGGCAGAGCGAGCGGCCTACCTTTAGTGGCTGGCACAGAGCTGAAAATCGTGTTACCACCATGCATAGAATGTCTACATCATGTATGACTCCCTTGCCTCTAATTTTGGAGTATAGAAATTTTTAAGAGCAGAGCCGTCCACTTTTAAAGAAATTAAATAGTTGATACTTAATGAAATAACCACTCATGAAACCACCACCTGCTTAAATAGAATATGACCAGTATCTGCCTTCTGTACAGATACTTTATGCACATATATAATCAATGAAATCAAAGAGACTTTATAAGTCTGTAGGCACAAGGATGACTGGGGGTGGGGTGTGGGATATGATAACAGTAAAGAGTGTGCCCGGCTCTCCCGGAGGACTCTTGTTATATTTGGGCCCAGGTGGCCACTGTGCCGGGTGGGGTGGAAGAGGGAGCCTGAGAGGCTGGGATCTTGGCTAATCCCTCTCAAGGTCTAGTGAAGTACAGAAGGGTGGAAAAAGAGCGGAAAGGAAGCAAGCAGTGATATTTAGCAGAATGGAGAGATAAAGGAGCCCTGTAATCAGATGAGGGCGGGGCCCTGAGGACTGGGCCGGGAAGTTTGTGTGGGGGATGTAAAAGTTCCAGTCTCCATCCCCGGAGCCCAGGGGGAAGGGCAAGAGCACAGGGCCAGTTCACAGATAGCAGATGGAATTATTTTCCTCTACAGGTGTGCCTGAAAGGTAGGCTCAAACCAGGTTTTTATAAATCTGACTTGTGTTGGTAATTGCTGGAGGTCTGTTTGGGATTTTCTTCTGTTGTCAAGGGCCTGACAGCCTCCCTGCTATGCTACTCTCCTCTCTGCCAGCCGAAAAGAGGACGGCCTTCTGGAAACCCAATCCTTAGTGGCCAGAGGAGCTGGTCTTTAAAGGACCTGTTTTGTAATCAGAGTCAGACTTTCAGCAAAAATAATTATGATGCCTACAACTTACCAAACTTCTCTGTATCAAGCACTTGACCTCTAGCACGGCTTTTAACCCTCAGGACATCCCAGCAGGGTAGATTCTGTCTGGTTTTGGCAGATGAGGAAATCTGAAGGTCCACAAGAGGATTCTTCAGCTACTGAGGTCAGAGCGCTGCTGAGCCTGTCTGGCTCTGAGTGACACTTACCGAGCGGGCTGCCTCCTCACCATTTTCTACAGTTTCTTTGTTTATTTCCTTTACTTCTGTAACGTGGTCCAGACAGGGCCTGCTTTGAATCTGGAAGAGAACTTAGAACTTAAAAGCCAAAGATCCAAACCCTGCTGTGCCCCTTGGAATCACTACCCCCAAGTAAAAATCTAGTTTTGAAATTGTTCCTACTCTCCTCCCCATCCTACCATAGGATGTCAGCTCCCTCTTTTGCACATTGAGTGACCACAGAACAAGTCTCATTTTTATAGATAAGCCCACATGTTCGGAATGCAAAGCTTTTTCCTTAAAGAAACCACATTTAAATGGCAGATCTCCAGTTGAATTCATAAAAGCCACTTTTTTACTCCTAATGCACTGAAAGAATGTGGTATTATTGGGGGGGTGGTAGTCAAATCCCATATGTAATGACATTGAGGCTTTGGAGGCAGTTTAGCTCCAGTTCAGACATCAGGGCTCCATTTAGTTGGTGTTCGGACCTACATGTGGGGCTTTACCGGGTCTTGATGAGTTAAACCGGTTTAGAAGTTGCTGCTTGCAGAAGCATTTTAAGTTTTGTTATTTTTGACAATAATAACATTTTTTAAAATTTCTTCTAAAGCATACCAGCACCATTTTCCTTGTGCAAATTAAAAAACTATTCTGCCCTTGCCCTTCCTGTCCCATCCTCCCCCAAACAAACCCGACATCTGGCTTAAACGTGTTGTTTAATTCTTTCCAGAAAGAGACAGAGGGAAGGTGGGAAGGGAGTTTTCCTCCCGTATACCTTTTTGGTAGTAGAGTTCACTGTCGTTTCTGCTCTGGGTGGAGTGACGGGCCGGGCCGAGTAACATAAATACACCACAGATAGGAAGCAGTTGGCCTGCGGCCATGCAGCTGGATTATCCAGACATCCTTCACAGCTTTTAGTGCAACACTTTATCCCCCTGCCTTGTTTTAAATAGCCAGATGCCTCAGTGAATGCTGGCTTGATGGGGTTGTTGCCAGAGGAGATGTGGGGAGTTCTGCTCCCCCGCCCCCAGCACACACACCCCATCACGGAGGAGTCCGTGCTCTTGGGAAGGGGCATAGGAGGAATTAGGGCAAGAAGGCGGATGTGGCAGACTGCAAGCAGAGACCAAAATTAGCAGCCCCTGTAGTCTAGAAGCCAAGGGGTGGGGTATTTTTAAAAATCTTCAATAAATGAATACTTTTTGGAAGTGAGTTTATGGCATCATCATAAGTCTTGCAAACCTCCCTTTTTCGTGTTTACTTAATCCCCTCAATGGAAGGGAGAACAGCAGACAGCTGTAACACAAGAAAAGGAAAAAGCATGTTCTAACAAGAGGTGTGTAGAGTTTCAGTTACTCACCTTGGCCATTTCCTATGGGATGAACCCATTGTATACTCAAAGAAGATCTGAGAAAGCTGTGCTTCATGCTGGAGAGTTACAAATCCTGGGGAACGAATGGGACATGGAGGAGAAACGTATCTTCTCAACCTGTTTGTGTGTAACTAATCTAAACAAATGTTATCAAATGTTCCTAATCTCCGTGATCTAAAGGAATATGGGTTTGAATCATGAGATGACTGGATTAATGATAGAAACCATGGGATTATTAGATTTAGTTTTCTTATTTAATGAAATCTTTATCCTATCCTAAGCTATTGTGGCTCATAAGCAAATGAGTGTTGAACGCTTTATTTTTTTCTCAGAGATTTTGTTAGCTACAAATAACTTTTTAAAAACCTGTTTATAAATATCATGTATTTAATCCATTAATGCCACGGTCTACCACATATAAAACACTGCTGTAGGTTCTAGGGATGTAGCAGTGAACAAAAAGGGCAAAGGCCCTGCTTCTATGGAGTTTACATTCTAGTTGGGAAAAGTGGGCAAAAAATAGGGCAGGTGTTGTTTTAGTAGCATGTCGAAAGATAAAGAAGGGTGAGAAGATTTAAGAAGATTGGAGGGTGCTACTTTATATAAAGTGGACAGAAAATCTTCTCTGATGAAATAACCTTGGGCAGAGACCTGAGAAATAAGGAAATGAACTGAGTTAGTGTGGGGGGAGAGAAGGGGGAATGGCAAGTGCAAAGGCCCTGAGGTCATAGTGTGCTTAATGTGGAGGACAGGGGTAATGGGACTGAAGTAGAATAAGCAGGGAGGAGAGTGCTAAGTGCTTAAGTTTCATTTTTACTAAATGTAGGAAGCTTATTAGATGGCTTGTTTGAGTAGAGTATCATAATCTGACTCACCTTTGTATTTTCTTAGAAACTTGGGCGGGTGTGGAAGTAAGAAGGCCCATTAGGAGACGGTTGCAGTAGTCTGAGAGGTGATGGCAGTGTCGATGGAGGGTGGTAGAAAGTGGATTCTGGTTATATTTTGAAGGGAGAACCAGTAGGATAAAAAGGTATTGAGAATTAAGAGTTCAGTCTGAGACATGTTGATTGAGATGCCTACCAGACGCCTGAGGAGAGAAATCACATAGGCAGTTGATTTTACTGATCTGAAGCTCAGGGAAGAGGTCTGGGTAGACATGTGAATTTGGGCACTATCAGCACCTCGAAGAATGGTAAGTGGAGTTGTTGGCCCTGGCTTGGTTATGGGTGGTTTTCGCCACGGTAAAGGAGGAGAGGCCGAGTGTCCTGGTACAGAGTAGTAGGCATGCTAGTGGGCACAGGTGCAAGACCCCTTCTGGCTTTGCCTCTCTTCCCAGGGAAATGAAGCAAGCTCATCCGTCATCTGAGAGAGACAGGGTGGGTGGCCCATGAAATAATCTTCTTGGGGATGGATCGGGGAAATGTAGCAGCATGCTGGGGGCTGCCTACAAGCCCATTTGAGGTTAGTGACTTTAAAACTAGACCTGTGAACAAAGTCCTGTTCAACAGCCTGGGTGGGGCATGGAGTTAAGGAGGTGGTAGAATTTCACCAGGGTTGGGGTTTCACTGGGCATCACGGTGAAGAAAGAGAGGGCAAAGTGTTATGTTTTTGTACAAAAGCGTATCGTGATAGACTGTGGAGCTTAAGTTGAGTAGTGAATCAAGTGAGAACGTGAAGGATGGGGGGCGGGGGTCAGAGCGATAAATAGATCGTTGGTCCCATTGGGGTGAAGACTTGTAGGAATGTGGAGGGAGTGAGCTGCAAAGTTGGGAAGTGGCAGCTGGAGTGCAGGCTGCTTAGAATTGAGGTGAAGGAGGTGGTACAGATATTAGTAATGGCAAGGTCACGGGTGTGACCTAGGTGGGGTACCTAAGGTTGGGTGTAAGACAAGGGCATTGGGGAAGAGTTCCAGAAACTGAGAGGCCAGGGAATTGTACGGATCCTCTGTGTGAATAAGGGAATTACCAAGAATTACAGCGGGGATCATCATGGAGAGATGGAGGGACAGTGGGCCCATTTGCCTGTGTCTTCCAGGAATGAGGGAAGGGATGGAGCCCAGAGGTCTGTAGAAGATTGAAGAGGAGGGTGATGGTGGCATGGTCAGGCTTGGGAGCTTCAGAGAAACTGGAGCGCGTGCCAGTAGCCTTCAGCAGAGGTGACTACCTTGTCCCACATCGAGGCTCAGCAAGAAGGGTTGCAGGAGAGCGAGAGTGGCCCTGTGTCAGTGGGCCCCAGAAGCCCCGCCCCAGGGCACATTTCCATTCAGGTTCAGAAAGCGAAAACAGCAGTCAAAATCACAGAGACAGAAAGTAGAAGGGTGATCGCAGGGGCTGGGCAGAGGGGAGAACCGCGGGAGGGCGGGTGTTAGTGTTTAATGGGTATGGAGTTTCAGTCTGGGAATATGAAAAAGGTCCCAGACATGGATGGTGGTGAGAGTTGTAGAGCAGTGTCCGCGTACTTAGTGCCACAGAATTGTATGGTTAAAATGGTATGTGTTATCGCATATGTATTTTACCAGTTTTCAAAATGAGAGGAATGATCTGAGGAAGGGATGAGGAAGTAAGAGGGAGCAGGGGGGCACCATGGAGGGGAGTAGAAGTTGAGCCACAGGGAGTCATGGAAAATCTGGGTGAATGCGTTGAGCAGGTGTGTAGGGGAGAGGGACTGTCTAAATGGTCTCTGGTGGACTGGAGATGGCAGGGGCCGGGCTCTGGCTGGAGTGAGGGAACGGGGCGGGGGCTCCTCTCTGACTCCCAAGGAAAGAGGGGGTTCTATGTTACTCTGCATCTTTGTTTCTCTAGAATCTGGCACAGCGCCTGGCATGTAGAAGATGGGAATATATGTTTGAATGAGTAAAAAATGAATTCTTTCCAAAGAAAGAAAACAGCAAATGAGAATTCAAATGGCCTTGCTGAAAAACCCAAATACGTTTCCCCAAAAGTGATAAAGAATGAAAAGAGCTAGAGTTGGTCTCTGGAGAAGAAAGAGGATTTTTGGCAAATGTGCAAAAGAACTTATTGCGAAATTGAAGTTTAGACTGGAAAAAATAAAATCATAAACAGAAGGCTACACATGTGTAAAGGGTATTGGAACTGAAATCTTTTCCCACCGACATACACGATTCCATGGTGAATTTGCGATTTGGAAGGGAATTATCCTGTTCTTGTGCTAAATCAGAAGATTATTAGCTTTATAAAATGTTAAGCCTAGGTCATTCATTGTGAACTAAGTTTTAAGGGTTGAAACTGTAATATCCTCTTAAGTTCATAGGTTTGTCTTTCCTAACTTAGAGATAACAAATTACAGCATTTAGCTCATTCATTTTTTTTTATTAATACTTACACCCGGGAACTAGAGAATGTCATGCCTGCATACATCTTCAAAGACACAAATATTTTTAAATTACTGGGCATCATTTAAAAAAATGTACTTTTGCAGTGTATTTAGTTTAAGTGTTTTGTTTTTTTCTCCCTCAAATTTGAGAAGTGCCACCTTTTAAGGTTGCTGCCAGGCATAGATTTTCTTTTGATGAGTCCAGAAAAGTGCCAACTAGTGGTCATCTTGCATTATGAAACATGTCCTGCAGCTACCAGACCATTGTCATGCCCCGTTCTTTTTGTTGTTGTCGTTTTAGTGACAGCTATATTGTGCGTGTCAAGGCTGTGGTTATGACCAGAGATGACTCCAGCGGGGGATGGTTCCCACAGGAAGGAGGCGGGATCAGTCGCGTGGGGGTCTGTAAGGTCATGCACCCCGAAGGCAATGGACGAAGCGGCTTTCTCATCCATGGTGAACGACAGAAAGACAAACTGGTAATGGCAGACATGTAACGCATGGGTTAAATCAGCAATGACCGATTTCTTTAGATTTCTTTATTGTTTAATCGTAGCCCTCTTCTCATAGGTTTGGTTATTGTTGTTGTTGTTGTTGTTTTTCCCTCCCCTTATTTCTCTGACTTCAAACTGTTATGAAAGCTTCAGATAAAGTTAGAACTCTGGAGCTGACGCCAAATGCAAAACGTAACCCTGGCTTCCCAGCGAAGGCACTTTTACCACACACCGTATACCACAGGTGCTTAGAAGTTGTGTACTCGGCTGTCTTGTTGGCGTCTTTGATTAACCAAGCTGTCTTTCTGTCACTGTAACAAGATATTCAAAACAAAAGCATGTTCTTTGTTACGAATCACACGGTAGTAAGCTGTGAAGTCGGGGTTTTTTAAAAAATGTAGGGTTTGCTCATGGGGCATGCCATCAGGGTTTGGAGGGTAAAAGGTCAAATGCAAAGGCACAATGTCACCTGACGTTGGTTTCTTGTAAATACTGTTTATCTAAAAGATACTGTAGTTTTTGTTTCAGACACTAATGAATAAAACGTGTTTGGAAAAAGTAGTGGTTATCACACGTCTGTAATAATCCTACATGCTTATTAAATACGGGCTTTGGAGAGTGATCATTATTCTTTTACGAGTGGAGCTCTGGTAGTTTGTAACGTATACGTTCATGAATGAACTTGGATGTCTAGTTCTGAGTTAGGAAGGAATCTGTGAGATGAAGAAAAATTGAATGTTCCAACCTGTTTTTAATTGATGGCCTTGAACCTGGAAGAACATCGCTCCTCTCTGTCTTAGTTGGTTATGGAGTAGATACGCAAAAGCCAACTGTTGCTTCAAAATGTGCAGGATCGTATTGGATCTCAACAGAAAAATAGAAAGACACCACAGGAATTATCAGTGTTAAATTTGAGACCCTTAACAGTGAGTGTGTCTGTTGAGTTTTATGAGTTAAATGTACAAATTTAATCTTCTTTTGCAGCCACTTCTTACTGTTTAAAAAAGTTACCAAACAGATAAGACAGAACAATTTGTAGATGTTATATATAGCTTAACAGAAATGCTATTTTCACACTTGATCCATTTCCAAAAATGCAATGAATGAAAGTTTGAAGGGAGAACATAACTCATTTTAAGAAGGGTGTCCATTCAGGAAATTCCCTACATATTAGTCAAATAATCAAAACATTCTTATTTACAAGATAATCACAATAAAGGCAGTGTAACCACACTACCAATAAAAAGTAAAATAACTACCATTTAATGTCTACCTGTGCTAAATACAATGCTAGCCCTTTAGTTAGTCACATCACTGTGTCCTTTCAGTAGTCTGTATAATTATAACTGAAAAAATGAAGATTCAGAAAGACTCCTCAGTGACCCATCTTGAGGGCCTGGAACCAGTGTTTGATACCCTGTCACTCTGACCCTAAAACTGAGCCAAAGTCACATGTGTACAAGTGCCCTTAGCCCTTTGGTGTAGTTTTTTCCCCCATGTGCATATTTTTATGTTTACATAGCTCTGACCAGAGTTTGTCAACAATTTTGTATCTCATTTGCTTTGCCTTAACATTCTTGTAAGAAATTTTCCACATTGCTGGTATCAGGTTGATGTAACATTATTGATGATCTCCTTAGGGTTATTGTAAGTGTTAAGGTTCTTTCCCTTCCCCATCCCCCCCCACCTCGTATGACCTACCTGCATTTCCACATTTACTATTTTCTTAGAATAATTTAGGGGTCAAATTTTTATGACTTCGGATACTTGTATAAAGAACTGCTACCAGCGTGTATGAGAATTTCCTTTAACACATGGGGGGAATCCTAGATTTTTAAGTCTCTACCAGTTTGACAGAGTAACAGTGGTTATCATGTTATTGACTACTAATGGTATCAATGTTTTTCTGTTTGTTAAACAGCTGTAACTGTAAATTATCTGTCAGTGTCCTTTGCTTGTTTATCTATTGGGGGCCTTATTTTTCTCCTTGCTATGCATGCCCTCTTATATAAGAAAGATATTAATCTTCATCTGCATATTTACTGCAAATACCCTTATGATTTGTTGCTTGCCTTTTTATTTTAGTTAGTGTTCTTTTTCTAGCAAAAATTGATAGAATATTTTGTCACTTCTTCCCTTTTTTTATTATTATTTTTGTGTTAGCAAATTATCTTGCCTGAGCAGTTAAATCTTTTTAGATCTCTTTTTTCTTAGCATTTTCATGGTTTGTCGTAGACCGTGTCAACCTAACATCGCCTTTAGATGGTCTCATCCAGCCCCTTCATTTTAGAAATATATTTATAAACTTGTATCTTACCACTGACTTGTGCATAATAATTGTAAACTTTTACCATTTTGGTCAGGGCCCTTTATAAAGTCAATAACCTCAGTTAAATTCCTGCAACATTCTGAAAGAGGAAGATACTTTTATCTCCACTTTGCAGTGGGGAAACTCAATGCTCCAAGAAGTGATCCATTTCCTCGGTCTAGGCACGTGGTCATTAGCAGAGCCAGCATTGGAAACCATTTCATTGTGAGGCCAAAACCTGGTCCCCTCACACTAACTTCTGCAAGGTAATAGGGCAGTCCTGGTTGTGGACCAGCTTCTGTTATTTGTTGCTATTGCATAAGGATTGCGTCCTCGTCCCCTCGTCGTCTTCCTGCCCCCAAACCCCCATCGTGTTTCTCAGTCACTCTGTTTCTCTTCCTGTCCCCTCTATATTCTGTGACTCTACACTTCTAGACTTTTATATGCCCTCGAACTGAAATCACACACCCATATGCCCAGCTGTGCTTCTCCGTCTCTCCACCCCTCACCCTCTGAGAAATTCTGGACTCTTCTACTCAGTGGTACTTAACCCTCATCCCCCCTGCCCTGTCCCACAGTACACACACACACACACACACACACACACACACACACACACACCCTTTGGAGATATGGTGACTCCTCCTTTGGCCTCCAAGCTTCCATAATGCAGCACCCCTGCCCCACTGTGGGGTATGAACCCACGTGGGAGCCTACAGATGGGGTAGGTTGTTGAAGGACCCCCTCTCTAAATGGTGCACTGGTGAGGAGAGGGTGGAGATCATTTTTGGATGGATATATCAGAGTTGCTAGTATTCCAGCTAGGACCAGACATGCTTTTTCTGATAGAAACAGTGTTACCGCTCGTTTTTCCGATGTAGTACAGCTCTAGAATTTAGCACATTGGTTCTTGTGATTATTTGAATTAGATGTTGAAGCCTGTGAACAGAGCTACCATTGTTTCTGTGGGGAAAGTCTGTCCCAGACATCCATTCAGAAATTATTTGGATAGTTTCTTTTAAGTTGGGGACAATTAAGTTTTCCTGAGAAATTATATGTAAATGTAAAATGTCTGAGTTGAATCATTTTATTTATTTATTTTTTTTTTTTAAGATTTTATTTATTTATTTAACAGAGAGAGAGAGGCAGCCAGCGAGAGAGGGAACACAAGCAGGGGGAGGGGGAGAGGAAGAAGCAGGCTCATAGCGGAAGAGCCCGACGTGGGGCTCGATCCCAGAACTCCAGGATCACGCCCTGAGCCTAAGGCAGACGCTTAATGACTGAGCCACTCAGGCGCCCCCTGAGTTGAATCATTTTAGATAAACTAGGGAAGTTGACTCCTTAAATCCCATGAGAAACCACCCTACGAAGATGAATCCCATACTCTAAAAGGTTGGTCATTCCATTCATTGTACACGTGCAGGTCTGTGAGCACACGTGCACGCTTGGTGGGAGTTCCAGCTACTAAAGCTCTCTGGCAGTTTGGCAGGATTTTCATTTTAAGTACATACTTTTTAACCTGGCAGTTTCATATTTAAACCCCATCCTAATAGTGATAGACTTCCACACAGAGATTTAAGGAAAGCAATGGTTCTCAAACATTTTTGGTCTCAGGATCCCTTTACACTCTAAAAACGTGTTGAGGACCCCAAAAGGCTTTTGTTTTATGAGTTACAGCTACTTATTTTTACCGTATTAGAAATTAAAACTGAAATTTTAAAATTTATGACAAGTCGCTATATAACTATTTTCCAGAATAAAAAGTCATTGGAGAAAAGAGTAGCATTGCTTTATATTTTTGTGAATCTCTTTAATATCTGGCTTAATAGAAAATAGCTGGATTCTAATATCTACTCCTCCTCTCAAGCTGTTGCTGTTTGTTGTTTTGGTTGAAGTGTATGAGGAAAATCCAGCTTCACACAGATAAGTAGTTCCAAAGGGGAGAAAGGTATTAATAGCCCTTTCAGGTAATTGTAGATGTACTTGGGTGCCACCCCGAAACTCAGCTTGCAGTAGTTTCTGAAACGTGCGATCCGAATCCACATGAATGAACTTTTCATACTCTGTTACATTAAAATCTGCTGTTTTATCTTTCACTTTAAGTGGACCTTTTACTCAATCCTGATTTTTTAACATCATGTCATTTGAAAAGTAATGGTTTACCAAGGTCAGCAGGTCTTCCAAATGTTGATACATTTAATTCTGCAGTATCAAAAAAAAAATCACGTTTCTTAACATCACTACTAACACCATTAAAAAAGTTGTTAAGTATTGGGATGCTGTCCAAAATTCTGATTTCACTGGAAAGTTCAGATTTTATTATTGGCAACCAATACCTGCAGTTGTTTTTCCTTGAAGTGACAGGCTCGCTGTGTTCATTTTCAAGTAAGTATCTGCCAAATCCCAGGTCTGAATAACCATAGTTCATCTGTCGGTTGTTCTTTCAAGTAAACCTGGTGATCCGTGGGAAAGGCAGTTCGTTCAAGTCACAACTGAACAGTGGCACAAGTCCTTTTCCCTGAGACCGTCATCGTTCTTCCATACGCAGTAGAAGTGACCAGGCTGTCAGAGATGCGCCTCCCTCTCCATCTCTGCATTTGTGCCAAGCCCACCTTCCTTCCCATACTTCAGCCAGAGCAACGTATCACAGCAGGGGGAAGGCAGAAGCAGACACGAGAGTCCGTGATGTGCGCTTGTCGTTTCACCACACGGGGTAAAAGCTGTGCGTTCAGGGGTCAAGACTTAATACTTGTTGACTGCTTCGTCAAGGACAGTCCGACATAAAACTGGCCTTTTCCACTTGGCCCATGTGGCCGTGGTGCGTCTGGCGGTCGGCGCAGTTTGGTGCCGGCTCGCTGCCTCCATGCGTGGCACAGCACACGGCCCCACGGGTTTACTCACTGTGCCTTTTGCAGCCTCGCCATAAATGCCAACACCATGAGAAGGCAAAAACTGTCTTACTTTGTGAAAACAGTTTTGCCATCGTGGACCCCCTGAAGCGAGGACGGGGTGGAGAGGGAGGGCTCCTAAAAGCCCGCAGGACAAAATTTGAGATCGTGTACAAAGATGTTCATTGCAGCACTGTCGCCAAAAGCGACTGATGAGAAATAACCTGAATGCCCAGTAGTGCAGAGAACAGCTGAGTAATGCTAACATATCTGTACTGAGCCATGAAACGGAACTTCTTACTTTCTTGTGTCTATGTCTAAGACGTGTTCTCAAGCAAAATAAAAGGCAAGTTGTGGAGCCAGTTACAGGTGTGGCCACGTTTAAAAACACTCACCCACAAGCTTAGGTGCATATAGAAAGAAGCCGCAGGAAGGGACCTGGCTCTGTGTCCCCCGTCCTGACAGTGGCTGACTCTGGAAGTGGAGAAGCACTGAGGGTGGGGAAGGAGAGATGAGCCAGAACAGAGCCTTTGTGTATTTGTGTAGCTTCCTTAAATCTTTGGCAATAGGTATTTCTGGTGTAGATCCTTTTAAAGCTTCTAACGAGAATATTTAATCACCTTTTTTCTCCCCATGCATCCTATTTTAAAAGATCATCTTTTTAAAGCCTGTCTCAAGTTTTAAGTTAATGCCAAACTTCAGTAGAGGGTTTATACCTGTTTGATTTTTGTCATTAAACTTAGCTCTGTAATGATGTTGTTTTGTTTACTAGGACATGAAAAGATGGTACCCGATCCCCTTCTCCTTGCTTATTTTAGGTGGCTGAACTTTTCTAAGAATTTTATAACTTCTCCAAGAAAATTTACCATTGAGAGAATCTTAAACTTGGAAAAACATCAACCAAAGACTAATTTTTTTCACCCTAAAAACATGGAGACGGGTGCCTGGCTTGTTCAGTCGCTAGATCACGAGACTCTTGATCTCAGGGTCATAAGTTCGAGCCCCACGTTGAGGTAGAGTTTACTTTTAAAAAAAAAAATGGAGGAACTGGAAGTCTTTGTTTTTACGAAAAAGTTTATTTTGAGACTTTGAATTGAGACTATTAAATTCTAAAATAGATAACATTTGTTGGTTAAAGCCTTGGTTATTTGGATTTCCCCAATTTGGAATGGGGCTGGGCTGACATTTAATCATTGTACTATTCTTAGAGAAAAATGGCCATAATAAGCAATTTAATCATAAATAGAACTATATGAGGGGACCGTTGTCGTCTTTCAGTACAATGGAATAAAGTGAACTGTTGGGGACCTCCATTTGATGTACCAATGTGACTATTACACTCATCTATTTATTAAGTCAGAGCATTTATTAGGCAGTACTTAAATTCTGTTTGCTTAGATTTATTCTTGAAACTTGTACGCATTTAAAGTTATTTTCTAATTTGAATTTATACTAATTTAGGCAAGGCTTTACTCTTTCCCTTCGCTTAGTCTAAAATTAATAAGATCTTATCTTGTTAAATGTGGAGCTTTGCCAGAACCAGATCGAAGTTACCAAAACTTAGCAAAATCATCTTGGTAACCTAATAAAGCTGTGGGAATAAATACTGTCGCTATTTTGGAGGTTTTTTATGAATAAAGAATGACGTTTACATTCACGTGATAGCAGGTGCTTCTTTGTGTAATCTTAAATCCTGGTATCTTTATCAGCAGCAGCACTGTGCTAGACGTGCAGTTATTTTGTAATACATCTCGATCTTCTACAGCCTGGTTCGGGGCACAAGGCTAACGCACTTGAAACTGTTAGAAAATACTGTGAAATCAAGTACCAAATTGTGAAGGTCACAGGAAGAACTGGAGTAAATAAAAGAGTAAAATGTGATGGTGGGAATATCCTGGGCCGTGAATGTGATCCTGTTAAGTTTCTCAGTCAGTGTTTTCCAAGCATGTTGGTGTCTGTGTTATTTCCATTTTAAAGGTAATAAGATCAACGGTCTGAAACAATCAACTCCCAAGTCACAGTGTAGTAAAAGGCATTTCTGGAACTAGATCACCAGAAACTTGGAGATAGTTCACATAATCCAGATAAAAGTTTAATAGATCAGGGTGGGAGCAACTGTAATGAGTTTGATCTAGAAGGTGTTGAAGTAAACATGGAGTGGACCTGGTGGTCAATAATACAGGAGATAGGGAAAGCAGAAGAGACAGAGACAACCACAGAGATTTTGACCTGGAGAGCATGAGCAGGGAAGGGTCAGCATTGCTAGATACGGGAAGTTGGCAGAAATTTCAAAACAGGTTAATTTTTTCAGCATGTTGCATGTGAGGTCACAGGTAAACACCCATTAGGACAGAGGAGGAAAGATTGAGAGCCATTAAAACAAAGGCCCTGACACAGAAGCATTAAACCTGAAACGGAGCAAAGCCCTAAGACCTGGGCCCTCGGCATAGTACCCACCCCCACCCAGCAGGAGCGGGAGGAAGGAAAATGACTGAGAACCAGGATGGTTAAGAAGTACAGTGAGGATCACCAAAGGCGAACGGGGCAGGGTCAACAAAGAACAGATGGTCCATGAGGCAAGCAAAACTTCTTTTAAGACAGCGAGACTTGCAGATACGAGAAGGCAGGAATGAAGGGTTTTCATTAGTTGCCAGCAATGATGGATGGTTCCTAGTTCAGTTTTTCGTAACCAGACACCATCACGACTCCTTCACAAGTAACCAGCCTGTGTGTTTCAATCCTTCAGGTGGTATTGGAATGCTATGTAAGAAAGGACTTGGTCTACACCAAAGCCAACCCAACCTTTCATCATTGGAAGGTCGACAATAGGAAGTTTGGACTTACTTTCCAAAGCCCTGCTGATGCTCGAGCCTTTGACAGGGGAGTGAGGAAAGCAATCGAGGACCTTATAGAAGGTATCGCATCTTGTCCTTGCATTCTTAGGGGGTCAGTGGGAATACTCTGAGGTCTTTTTTATTGCAGTTGTCTGCCATCCTGTATTTGTGGTTTATTAGGGAGAGGCCTAGGGGCTAGGTCAGTAGATTCCAGAACTTCAAGAACATCCATAGAGAACAATTACCAAGTGACTGCAGGGGAAAAGGAAATCAGTTTCAGAGTAAGGGGTGATCCCAGTTGATTTTTAGACTCTGCTCTGAAAAGAGAAGTTCTGGACTTCCACGTCAGTGACGTTTTGACAGATTTCACCTTCCTCTGACTATTGAAATGGCTTTTGTCTGATCCGTGTTGGCTCAGAAATGGAGACTGGATTCTAATGGGCCCAGAAAGTGCCAGGCCTTCCCAGTGCCTTCCTGTAATGAGAACCCAGGGTGTTTGCACGGAAAAGGAAGGGGACCTGTGACTCCTGGAGCCCTGGTTCGGGTTAGGCCTTAAGTCTGTGGGTGAGTGGGTAGTAGACATCGTGTTGCATTTGTGGCCTAGAAGGCAGTCAGTTCTCATGGGCTTTTCTAGAGTCCACACATGCAAACACACAAGTTCTTTACTTCACGTTCAGTTATCCATTCAGAGAGTTAAAGGTGCCATGGCCCGGGCCCTGTGAGGAAAGAAAGAATCAAGCAAGGCATGTGAAAGCCAAATTTAGAATTTGGGGAGATTAATTACATAAGAATGTGTGCTGCATTTGTTTGAGAATTAAAGCGTCCTGAAGTCATTTTCTTCTTTGTGGATTTGGAGGGAGAGCAAAAAGCAAATCTTACAAAGAAGACTCGCTCATCAGTAGTAAGACAGTTCTAGCTTAGACAATGAGTCTATTCACTCCCAACCGTGTGATGGCCAAAAAAAGTAGTAAACACTGGTGTTCACATTATGGGTCTGACATAAGGTGGCAAATGTTTAAAATGTTATTAAACATAGCTTTTAAATGTTACAGAGAAAACAGCTCCTGTGTTATTGATAGACGTGTGCAGTACGTCCACTTACTCACTGAAGCTACACACACATTTGACTCTCTTACTTGTAACTTTTTTCTCTGTATGTGCTCTACCTAGCTGTTTTCTGTCAAATTTTTCTCAAACGTCAATTGACTGGAAAAATTGAACTAGTAGAGGAAACTCCTGGAAGATCAGTAGTAATTGTGCAGAGGACTTCTTTTTTCTCCTCCTATCGCTCGTTAGAAATTGAAATAGTTCTCATTCCTTTCTGAGCAATTCTTTTAATTTCAGTTTTATGGACTAGCAAAATATTTTCTAAACGCACATATTTAAAGACCTAACCAAGAAAAGGCGAGAGAGAAGAAATTTCCCTGTTGGTATACCTATCACGTATACAGATTTAAATATGTTTTTCCTTTTGGCCATTAACAATGTCCGTTAAGTTGGCCCACACAGTATTGGGTACTGTTAGGGGAAAAGGAAGAAGTTATATGGATCTGCATACCAGAAGGAAGAAAGAGATGAACACGTAAATAAATCGAACCCTAAATGCCCGGATCATTCCCTGATGGAATAAGCTGGGTTTTGGGGCATGAGCCCAAATCTTGGCCTGCAGAGACAGAAAACTCACTGGTGCCCCAACATTGCAAGAGAAAACCTCTTTGGGTGGGTGTTAGCCTAGAGGGCAGCTCCCCCAGTCTGGGTTTTTGAGTCCAGTGTCTGCATTTCAGAACAAGAGGTAACTGTACAAGCTATTTAGACAAACCCTCTTGTTGGGAGATGAAAAGACTAGAAAGTAAGTCCAGTTTACACGGAGGTTGTGGCAGGTCTCCCCTGGGGGACCGCTGCGGGAGGCTGGTTGTGGTGCCTGTGTTTCCGAGTCGTGGGCAGGCCCCCCGGCCCCTCTGAGGTGCCTCTGTGGGTGCTTGTTTTCTAGCGGCCAGGGAAGAAGTTTGAGGGATTAATTGAGTACAATAGTAGGCAGATTTAATTTAGGGAACATCTAGCTAGAGTCAATTAGAGGAGTAAATTAAAAACATTTAATTCCCAGGTTACATATTTCTGATGACTCACATTCAAAAGGAATGGAATGTGGTTTTATTAAAATTTGTTTTTTACATGATTGGCTTTGACTTATCATCTTTGGAAATGTGTTTTATTACTTTTTTTTTAATCTTTTTAGGCTCAACCACATCATCTTCCACCATCCATAATGAAGCCGAGCTTGGCGATGATGACGTTTTTACAGTAAGTTCCCTTTGCCCTTTGCTTTCCGGGTTAGTTGGTGACTGATCGGAGAGAGGTTCTGTTTAAGGCTGTGAGAGGGACCGCACAGTTTGGCATTGGCTGTCACTGTTGGGATGTCAGAGGGAGAGCACTCCCCGATCTCTCCAAGGTTCTCATACGGTCTTCCCTCAGATCCAAGGTGACCAGCTATCTGGCTTGCCTGGGACTGTCCTAGTTTTAACACCGAGAGTCCCCCATAGTCTGCAAGACACCTCAAGCCGAGACAGACCGGGACACCTGGTCAGCCTACTTGGAGTCTTCTGTTAAGCCCTCCCTGGCATCTGGGGGGAAAGCCAGAATAGCCTTTCTGATGAGTAAACATCTGACAAGAAAGGGCTTGGATAGTTTGACACAGCTTGAGTTAATGGGATATAGCTGGAGACCAAACGATTTCTCAGCTTGCTTCTTCATCGAAGTCCTGTGCTTCTAGAAGTTAGTTAACAAATAGTCCATTGCAATCCTGCCTTTTGCTTGGTGTGGCGAGGAAGCCGTAAGGCAGCATTTTCCAACTCTTGGCCTTGACCCACAGTAAGAAATGCTTTTACATTGTAACCTATCTCTCTCACACACACACACACACACACACACACACACACACACACACACACAGAGTAAGAAATGCTTTTACATTGTAACCTATCACACACACACCCGGAGACACACACACACACACACACACACACACACACACACACACACACATCCGGAGACACCTGAAACCAGATCATACTTCATGTTCTGCAGTATGATTTTTTTCTCTCTTCCGTTTCATTTTCTTCCACTTTTTATTACGAGACTTTTAAAGCACCACGGGAAAATTGAGAGGACACACAGTGAAAACCTAGATTCAGCAGTTGAAACATTTTCCCCCGTTTGCTTTATCTGTGCATGTGTGTATGCACGCACACATGTGGTTTTGGTTTTGGTTTTGGTTTTTGCCAGTCCAGTTGAAAGTAAGTCACCTCAGTGCTGTAATTCTTTTAATACTTCAGCATGCATCTCCTAGAAATGAGGCATTCTCTTACAAAGCACACCATTATTACTATACCTAGGAAAATTAATAGGAATTTTGTAATAATCATCTAATAGTTCCGCATTAGTTCCTGGCTTATCCCGAGAGTATCTTTCATAAGCTATTTTTATTTCATACATTTAAATATTGGCTGCAGCCCTTTCAACGTGTTTCCCAGCGCACTCATCATGGAACCAGTGATTTGAAAAACATGACTTTGGGAATACAGAGGTGTGTAAACCATGCTTCGAGCCCTCGTGGAGATAACAGGATGATTTGGATTGACCCATGGGAGGGTGCCGACTGTGTAAAGTATTCTAGTGCAGGGTACTCTGCGGGGGGGGGGGAGAGCGGGGAGATCTAGGGGTCAGAGAAGACCTCAGGTGAGGCTGACCTGTTCCTCAGTGGCCTTTGAACCCAGCTCAGGGAGGGGCTTCAAAGCTGGGCAGCATGGGGCGAAGGCAGAAGCAGGGATGTGCGTGGCAAGTCGCCTGAGGGCTGCGGATCCCAACCTGACGTGAACAGAGCGTGCGTAGGGGTGTCAGGAAATGAATTCAGTTGTCTTTTCATTGAGCGGCTGGTGTGATGTGGCTCTGAACAGGCTTCCTATAGTGCTCCGAGCAGATCCTCTCAACAGTTGGCATGTTGCTTACATCTGTTCCTTTGTCACGTTTTTCGAGAGACAAACAACAGCAGGCGGGTTAAAAGGTGGCTTCCTGTGCTCCAGAGCAAAACTGTCATTCGCAGCTGCTTCCCAGCTACCTGCCAGAAGTGATTTATAGAATCGTCAGAGGGAAAGGGGTGATGGAAGCCAGCATCCCTCCTGGTTTTGTCCTTTAATCCACAGGGGCTAGACTTGCTGCTCTAGGGTAGTGCCGAAAGCCCAAAAGGAAGTGTGGAAACAGCAGGGCTGTCTCACCAGAGAAGGAGCTCCACTTAACTGCATTCCAGGCAGGCCCTGATATCTGTTTGCCTTCATTCTATTTGTTTACAAACAAGGGGCTAGTAATAGTAGCACCTCCCTTCCCCAGGGCAGGCCTCGTCCTTAGGCCTTTGACTATTAGAAGTCATCCCATGTAAGGCTGTAAGGTAAGGTCGGGGAGGGTCATCAGGGGCTTACTCACTAGGTACATGAGGTGTCTGAAAGCCGGAGCCCAGGAAGGGAGCGGCTGCCTTGACTCCTCTATAGTCTACAGCTTCCCAAAGCTCGTTGTATTCCAAAACTTTCATTGATAGGACAGATATTTAGAACTTGGAACTCATTTAGTATAGAGTATAAATGGCAAGACGACCTTTTAACCAACTTACGGATGGAACAGAATTATGAGGGTTTTCTGGGAGAAGAGCATGTGTATGGGTCTTTTTTTTTTTAATTTAATTTTATTTTAAAGACTTTATGTATTTATTTGACACACTGAGAGAGAGCGAGCACACAAGCAGGGGGAGTGGGAGAGGGCAGGGGGAGCAGGAGAGGGAGAAGCAGGCTTCCCCTGAGCAGGGAGCTCAACCCCAGGACCCTGGGATCATGACCTGAGCTGAGGGCAGACATCTAAATGACTGAGCCACCCAGCTGCCCCAGTGATGCATTTTAAAAAGTATTATGGGGGGGGTGTTGATTACATTTCCACTGTTAATTCTCACAAAATGAATTTACTAAAGCTTATCGCATTTGGCACGTGTATGGTTCTAACTTGAGGAACCAGGAGTATATCTTTGCCACTAGAGCCAGGGGTTTCCCTCTGCTTCAGGGGATTCCGTGGGGCTAGAAGGAACATAGAACACTGTGGACTGTGTGCTGATGCATGTTCTATGTTGGGAAATAAAGTGGAGGAAGAGACACCCCGACTCACCAAGCACGGGCTGCCCCTGCTCACACTTGGCCAGCTCTCCTGCTTATCCCCCAAACCAGCTTGTCCTCCTTACTCCTCAGGATTGTGGAATCATGCTGTAATTCCTCGGAGGAAAATTAGTGTCCTGCTTAGCACGTGCACGAGTGCACACACACACACACCCTGCCCACGCATCTCTGGCCACTTGCCAGTGCCATTGCCCCGTCAGTGTTCCTGTGCCTCTCCATTCCCTTCCACGGCCGCCAGTCTGCTGTGTGTCCACATCCTTCCTGCCAGAGCCACCAGCAGAGACTCCCAATGATCAACTGTCCTGATTTTCTGAGTTTGGGCTGTTGATTCATTCATGTGTCCTAATATTGCTCCCTCCCATCGGTCGCAGTTGTTTCGTCTCCTTTAAAATTCTAGAGCACTCTGTTGATGATTTCTGTCTTGCCATTTGAAAGCCTGCCCTTTTTCTGTTTTTAAATTTTTTATTTGCTGAATGAATGAATCTTTATCTAATTAGAAGCAGGACACTCACCACTATAGTCTCAATGACCCTATAAAGCTTTGCTCTAAAGGTGCTCAGTAAACAGGTGGTCTGAACCCCAGATATAGTGTGTAACAATCATAGGTTTGCATATTTTATTCATTTGTTGTATTGTTATCCTGGGGGGGGGGGCGCCACGCAGATTTGGGTGATTTTGAGGGATGCTTGGTAGCTTCGTGTCCTGTTTTTCTAGCTGTGTTTTCTGCTGAGTCTACAAACAGGAGCTGAGTTCCTACCATTGTCACTCACTGGAAGCTTTTGACTGCTCCTGTGGCTTCTTGCCCTTCCATTAATTCTCCCCCTTGCAGCACAGTCTCGTCGTGGCCCCTCTGCTCATGGGGACCTCAGTTACCCTGGCGTTAAATATGTAGGTATGAGGGGCACCTGGGTGGCACAGTGGTTAAGCGTCTGCCTTCGGCTCAGGGCGTGATCCCAACGTTATGGGATCGAGCCCCACATCAGGCTCCTCTGCTATGAGCCTGCTTCTTCCTCTCCCACTCCCCCTGCTTGTGTTCTCTCTCGCTGGCTGTCTCTATCTCTGTCAAATAAATAAATAAAATCTTAATAAATAAATAAATAAATAAATAAATATGTAGGTATGAGGCTGAGCCATTTGGTAAAATTTGGAAGGTGAGTAATGCAAAAAAAATAAATAAAGCCAACGACAACAATAAAGGTTAGCGTTCTAACAGTTTTTTCGGCATTGCTAAGAGTTGGCACACTCTTGTTGGTTCCTCTGTCTGACAGCTTTTAGTTTCTTTCATTTCAGGGCTGGGGAGACTTGAAAGGGACAGAATGGAAAGACCCTCAAGTCTGTTCCCTCAGTTGTGCTTCTGTCTTACAGAGACCTGTGCTTTGGCATATCTTGTGGAGGAGGCCCATTGTCAGCCTGAGATAGGAACAGTTTAGCTCCGTGGAGAAACTGATCTGGTTTGCTCCCCAACTTAGGGTTCAGAGCCTGCAAGAAAAGGGAGTTGGGGGGAGAAGAAGAGAAGTAGAAAAAACGGACCGTATAGAACTAGAATGGCTCTGGGTTTTATGGCCATTTAATGAAGAATTTTCCCAAATCCTGTTCCGTAGGATTGGGTCCATTAAAGCCCAGTGGTTTAATAACTGCCGCCAAAGTCTAAAATCATTTTTTAATTGTTATTAGCATCTTCATAGATAGACCAGAATAATTTTAATGCGGCCTCGGGAGAACGCGGCTGCAGTGTGTATGTACACACTTCTAGAGCGGGCTAATCCAGAATCTGCGGTCAAGTGTTGTCACTGCTTCAGCTGGCATTGTGCTGAGTGGTTGGATTTGGGCTCTAAAGCTTGGGGATTAGGGGAAATATTTGCTTTATAGACAGATCCTTGGGGGTGTATAAAATAGCTAAGTCTTCATCTTCCATAATAAGAAGTCCTGAAATAATATCTAAATCTGCCAATCGGGAACAGGAGTAGCATACAACCACATAGTATTGGAAACGATGGAGAAAAGCACAAGAACTGGAAGTGTATTTTTCTCTGGTGCAGGAGCAGATGGGGAGGGGCAAAACCGCCCGCTGTTGGAGATATGAAATGGTATACATGCGTTGAGTTTCTTAAAAGAAGGCGTGCCGGGGTTTTCTCAGAAGAGGGGCCAGGGGGTCAAGGGAGAAGGCTGAATCAAGAAACACCTGAGTTCCAGCGATCCTGGTCCTCTCCATCGGGCGTTTAAAGACATAAAGAGACACAACAGACGTTGAGCTCTGCGGTTGGAGGTGCTCTTCTTCCCGCTGTTTTCTCCGCCTGGTGCTAGGAAGCAGTATGTGCACCGTGCAGATAATTAGCTGGAAATGTTTGGCTTGCAGGGAGGCGAGGCTAGCTGTAGACATGCCAACTCCTTAGAATTACAGGTCTTAGAATTGGAAGGGATTTTGAGTTCCTATCACATGAGCCAGCTTGCTTCCTCTGGCAAATGAAGTAGGATTCGCCTGGCTTTATAGCCTCGGTTGTGGAAGCAGGTCAGGGTCCCCTGGGGGACTCGCCGGAGATCGCAGGGCTAGCTCATGGTGCAGGAGCCGTGAACACCCTCCCCTGCCTTTCCAGCTCACCATGGCTATTTTTCTCCTCTTCTGTTGAATGATGATATTTTTGATATTTCAGCTGTTCTATTTTTTTTTTAAAGATTTTATTTATTTATTCGACAGAGAGAGACAGCCAGCAAGAGAGGGAATACAAGCAGGGTGAGTGGGAGAGGAAGAAGCAGGCTCCTAGCGGAGAAGCCTGATGTGGGACTCGATCCCATAATGCCGGGATCACGCCCTGGGCAGATGCTTAACGACTGCGCCACCCAGGCGCCCTTCAGCTGTTCTATTTTTTAGACAACAGCCAAATACAGGCATTATATTTTAGGGTTCTCTGGGACCCAAATTGGAAAGGGGAGAGAAAAGAGGATAAATATATGAGCCGTGCCCTGTGTGGCCCATTCATGTGACAGATTTGGGGTCTTCTGAGTGCATGTTGCAGCCCAGTGGTCCCCAGAATAGCAACTCAAAGTCTGACCATAGGATAGCCTCCCCTATGTAAGGTTTTGTTTTTTCCCTGCCTTCTAGGTTTTTACTACCACCACCTAAGTATTGTTTCTGCTTTCGGGCAGCTCTTCTCAGTAGCAATTCCTAATTAAGCCCTAGAGCCTGAAGGCATCCATCCTGTTAATGAGATCACAGCTCCCCTGTGCACCCAGAATGGTATTAACCTGTGTACCATCCTTTGCCGAATTGAGAAGAATGATCCGCATCATTTTGCGTGGGTCTAAATTCTCACCTAGAAGCCAGCTGAAGAAGGCTGGTATTTGGATTACGTTTGGCATTTCGTCATACTTTAGGCAGGCAGCCCTCCTTGACAGAGGAAAAATGTCATGTCTTTTACAACACCGTCCGCTTCCAGCCATGTTTTGCCTAGACTGGAAAACTTGGTCCTTCCTCGTGCCCGATGCTTGAACCCTTGACATCCTGTTTACTACAAGCTGCATTTTATTACTTTCTGGCTGTTCAGAGCAGTTGTCCCTAATGACATCCCAGGCGCCTCCGTCCACCCCAGGTGTTTTGTAAACCGTGGCTACAGCAAGTGTTTGAAGTACTGAGAAGCAGTGTGTTTTGTCCTAGATGGGCTTTTGAGTATTTGCATGTTGTGCTTGTTTTCATTCTTGATTGAAGGAGGAAAACCATGAATTCGTTGCATTTTGTAATTACCAAGGTTTCGTTTGATGGGAAGGAGTGTAGCACATTGCCCTTCTCTTGAAGTTCTTTCCACTTATTCCATCCCAATAGACGTTAAAACTGAAGACAATCTAATTAATTCTGCAATAAAGAGGGTTCGTTTACTGATTTTCTAAGAAGTGGTGGGTGACCCCGAGTATGCAGAGTTTGGAAGCCAGGGAGAGGCCTGCATTCCAGACTTGGTTTTGCTAGTAGTGAACTGTGATCGCTGATCATCTGGACTCAGAACCTTGTGAAGGTGAATGTATTTCCTCTGGGCCTCTGTTTGCCCGCCCAGGGGAGAGGGAGGGAAGGCGCCGTGCTGTGGGGCTGCCCCTGTCACCCAGCCCTGCGCTTTCACATACGTGACCGCACGTGGGCCTCACAGCCACCCTGTGAGCCACTTATCGGCACTTCCCTGTTTGCAGATAAAATCACCGAGGCTCCTTACCCTGAATGCAAACTTCACATCTGCCTGCCGCCTTTCAGAGAGTCTTGAGAAAAGGAAGTATTTATTCAGTAAGTTTCAGTAAATGTTACTTATTAGATATGCCAGATTCCCTTCATTGCAAAGAAGCTTCCTAAATGACGGCCTCTTCAACGAGTGCCTGGGCTCAAAACTACTTCAGTGGAGGTCTGAGGTTCCCCCGGGTCCCTGCTGGAAAGCCCCCGTCCCTTTTAGATAATCAGTGGCTCAAAAATGTTTTCTCTTGTCTCTGCCTTCTCAGTCAAAGGGTTGGGCAGAGTGGGATGGGGAGAGGCTACGGAAAAGAGAAAATAGGTTCAAAATATAAGCTACTTCTGCAAACTTTAGCCAGTGAAGCTAATCTATGGTGGCTGATGAAGAAAAGCAAAAAATGTGGTGGGAGGGGCAGCCGCATGCTTTGTGGCCGACACCAGGAAGCGGTGTCCCCTAACTGCTGCTGGCTGACACCCAGCACTGCACAGGGTGGCTGGAAGGTCTCGGAAGATGGGTTGGAGCTGCTTTATCTTCTAAATGACAATAATTACCAAGCTCACATTGCATAGTAAGGGGAGGATCTTTTTATTCAATGCAATACCTACAATGGCTAAATTAAAGCAATTAATATGTCTAAGACTCAAACAAAAGCTTTGAAATGCTCTCAGTTTCAGGAAGCCCAAAGGCATTTAGCTAGCCCTCCCACTTGTGTGTGTCTTCATTTACATGCGTCTCATCTCATCTTTTTGAGGTGTGGCTGGCGGGATTATTCTTTCCATTTTACTCCTTCAGGCGGAGCACATATTCAGGGTTACCTGAAACCCCGCCTTCCTGCTTCCACCCCTTCCGCCCTTCCAGGGAAGCCAAGCTGTGGGTGTATGAGAGTCCTTTCCTTTCACAGCAAAATTTCACCTAACTTCAGAATTTAGAAACCTAACACTTTTTTTTTTTTCAATGAGTGGGCATTTTGTTTTTGTTGTTTTCTTCACAATGAAAGAATGCCCACTTTATCCTCTGGGTCCCAGAGAGCAGAATGTCCTAGAGTCTAAGGACAAAGTCATCTCTTTCCCCTGCTCCTGCAGCTGCCTCTTAGACCCACACTGCATGCTGTCTGGGGCCATGCAAGAGCCCGTGCCCGGCTGATTTCTTGCCTTTTTGAAAGCGGACACCTGGAACGTCTGTAGACCCTTAGGACGGGGGAGGCGGTGCTACCTGTTCCCAAAGACCTGTCGACAGCATAGATGACTACTTCCTGCTTGCTGAAGGAAAAAGGGTTGGCCGTGGGTCTGTGGGTCTAGCAGGTTCCCAGGGGAAGGCGTGCTCCTGAAGAGGTAGAAACAACAGCTTGTCAAGCTACCCGAGCCAGGAGCTTTCCGAGGCACTCAGCTATCCAGTTTACCATCTTCCGAGAAGCAGGAGTTTTGTGTCATCAGTCTCGTTGCCCAGCCCAAGGTTGAGAGGAATGGTATACATTTATATTTAGTGTATGTACATACTTAAAACGAGAAGCCCTTGAAATGGAAAGAAGGTCGAATATTGCGTCGGTTGCATCAGCTGTTGAGATCTATTTTGGTGGTGGATTGCAGTAAAAATAACCAAATTGTGGTCATACTACTAGGTAGCCTCCTTTAAAAATGTAAAGTAGCAGCCGCATCTGCAGACAAGGCAGGAATTCTCCTTAATCCATCTGAAGGAATCCTGTGGCCCTCGAATCAGTGAGGCAACAGTCTTGGTCAAACCCCTTGGACCTCTCATGTTCTTTACACGTTCCCGCTCATAGCTCCAGCAGACCATGGAGTCACGGGATGCTTCCCCCTTGTTTTACACACGAGGAAACTGAGGCCCTGGGAAGTTAAACAGCTTGTCCAAGACACCTGGCCTAACCTGGCCTGGAGTCAGTTCTCTTTATACAGTGCAATTGGTGCTTAACAGGGCTGTGTGATTTCTAGGTGCGACAGTCTGGCTCCTTAAACATTTCTTACCTTCGTTTTTCTAGGCCTTATTTAAAACATGTGGGCCTCTTAACCTCCTGATGTGGTTGCTCCTTGCGCTTGGCTCCCTACACCGTTTGTTTTCTTCTATCACCTCGTGTGTTCCTTGGGACACAGGGATGATGAAATGACTATCCTTTTTTTTGCCTTCCTGAAGGTGGGGTTTGTCTCATTTGTCTCCGTCCCTAAGACGGAGAAGGAAATTGCCAGTTGCTAACCTCCTCACAGTCGCAGATACAGAGTAGGACACTCCAGGTGTCTCTTAAGTAGTTCCAAGAGTCCTTGAGAGAACAGGCTGGGCACGTCTTTCCTCTCCCTTA
This sequence comes from Ailuropoda melanoleuca, assembly GCF_002007445.2. Taxonomy (NCBI): domain Eukaryota; kingdom Metazoa; phylum Chordata; class Mammalia; order Carnivora; family Ursidae; genus Ailuropoda; species Ailuropoda melanoleuca. The sequence goes on along the minus strand of NC_048221.1, from coordinate 88,676,625 downwards.
AGCAGTGTGCCACCATCTTTGTCATCCTTTTGAAAAAAACCAAAGATTTAGCAGGAAAACCCAGGGGGAGCCAAAGAGATGCACATGCCTTGAAAACACTTGTTTCGCTTTGAAATGCAGAGTATGACCCACCCTGAATGCCCCCAAAAGCCCTTGGGCAACAGCCAGGATTCCTCCCTGGATGGGTAATTTAAGCAAAGGGCCTCCTCAGCTGCTCTGGCTTCTTGGTGCTTTCCCTCCTCCCTTCCTTGAGCTTCCTTTGGTCAGAGGTTGGCCTTCCAAATGAAGGCTCTTTGCGGACCCAGGACATGCGCACAGATGTGTGTGCTTCAAGAACTAAGCGGGAAACCCAAGGAAAGGGAAGAGTAGCCAAGGTGCCAAGAGTAAGAAATGCTGTCTTATAAAACGTGCCCATGCAGTAGGAGGGAGCCAGCCACAGGTTTAGCGGGAGACATGCGTCTTCTACTCTCCTTTCCCCATTCATTCCGGTTTCCACCCAAACCAGGCAGCCTCAGCTCGGGATCTTTTGCTCTTTGGATTGTGATTTATTGTCAGATATCGTAACATTAAAGTCAGTTATTCAAAAGAAAAGTCTGTATCAACTTTTAAAGCTCTGGTGTGTTTCTCTCATCCGTTGTTAAATTCTGGGGAATGACAAGAAATCTCTGAACTCTCAAAATAAGTACTATTTATGTCTGCAGAGTCTGGCCCTTGGAAGCTTGCTCTTTTTGAAGAATTTTATTAGATATTCACTGGTAAACTTGAACCTCTTTGTCTCTTCCTCTGAGCCTTGGTCTGGGTTGTCCACCCATCTAGGATGGAAGCCACGTGGCCTTGCCCCTGCTGCATCACTGTGTGTGTCTTCAGCTCACATCCCACAAAGCACCCAGCCCAGACCCGGAAACCTTCCAGGGAAGGAATGAGTGCCACGATCCAAGTGGATTCGATCAGGTCACTCGTGTCTCTATTTTCTTGATTTTCAGGTTGGCAGTGCCCACTCATTCATCGTAGTACCCTCTAACCCTTGCTCCCACCCTCCCCTCGTCCCTTTTCTCACCCTTCTGTTCTGTTGAGGTTTCTCCTTACCAAAGGAGAGGTTTCTCCTTGTGTCAGCATTCTGCCCTATTAGAGGGCTTCGGCACCAGACCACACAAAGCTTATTACCTTTGAACAAAGTCACACAACTTTTAATTGGAGGATGATTCCCATCCAGTCTTCCTGAGCTGAGACCTTGTTATTTAGCATTAGAACACTCCGTCACATTTCTGTTTTCGGTGCCTCCTGTTCGGCTGCAAACTTCTTCGTCGGACATCTTTTGAATAATGGGCATGGACATTGAGTCAGAGTCCAACCCAGAGCCAGAGGCAAGATCTTTCGGCGACATCTGCAGGTGGCAGTGGTTCTGCTCGCCGAGTCACGTTACACAGGAGCTCCCGCAGGTCAGCAGCAGTGCCGGCCCTTGCTGTCCACAGGGGGCGGCGCCGAAGGCTCGCTGTCCCTGGATGTGGGGCGACCTGCTGCTGCAGTCTCTGCTTCTGTTCTGCTTGAGCTCAAACCCACAACAGGGACAGCCCCCGGGGAGCACAGGGAGTTTAAAACATGGACAGAGTCTTTTTGAGTTGAAGGGGACACTGTCAGATTGGTCAGTTGGTAGGTGTCATTGGCTTGTGTATGCAAATAACAGACGGTCGGGCATCTTGCTTGTAAGAGAGTGTGTGCATAGCTTAGGTGGGCTGCTTTTCTCCAGCGTTGTGGAACCATAAGCAGAGTTACGGGAGAGTCAGTTCCCCAGTACATGTGGATGGGGTGCCTGGCTGGCTCAGTCTCTGGAGCATAAGACTCTGATCTCAGGATCATGAGTTTGAGCCCCGCGCTGGGCATAGAGATTACTTGATTAAAAGAAAAAAAAAGCACATGTGGATAAAAGAAGGTTCCCCCCGTTGTTTCTTGGAGGTCCCCTGAGAGTACACAGCTTTTGTTTGTAGGTCACACTCCCTGCTTGGCAGCTCTGATGGGGACTGAGCCTCGGCTGTAGCAGAGCCTCTCACGTGCTCTCCTTGCTGGAGTCCAGGCGTGGGCTTCAGCTTTGCCTGCCGGAGGCAGTGAACTGTGGACGCGCTTCAGGGCTTTCTGGCCTTGCTCCCTGTACAAATTCGTCATTAGATGAGGACATATGGAAAGGCTCTTCTCCATCTCACATTCTCTGATAGTGTCCCGGAAGCTCTGCCCTTGACGGCGCAGTGGGAAGCGGCTGCTCGGGGCTAGGGAGGTCGGATGGGTGCATCAGAGGTGGCATTGCTGGTGGCTGCTGAACACTGGGAAAACACGGGTGTGCCTCATTGCTCAGAATGACTTTCTACACATCGTTAACCTGGACATAGGTCACAGACACCAGGGTGGCGGAGGGTGAACAGATGACTAACACGGAGGCGACCATGATGCGGAGTGCATATTACAATGTTCAGTACGCAGGTAGCTTCTAACCCGAGAGAGGACGATCACATGGGGTGCTGCTTAAGAATTTAGCCCTTGAGATTTGAATCATGCTGAAGGGCCCCCACCTCCTCATTCAGGAAATATTTATTGAGATCTTTGGAAACCTTTGTATCGTGACACATCATCCCCTTATCTCCTGGGTTTGCCTAAAGCAGGGTGCACCTTTTTACTCGCAGAGGTTGTACTCATGTTGATCTCAGCAAACCCCCTCTCAGAGCGGCCTCAGGAAGGGTTCGTGGGAGCTGGAAGGGCAGCGCCGTGTGTGGGCGTCCCACGGCCCATGTGATCAGGGCTGCATTTCAGTCCGGCTCTGCAGTGGCTGCCTGCCCTGGTCGGCAGGACCCCGCATGGCTCCGAGTCTGTCGTCCTGTGTGTGACACGCTGTAGCCGGGGCCTGGACTTGTACAGCCCGCGACGGGGCAGAGCGCTTGGCTTTATCCTTCTGTCGGATCTACAGTCCCCCGTGTGTTAAAAGAGGGAGGCAGTCAGGGGCACAGCAGTTAAGCGTCTGCCTTCGGCTCAGGGCGTGATCCCGGCGTTCTGGGATCGAGCCCCACATCAGGTTCCTCCCGCTATGAGCCTGCTTCTCCCTCTCCCACTCCCCCTGCTTGTGTTCCCTCTCTCACTGGCTGTCTCTATCTGTCAAATAAATAAATAAAATCTTAAAAAAAAAAAAAAAAAAGAGGGAGGCAGTCAGTACCCCTGAAGACGCGAGGAGAGAGTGGGGAAAGACAGGACCAAGTTTGGGAGAAAGTTAGAATTCTTGTGTGTCAGTTTGGTTTCTTTCGGTTACTGGGATTTGGGGAGTAAATAGCAATTCTTCCCTGAGTTCTGAAGTACTGAGGGGGAGAAAAAAAGGTAGGAGACCCATTACGAGTGGTGATGTACGTCCTGGCCCCCGTCTGTGGGAAGCGGGCGGCTCAGGTGGGGACCCCACGATCCGACCGAGCTGCCCCGCCCAAGCACAGGGGCGCTGATCTCCTCAGCCTCCCACGGTGGGCCAGGCCCTTGGCCTCCAGGTGGACTGCACTGTCCCCAGAGTGGATGCCAGCATGTGCTCTTTGCCAGTTGGGTGGCTCCCAAGAGGCTGGGGAGGGAAGTAGCAGACCGCGTGCCCAGCTCCACTGCACTGCTGTGGAGACGAGTAAGCGCCGGACAGGCAGGGACAGGCAGGGACGCGCTGCGGGCGGGACTGCCATCGAGGGGGCAGAAGGGAGGGCAGAGTGCGCCCCAGTGGGGAATCCCACGCGTTCTGGCGGAAGTCACCAAGGGCATTTGCTCACACCGTGGGGACGGCCTAAGGTAGACCAAGATTTAGGCTTGACGAGATCCAGAAGCTCGAATGGCATGGGGGGGCGGGGGGGCTGCCTTCTCCTGGTTTTGCTGCACTTCCTCCTCAGAAGGGTCTGTCCCTGTGCCCTCACCAGGGTTCCCTTCGATCTTAACTTCATAGATAAAGACAGCATTTTTTCTGACCTCTTTAAAAAATCTCCGTATTAAGTCAGAGAGGACCGTGAGTCCACATCTGAATTAGTCACTCTGGATTGAGGGATCAGACACAGCGTCAGCTCTAAATCAGCTGGACAAAACAGGATTAGAGGGAAAAAATCTGAAGGGTTGGGTCTCCAAAGAGGTGCTGCACACATCCACCAAGTTTTAAAAATTAACGGTAGTTAAGTTGCATATGGGTATCTTTTGTCTTAAATACTGGTCTCGTTTTTATGGGCATGTAATAGTTTTTAAGTTGGGGGTGAGGGTATAAAAACAATTTTCATAAGTTTGTCTGTTTTAACCTTGCCCCCCAAAATACAGGATGCTAACAAAAAACATGTAAAAAGACAAATAAGCAAATGAGGCAAGGGGAATAGGAAGGAGCTTGACAAGCAAGAGTCAAGGAGTAATTCCTTGATATTTTCCAGAAATAGGACACCTAGATACAAGAAAAACCTTGTCATTGATTTGGGAGATAAAAGGATCTGGGCTCTAAGGAGCCAGGGGAGGAGGGGGTTCTGAGGATTCCTGGCTTTCAAGGTGGTGTCCACAGTCCATCCCTGTGTCTGATCACCTTCCAGAGACACTGTCAGAGCCTCCAATCTGAACCCATCGCCTCTCCTGGGAGAATAGCTCTGCACTCACCACCGACAGACGGGGGCCTTCATTCTCTGTGCAGTCCTCTCCCTCCCTCCCCCCCCCCAGCATATAGTGACCCCCAAGGCTTGCCTTCAACCCAAAGATTACAAAATTTCCTCCGGGAAAGCCAATGCCCACGATACCCTTGAGGTATCCTTATTTCTGAGACTTTCCCAGGCTGAGATTAGCTCCACACAGAAATATGTGGGTTTGATTTTTGCCTGTTTGCATCTCCGCTGCTCACCAGAGTCCCATGCAACCAGGGCTACAGATGATGTGTCCATTCTTGATTAAACTGGGATGTACTCACAGAAGGCCTGATGTCGCGAGCCCTTTCCCCAAAGCCTGGTGACTGCTCCCACATTTGAAAAAACAAACCCAACTTTCCAGGTTTGGGTGCCTGGCTTTCTCTGCCCTTTGAGCCAGCCACATCATGTTTAGACAATCTGGCCCTTTAGGGGTCCTTCTGCCTCCCACAGCCAAGATAAACTCCAGATTTCGGGAAGTTCAGTAAGATACCACAAGTGGGGGTAGACAGCGTGTTCGGTTTGGGTATGTGGGTTTGGTTTTTGTTTTTGTTTTAATTAACTCTTGGTTACTCCCTCTATACAGACAGCTACAGACAGTTCTTCTAATTCCTCCCAGAAGAGGGAACAACCTACTCGGACAATCTCCTCTCCCACATCCTGTGAGCACCGGAGGATTTATACCCTGGGCCACCTCCACGACTCATACCCCACGGACCACTATCACCTCGAACAGGTGAGCAGCCGCCTGGTTCCTCCGAGAGCACGGGGTGGGCGGCTTCTGATTCTGGAGCAGCCCCCGTCCCCTTCCACATGGCCTGAAGCTCAAGCCGAGGCCTCCTCTCTTCTCCGTATTGACGGAGAGGTGGCTCATCCTTAGTTTTCTGCGTGCCAGACCCTGTCTAAACCTTTCCTGTGCTTAGTCTTGTCAAATCCTCACAGATTACCCCACGAGGCAGGTCCTCGGCGTCCCCAGTTTATAGAGGAGAAGGCTGAGGGCTCTCGATGGAGCAAGTTACAGATGCAGGCGTGTGCTTACCCCGTGCTACATACGCTGCCTCCTGAGTTCCTCTGTGCAGAGGGCTTCCTGGCTTGGTGTGAAAGCCCAGAGCCAGGATCAGGACTAAAGAATGCTGTCCGCTTGGCTCGGGCACCCTGGCATCACAGGCTGCAGGCCCAGGCTTGCTTGGGGAGATGGAGCTGGAGTCTGGAATTCAGTAATTCAACAAATATTTACCGAGTGGCTGTTTTGTGGAGCAGGTTCCCAAACTGTGGGACGTGGACTGGTGCCCATGGAGGGTGCTGTGGCCACTGATGTGCTTTGAAAAGGAAAAAAACAAACAGGGCAGTGAGGGTTTGTTGTTGTTGTTTTCAACATAAAGCTAGATTTATAGAACTCTAAAAAATCTTGTGCTTCCTAATATTTTGGCATTAAAATGTTCTTTTTAAAAATCACTGTATGGTAGGTATAGATGGGAATTGACCTTTTGACTCTCCTTACTTTGCAAAATAATTAGCAAAGCCTATTCTGCTCCCAGGATTTGTTTTGATTTATCGAAGATTGTGGTTTTCCAAAGTCTGTTAAACTGTCAGGAATCTAATAGGAATTAGGCAATGTGTGTGAGATGTGGCCCCTGCGCTCAAGGAGCTCCCAGTCTGTGAGAGTGATGGATATATTTAATGACCAGTTGATAAATTCTAGGACAGTATTAGAATGGCAATAATGGCGACAGGTGTCAGCCACACCTGCGTGACAGGTTCTGTGTGCACCATGTGTCTTTCTCTTCATTGTCCTGACAGCCATGTGCTGTTTGATAAATTCCAGAGTCTGAATTTTACTCCAGTGGGTTCACTCAGAGCCATGTTCCTTACCCCTTAAAAAGCCTTCATCCCCAGAGGACCTCAGAGGTGGAAAATCTTTCTGCCACACGGAGAGTGCCTGGGCCAGGCAGGTGTACCTGTGTCTATTTTAAGTCCGGATTCGGCGCCGGCCACCCTGGACAGGGCCTCGCTGCAAGCCATAGCAGGACTGGCTGCTGGCTGCGGAGGTGACTCTCTTGCCTCTAGGAGAAAGCGAGGTGGGGTGAGTTTGGAAGGTGGGTGGTGGGGCTCTGGGTCTGGCCTGCCTGAGCTCCCATTCCAGCCTGCCCCTCACCATCTGTGAGATCCTGGCAGGATTCAGACTCCAGGCAGTCAGGCTCCGGATCTGCACTTCTCCCCTTTCTATATCTTCCCAACCAGATGACAGGATACCCCTGTATCCTAGCTCCTCGTATCCATTTTGCTTTCTTGAACATGACCCACGGTGCAGATTGCATTTTCTATTGCAGCCCAGTATGCAGCTCTCACATACACACAGATAACCCACCTAGGCCACCTGTACAACGGGCCGCGCGCTCCCGTACTTTTCTGTTTCACCGGGGAAAAAAGCAGATCTTGGAAAAGAGAATGTGTTGTACAGAAATGGGTGAAAGTAGTCTAAGCCATCAGAAATCAGGACGCGGTCACCACCCCCTCGGGGGAGGAGGTGAATGAAGGGAGGTGGGCAGGGGCCTCTCAAGTTCTGCTGCTCCCTCTGGGTGGGTTGTGTTCAGCTTCCAAAAATTCAGAGTCTGTGAGGTAGAACCTTCACGAAGGGATTTCCAACCCAGGGGCGGGTTAAAATCACAGCTTGGACCAAGTAGGTGGCCAGTCATTCCAGGATGGGCCCGTTCTTTGTTTTTTGTTTTTCAAGAAATGCCTCAGTCAAGGCCAAAGGTACACAGTGGAGGAGTTTGTTTTTGCCGCTGCTATAAAATGCTGTGTCCTTTCTCCCGGGGCAGCCAATGCCGAGGCCCTACCGCCAGGTGAGCTTCCCCGACGACGACGAGGAGATCGTGCGCATCAACCCGAGGGAGAAGATCTGGCTGACGGGCTACGAGGACTACCGGCACGCGCCCGTGCGGGGCAAGTCCCCGGACACGTCGGACGACGCTGACTCGTACGTGCGCTTCGCCAAGGGCGACGTCCCCAAGCACGACTACAATTACCCATACGTGGACTCCTCGGACTTTGGCCTCGGCGAGGACCCCAAAGGGCGCGGGGGCGGCGTGATCAAGACCCAGCCGTCCCGGGGCAAGTCCCGGCGGCGGAAGGAGGACGGCGAGCGCTCCCGGTGCGAGTACTGCAGGGACATGTTCAACCACGAGGAGAACCGGAGGGGCCACTGTCAGGACGCGCCCGACTCCGTGAGAACTTGCATCCGCCGCGTGAGCTGTATGTGGTGTGCGGACAGCATGCTCTATCACTGTATGTCGGACCCCGAGGGGGACTACACAGACCCGTGCTCGTGCGATACTAGCGACGAGAAGTTTTGCCTCCGGTGGATGGCTCTTATTGCCTTGTCCTTCCTGGCCCCCTGTATGTGCTGTTACCTGCCCCTTCGGGCCTGCTACCACTGCGGGGTGATGTGCAGGTGCTGCGGGGGGAAGCACAAAGCGGCCGTGTGACTCCGTTGCCCTCCTTTGCCTCCTCCACCTCCCCCCACAGCCACAAGGGAACTTGTTGTCTCTGACATACTCTCACCTTCCTCCCTGCTCCCTGGTACCTTGAGGCGCTATTCCAGCCTGGGGAGCCCGCCTGGTGGACTCTGCACTTCCCCCCGCCCCCAGCCACCCACTCTGCATCAGCCACACACCCAGACACACACGCACGCACACAGTGTTCGAAGGAAAGGAACCTCCGCGCAGACACCGTGTATTATTAACAATCTGTAATCAATCTAACTGTCTTATACATGCGTTGATTTCATGTCTTTCCTACCCACCTCTTCTTCAGTGCTTTTAAAGGCGCCTGTAGTCGAAACTGCTGGTTTGGGGTGGGGTTTGTCGTTGGCTTTTTCGAGACCCTCTTTCTCTTGGCTCAGCTTGCGGGTTCCTGCGGATAGGTAATGTCAGAAAGATAGATAAAACCCCACCAGAAGTATTTGAACCTGCAGTCAGATTATGTCTAGGAGGTGAGCTAGTTAACAAACTTCTACCACAAAACAAGATCGCTTTTAACTTTTGTAAAACCAAATTTCCCAAGTAAGCTGCAGTTTCTTTCTGGAGCCCATCATCATTTTCTGTTCCCTCCCCCCAAAATCTGTCAATTATTTACTGATGCAAAACATTCACCCATAAAATGACTGAGAATTGAGCCTTAACTTCAGATTAACTTGTGTGAATCAGGAAAATTCCTTAAACCGCATTGCATCCTCATGGACCAGGGCTAGAAAAGGGGGATTTCAGGTCTCTCTGATCCTCCCCGGTAACCCCTAAAATAGAACTTTTTAAAATTGTGTCACCACCACTTCTAAAAATTTAGCAATATTAGTAGAAAACACTAAGACATTGTGCTCATTGTTTTGCAAATGAAATAGTCTAGTCACACACACACACACACACACACACACACACACACACACACACACACACGTGTTCTCCAAAGAGTTCCAGTTGAGAAACACTGAGGTTGTGGTAAATAAAATTAGAGGAGCTTCCTTCCACACCCCCACTGGCTATTTTCTGTGGTGGTGGTGGGGGTAACATTTTAAATATCCTAAATCTGAAGAGTGGTGGGTTTCATTTTGTTTGTGGGTTTCTGTTTTTGTTTTCATTCTGGACTGAATTTCACATCACCAAATTCTTCGTTCATACTTGAGGGAAGAAAACAAGGCCATATATAAAAACCCTTCCAATGCCGAAGTGTCTTTCTCCTGCATCTCCAATCCCAGACTTGCCAGTTCGGGTGCACAGATGGTTAGGTCAGCAGTCTGGGTCTACCTGTCGCCTTGCCATGTAGGAGGCTTCAAATTAGCTGGAAAAGAGTATTTTTCTAATATATTGCAAGGAGTAGCCAAATCTTGTTGCAGAAAGAAAAAAGTGAAGAGTGGTACCTAGCATAGTACAATCAGAACATCATGGAGACCGTGGGGTACAGGCTTGTCAAGGCTGGCTGTTCTTCCCGCCATAATCTTCTTGTGGTAATTGCCAGCTGAGGGCATGGCCTGCTCTCTATATCTCCACTTTCCCCATCCCTTCTCTATTGCACACAGGACAGCAGTCTTCAAGGAAAGGGACTTTTTTCCAGTCTGCCAATCATATTGGGAAAGTGCTAGCCATGCTTACCTTCATGGGACGTTTTTCAGCTCTTCCGAGCGCCCATCACACTTCTTTAGTCAGATCATCGGTGTAAATACTCCGTGTGCTTATGAGTTAGTTGGTAGATGTTTTCGTTTGTTGGAGTGACTGGTTTGGGCCTTCCGGCCTGGAAAAGGAGCAGAGCGCTGTCAGTCTGGTGATGGAAGAAAAGAGAACTGCTTCCCAGCCTGGAGAACATGTAGAAAACCTCCAGCCAGCCTCCAGACCCTGTTGAGAGACCAGCCCCCTCTCCCACCCAGCCCCCCATCCTGAGGCGTTTCCTCAGGGCCTTTCTCAAGGTCTCTCCGCTCTACAAAGCACAACACTAATGTAGGTTTGTTAGACCTCAGTTCAAGTGCCCCTATTTATTTCACTAGGAACACACACGTATCCTGCCGCGTTTTGTTTGTAGTCCCCATTCAGTTATTTACCCCTTGTCCTTTTCCACCCCATTGAAGAGTTGTGCTTGTGAATCTTACTCCGCCTATACGTTTTGGTCTGTGAAGGCAGCAAGCGGTTAAGGGCACAAGAATAGCCATGGGGACATTGATGTAAATACGTCTCTAATTGCCACACTGCAGCTGAACAGTGTGTCAGCTTTGCCATACTGACGTCAATCATTTGAGAGAAATTATTCAGATTTTATTTTTGTATCTGTGGTAACAAAACATTAACCAAAAGATTTATTTGGAAGCTTCCTCTGACCACCCCCCCAAGCTATTTGCTCACATTAACAAATTAAAGTGCCTGAAGCATAATTCATTCTTTACCTGTATACTAAAAACCCTGTTGTATTGATTTTTTTATAAGCCTTTTTACCTATGTGTAAAAAATATATATACAAGTGTATGATGTACATTTTAGTTCTTAACTTTTTTTTATGTTTTCTAATATGTATGACCAATGTAGCCATTGCTTTAAAATGTACCATGTAAATATAAACACATCCTATCAGATCGTTGACTTTGGGTATTTGTCTCGACACACGCGAGAGTTCTCGCAGAGGATGGGAAGGGGCTTCCTTTGGAGGAGGACGCATGGACACTGGTCTGTTTTTGTGAGGCCCTTCCCGGCTGTGGTTATGTCATATTCCCGAGGGGAGACTGCAGCTCCTTGGGCTTGGATGCCTCAAGCGAAAGGAATGCCGTATGTCACAGCCCCGGGAACACCCCCTCGTCCCAGGCCTGGCTTCCCCCGTGCGTGCTCCTCAGAGGGAACAGCTGTACTTCTCCGAGTTGTTTTCCACCAATTCCTGCTGAACCTCGGGTGGGTGGGTTTGTGTGGAGTTTGGGAGACAGTTTCTCACAGGAAACAACTGTTAGCACTGCAAGACCCTTGGTCTCCTCAGAATGGTTATGTTTCAGTGACATTTTGCCCACTTTCCCTTCCACGTGGGCTTTTTGGATGCTCAAAAGTTACAGTGGCAATCCCTGGGAGGAAGTAAAGTGTGGGGTCTTTTAAGGGTCACAGAGGAAAGTTTCAGCTCCTCTCTAGAGAACCGAGCAGGGGCCTTAAAAGACATGTAGAGGGGCCCTCCATCTTTTAACTCTTCCAAGCCACTGGCAAAGGTAAAAAACAATAGAAGATGCTGGAAGTTGGAAAGCAAGAGGAGAGAAACAAGCCATAAAGGTTAGTAACTAAGAGATGATCGGAGAACACAAAAACTGTTCAGAGTAGGAGGGAGATAAAGATTAGAGTGGGGTCAAGAGCCAACATGGAAGAAGTAAAGACATCCAATGGAAAACATGTTTTCAAGAAATTTGATGAGCACTGGTCCTTTCCCGGCCTCGCTCTTATACCTCTGTTCACCTCCCTTTTGGAGCTTGAAAAGGTCACCAGTCAAGAGCCTTGCTCAGTCCTCCCTGCGTTCTTGGGCCCATCAGGCTGCCTCAGGATTAGCTGGTCACCTGGTGCCCCGTGTGCTCTGCCAGGAGCTGGGTGCGCTGCACACGTCATCTCCTTTAAACCTCTGCCGAGAAGAGGGATCATTTCCACTCAGGTGAGAGAAAGCAGGCATGGAGTGCATTCGTTCATTCGTGTGGTTGGACATCTCCGCCATTATTAGCCATTAACCCTTGGGCTAGTGACTTCACCTCTCGGAGCTTTGGTTTTTTCAGGTAGAGCAAGCAGACTACCACCTGTCCTCGGCACATTGGGAAGGTCAAAAGCTATGCTGTGGTTACGGTGCAGTACACAGGAGGCGCTTCGAAATGCTAGTCCTCTCTTCAGTTCCTCCTGTATTCTGGAAACATCAGGAACTGGAGAGGACAACCTCTTGAAGCACAAGAGGCCAAAGTCATTTCGGCTATTTTGTGAGTATTTAGACCTACCGCTTATACGTTGAGATTTCTTTTTCTTAACCTCTCTGCAGTTCTAAGTTCAGTTTGGATTCCTTGCTGGCCCAAGTGCTAGCTGCAGAAGTGTCCGAGGCTGACTGGATTCCTCCGGGACCGATGCATGCAACTTGCCAGCAAGTCCGGGGCCTCTGTCTGAGCAGCTCTTCTCAGAGGGCTGGATCTGGCTCAGCCTGTTTGACCAGGATTGGAGCACATGGTCTTGCGGACCGCTGCTGTCTTAAACCTTCCAGCCCTCTTTGGTGGCCTTGACCCCTGCATGTCAGTGCCCTCCTCTCCTGGGCCTCTGCTCCTCCCTGCTGCTCCCCACCTCACATCCCCAACAGTGGGCACCTGCCCCCCCCCGGCCCTGGAAAAGCAGGACACCTTCCCAGATGAAAAATGTTGGAAGAATTCTGTTTTATGAGGACTCCTAGGGTGGTTTGTTATTCTAATGTAGCTTTCGAGCAGGCAACCCCTCCACAGGAATGAGGGGCTAGGGCTTGTAAAACTGTGCCAGCTGCTTGCGGGCATTCTTCCTGCAGGCCTCGGACTTTCTGATGCGTGGGGCGAGATGGTTAGAAATACCGCACTTTGTCTAGGCCTGAACCAGATGTATGGAATGAAGGGAGATGGCCCTGGTGACATCTTGCATGACCAGACCCTAGTTGTCACCTAGGAGATTAGGGCCCACCGGTCTTCTCAGCAAGTAGTCGCCTCAGGGCAAGCTGGCCACCTGAAGGGCAGTGTTGGTGGGGGTGGGGCCAGGACAGAGCGAGTAGCAGGAAGTACGCTCCCTATTTACTGAAGAGGAATAAAACCAGTTATGTAATAGTCATGCCTGGTCCTCTTCTCCCATCTTCTGTCTCTTCTCTCATTTTCCAAAATTAAAAATTGGGGGGTGCTCTGATTATAGAAGTAGTATACATAGTCATTATAAAAATGTCATATACTACAAAAATATGAAAATGGGAGTCTGCTTGTGTTAGATTGCTAGGGCTGCCATAACGAAGTCCAGACTGGGTAGCTTAAACAACAGAAATGCATTGTCTCAGTTACGGAGGATAGAAGTCCAAATGCAAGATGTGAGGGAAAGATCTGTTCCAGGCTTTTTACATGGGCTTATAAATGGCCATCTTCTTCCTACGTCTGTTCATATCATCTTCCCTCTGTATATGTCTGTGTCCAAATAACCCCTTTTTATAAGGATGTCAGTCACACTGGATTAAAAGCCCACCCTAAAGACCTAATTTTTAAATTTGATTACCTTTGTAAAGACTCAGTTCTCCAAATAAGATCAAATTCTGAGGTATTACGGGTTAGAACTCCATTGTTAATGTGGGGGAGACCGTGCAACCCATAACACTCTCCTGTCCCACCAAAAGTAAGCACTGTTATGTTTTTCTGGACTTTTCTATGCATTTGTACATAGATGTGTGTGAGAATATATTGTTTTTACTTAAAAATATGTCCTCAGCTGCTCTTTTAATTGGAAAACTTAGTCCATTTATGTATTATTCATAGATATGTGCTCATTGCCATTTTGTTGTTTTCTGGCGGTTTTGTAGTTCCTCTGTACCTCTCTTTCTTTGTGCTTTCCTGCTTTCTTCCTTTCTCGCTTTCTTCCTTTGTGATTTGATGATTTTCTGCAGTGGTACACTTACATTCCTTTCTCTTTTTTTTATCTACTGTAGGTGTTTGCTTTGTGGTTACTATGAAGCTCACAGAGGACAACTTAAAAGAACAGTCAATTTTGAGTTGATAACGGCTTGAGTTTGAATGCATCCTAACGCTCTACATTTTTACTCCCTGCACTACACTTTGTTTTTAATATATTTTACATCTTTTTATCTTGTGTATCCTTTAATTATTATAGTTCCTTTTACTACTTTTGCTTTTATCCTTTGTGCTAGCTTTATAAGTGATTAATCCACCACCTTTACAACATTACAGTATTCTAAATTTTACTGTATATTTACCTTTGCCAGTGAGATTTATACTTTCATATGTTTTCCTGTTACTTACTAGTATGCTTTCCTTTCAGCCTAAAGATATCTCTTAGGGACACCTGGCTGGCCCAGTTGGAAGAACACGTGATTCTTGATCTTGGGGTCGTGGATTCAAGCCCCACATTGGGTGTAGAGATTACTAAAGAAATAAACTTAAAAAAGACTTCCTTTTAACATTTCTGGTAAGGCCTGTTGAGTGGTGATGAACTCCTTTAGTTTTTGCTTCTCTAGAAACTTATTTCTCCTTCGATTCTGAATAACAACCTTGCTGGGAAGAGAATTCTTAGTTGGAAGTTTTTTTCTCCCAGCACTTTGAATATATCATGCCAATCTCTTCTGGCCGGCAAATTTCTGCTGAAAAATCTGATTTTTTTTTTTATCAAGTTTCCCTTGTATATATCGAGTTGTTTTTCTCTTGCTGCTTTAAATATTCCTTGTCTTTAAAAAGATGGAAAAATATTCCATGCTCATGGATTGGAAGAATTAACATAATTAAAATGTCCATGCTACCCAGAGCAATCTACACTTTCAATGCCATCCTGATCAAAATACCGAGGACATTTTTCAAAGAACTGGAACAAATAATCCTTAAATTTGTATGGAAACAGAAAAGGCCCTGAATCTCCAAGGAACTGTTGAAAAGGAAAAACATAGCTGGGGGCATCACAATGCCAGATTTCGAGCTGTACTACNGATTTCGAGCTGTACTACAAAGCTGTGATCACAAAGACAGCATGGTACTGGCACAAAAACAGACACATAAACAAATGGAACAGAATAGAGAACCCAGAAATGGACCCTCGGCTCTTTGGGCAACTAATATTTGATCAAGCAGGAAAAAACATCCGGTCGAAAAAAGACAGTCTCTTCAATAAATGGTGCTGGGAAAATTGGACAGCTACATGCAAAAGAATGAAACTTGACCACTCTCTCACACCATACACAAAAATAAACTCCAAATGGATGAAAGACCTCAATGTGAGACAGGAATCCATCAAAATTCTAGAGGAGAACATAGGCAACAACTTCTATGACATCGGCCAGAGCAACCTTTTTCACGACACATCTCCAAAGGCAAGAGAAATAAAAGATAAAATGAACTTATGGGACTTTATCAGGATAAAGAGCTTCTGCACAGCCAAGGAAACAGTCAAAAAAACTAAGAGACAGCCCACGGAATGGGAGAATATATTTGCAAAGGACACCACAGATAAAGGACTGGTATCCAAGATCTACAAAGAACTTCTCAAACTCAATACACGAGAAACAAATAAACAAATCATAAAATGGGCAGAAGATATGAACAGACACTTTTCCAATGAAGACATACAAATGGCTAACAGACACATGAAAAAATGTTCAAAATCATTAGCCATCAGGGAAATTCAAATCAAAACCACACTGAGATACCACCTTACGCCAGTTAGAATGGCAAAGATAGACAAGGCAAGAAACAACAATTGTTGGAGAGGATGTGGAGAAAGGGGATCCCTCCTACATTGTTGGTGGGAATGCAAGTTGGTACAGCCACTCTGGAAAACAGTGTGGAGGTCCCTTAAAAAGTTAAAAATTGAGCTACCCTATGACCCAGCCATTGCACTACTGGGTATTTACCCCAAAGATACAGACGTAGTGAAGAGAAGGGCCATATGCACCCCAATGTTCATAGCAGCATTGTCCACAATAGCTAAATCGTGGAAGGAACCGAGATGCCCTTCAACAGATGACTGGATAAAGAAGCTGTGGTCCATATATACAATGGAATATTACTCAGCTATCAGAAAGAACGATTTCTCAACATTTGCTGCAACATGGACGGCACTGGAGGAGATAATGCTAAGTGAAATAAGTCAAGCAGAGAAAGACAACTATCATATGATTTCTCTCATCTATGGAACATAAGAACTGGGAAGATCGGTAGGGGAAGAAAGGGATAAAGAAAGGGGGGGTAATCAGAAGGGGGAATGAAGCATGAGAGACTATGGACTATGAGAAACAAACTGGGGGCCTCAGAGGGGAGGGGGTGGGGGAAGGGGATAGACCGGTGATGGGTAGTAAGGAGGGCAGATATTGCATGGTGCACTGGGTGTTATACGCAACTAATGAATCATCGAGCTTTACACTGGAATCCAGGGATGTACTGTATGGTGACTAACATAATATAATAAAAAATCATTAAAAAAATAAGTAAAGATTCCTTGTCTTTAACTTTTAGCATTGTAATTATAATATGTCTCTACAGACCCCACTATATGCTGCCTGTAAGAGAATCACTTCAGATGTAAGGACACAAAGATGGAAAGTGGAAGGGTGGAAAAAGATATTCTATGCTAAGGAAACCAAAGGAGGGCTGTATACCTATACTTATGTCAGCCAAAACAGAATTTAAATAGACTACAATAAGAGATGGAGAAAGGCATTACATAATGATGAAAGGGTCAGTTCGACAAGAGGATATAACATTTGTAAATATTTATGCATCCAACATAGAAGCACTTAAATATATAAAGGAAATATTAACACACCTTAAGAAAGAAATAAGCAGCAACAGAATAATAGCATGGGGCTTTAATAGCCCACTTTCATCAATGGATAGTTCATCCAGGCAGAAAATCAGTATGGAGACAGTGGCCTTCAATGACATGTTATGCCAGATGGACCTAATGGATATATACAGAACATTCCATCCAAAGCAACAGAATACATGTTATTCTCAAGCACACAGAACATTCTCTAGGATAATCATGTTAGACCACAAAACAGGGCTTAATAAATTTAAGAAGAGTGAAATCCTATCACAATCATATTTTCTATTCACAATGGTATGAAACTGGAAATCAATTACAAGGAGAAGACTGGAAAATTCACAAAGATGTGGAGATTTAAAAACATGCTATGGAACAAACAGAGTCAAAGAAAAAAAAGGGAAATTAAAAAATACCTTGGGAGAAATGAAAACGGAAACACAACATGCCAAAATCTATAAAATGCTGCAAAAGCTATTATAAGAGGGAAGTTCACAGTGATAAATGCATACATTAATAAATAAGATTGTTCTCAAATTAAAAACCCTACTTTATATGTCAGGATACTAGAAAAAGAATAAACTCAGCCCAAAGTTAGCAGGGGAAGGAAATAGCAAATATCAGAGGAGAAATGAATGAAAAGGAGACTAAAAAGACAGTAGAGAAGACCAATGAAACTTAAGCTCTGATTCTTTGAAGAAATAAACAAGATTGGTAAATCCTTAAACTCACCAAGAAAAAAGAGAGGACCCCAATGAATAGAAGCAAATGAAAGAGGGGGTGCCTGGGGCTCAGTGGGTTAAGCATCCGACTCTTGATTTCAGCTCAGGTCTTGATCTCAGCTACCAAGCTACTAGCTACCAAGAATGAATATACAAGCTACCAAGACTGAATCAAGAGGTAGAAAACTTGAACAGATTGATTACCAGCAAAGAGACTGAATTAGTAACCACAAACCTCCCAACAACCAAAAGTCGAGGACCAGAGAGGGCCTCACTGGTGAATTCTACCAAAATTTAAAGAAGAATTAATACCAATCCTTGTCAAACTCTTCCAAAGAACAGAAGAGGAGGGAACACTTACAAACTCATTTTATGAGGCCAGCATCACCCTGATACGAAAACCTGACAAGGACACCACAAGAAAAGAACATTACAGGACAATATCCCTGGTGAACACAGATGCAAAAATTTTCAACAAAATATAACAAACTAAACTCAGCAAAACATTAGATCATAAACCATTGTAAGTGGAATTTATTCCAGATATGCAAGGATGGTTCAATATCCATAAATCAATCGTCGGGACATACCACAGTAGCAACATGAAGGATAAAAATCATATGATCATCTCAATAGATGCAGAAAGAGCAATGGACAAAATTCAACATCCATTTATGATAAAAATGCTCAACAAGATAGGTATAGAGGGAATGTACCTCAACAAAATACGGGTCATAATGACAAATCTGCTAACATCATACTTGGTGGTGAAAAGCTGAAAGTATGGTATTGGCATAAAAATACACACAGATCAATGTAGCAGAATAAGGACCCTGGAAATAAACCCACTTCTATATGTCCAATTAATTTACAACAAAGGAGCCAGGAGTATAAATGGTGCTGGGAAAAATGGACAGCCACATGCAAAAGAATAAACCGCATTGCTATCTTATACCATACACAAAAATTAACTCAAAATGGATTAAGACTTGAATGTAAGACCTGAAACAATAAAACTGGAAAACTAGACAGCAAGTTCCGGACCTGCATTTTGGTGGTGACTGTTTGGATTTGACACTAAAAGTCAAGGCAACACATGCAAAAATAAACAAGCGGCACTACATCAAACTAAAAAGACTCTGCACGGGGAAGGAGACCATCACAAAATGAAAGGCAACCTACTGAATGGGAGAAAATATTTACAAATCATATCTGATAAGGGGTCCTTCTAGTTTCTTCTTTAGCCAGTTCCATTGAGGCATATCTATTTTTTCTTTAAGAGAGGGAGAAAGAGATAGGGGCAGGGGAAGGACGTAGAGACAATCTTAAGCAGGTTCCATGCCCAACGTGGAGCCTGACTCGGGGCTCAGTCCCATGACCCCAAGATCATGACCTGAGCCGAAATCTAGAGTCAGACACTAAACTGAGCCACCCAGGCGCCCTGAGGCCATATCTTCTTGCATCTTCCCAAAGACATAGGGCAGCGGTTGTCTAAGATTAGAATCTGTTTCTTACAGAACAGTAATGTTCAGAGAGAGGTGCTGCCCCAAGTCTTGAGGGCGGTTCTTCTCTCCTTCAGGTTCTCCTCTCTTTTCATTGCCTTGTTGGTATTCACATGGAGAGCGCTCTCCCGGGCTCAGCCTTGGCCATCAAAGTAAATGCAGCATGCTCAGCCTCCCACTTGGGTGCTGGCAGCTTCCTCTGTGGCTCTGAGTCTGCTTAGCTGAGGTGTTCGTGCCTGTTCAGCATTCTCTGGGATATTTCTGAACCAGCCAACGTGGTTTCTTCTGCTCTGATCTTGGACTTTCTGATGAGGCTGGGGAATCCAGGGTAGCTTGCAGACCTTTGAGCAGCCACTCCCCGCCCCCTTCTCTTCTCTCCCCACTGAGGACACTTCCTCTAGCAAGTCAACATCTGAAGATGATGATGCATGCCTTAGCCATTCTTCTTTCACTGTGTTGTGCTGGAAATGACAGTCATTGTTGCTTTGGAGAAAGGCAGAAGAGGAAGAGGAAACGAGGCTGTGTCTGACCTGGAAGATACTCCCTGCCTGCCCAGGTGGAAAATCATCACTGACAAAACTCTTTCTTTCCCTTTCGGGGGCTGCCTGTCCTATTCTCGTTCAGAGGGGCCAACACAAATGGCATGAAATCCAAGAATGTTCTTCTGAACGCATCCCAGTGGACAATGTGGTTAGTGAAAATTCTGCCTGGATCTTGGCTCATGGCCCCAGTGTGGTCAGAGGGCTGTTGCCAGTTTTCATGTTTGTGTGGGCTTTCTGGGAGCCGTGGGCGATGCTGCAAGGGGTATCAGGTGTGTCTGGTCTGCTTCTGTGCTCACCTGGGAGCCTTTGGAATGAATATCTGTGGCTTGATGCAAAAACCATCCCACGTTTTTTGTTTTTTTGTCAAGCCTGGGTAATAACTACCTCTGTCTCATGCTTGCCATGCTCCATTAGTAACTATGGTTGCCTTTTGAGTGTCTTCCAAAGAAGCCTTCCCCTGCAAGGAAGAGAAAACCGATCATGTCTGCCCAGCCCTGAAAGCTGACATTGTAGGCCATCACAAAACCACCCTGTGCGGTGTGCAGCGAAGGAGAAAGGGCAAGAAAAAAAAGAAACACGGGACCCCAGGCTGCGGTCCCGTTCTGAGTCTACCTTCTGGGGCCAGGAAGTTGTGGAAGGGCTCCTGCGTGCTGCTTTTGAATGAACGTCTTTGCTTCCTTGCTGGCTCGATGTGACAAGCAGAAGCCACTTTGAAGATGCCTTGCCCCAACGGAGCCCAGTTATTTACATAGTGGCCTTTCATTCTGTGAACAGAGCGTGTGCCTCTGCAAATATTTTCGGCCTCCCCTCATGCCTGTGGGCCCCTAAGTGCCATTCCCCAGCTTTTAAGTTTGTTTTGCATACAGCAAGCCGCCCAAGAGGGAGGCCTGACTCACAGCACAGGGGGCCCAGCCGTCTGCCGCCCCCACCTCCTACCGCTGCAGACCTAGAGGGGAAGGAAGCGGTGGGTTTACAGCTGGTGTTTGGGGTTTAGAAAAAAAGAGAGAAAAGAATTTTTTAAAAAATACCTCGCACATGTAAAATGACACTAAAAGTAAGTACATATGCAGTATTTGGGGACAAGAGAAATTCGTGCTTTGTATGATTCATCCTCTTGGTGACAGTGAAGCAGGTTTGCACGCAGCCTCTGGTATTTGGGGAGCTTGTTCCAAACGCTCTGATAAGGGCAGGAAGGCCCAGGTTCCTTACCCCTTCCTCAGAAGGAGGGTCGTGTCTGGGTTCTGTTAAGGCAGCATGGTGTTCGCTTCCCTCTCCTCTCCTATGACTTGGCACAGAGATTCTCATTTTCCCATCAAAAACTGGGTCAGTGGCCTCCCGGGTGCAGGGGACCAGGGCGTGGAGAGAGGAGAAAGCTTTACTTCCCCGAGTCTGACTTGAGCCTCGAAATATGCAGTGACAGATCGAGATGGGAGGGTCCTGCCCAGCGCTGCCTCCGCGCAGGTGCGTGGGCTCCCTGGAGGCGGGGCGAGCCGGCAGCCAGGAACACGCAGTCTTTCTAGGATTAGGCTTTTACAAGTTACCAAAACATGGAGTGCTGCTTCTAGGCTGACACATACCTTGGCAGGGGCAATGGGGCTTCTGCCCAGAGCTGGGAGTCCCCGGGGTCAGGCTGACCTCTAGGCTGCAGTTGGGCCTGGAGGAGATGCCGCATGGTAGGCGTGGCTGCCGCTCAGGGCAGATGCGTTCCCGGGCAGCAGCGGAGCCACAAGGAGCAGGCTGACCCAGGGACCAAGTGCGCCGTTCGGAAAGACTGCTCGCCGGCCTGCCCCAGGCTCCCCACACCCTGTCCACGCGTTCACGGTGGGGTGGGAGGGGCTCCTCACTCCCTCCGGCGGGTATATTGCAAGCTCCTCCCTGAGATTCGACAGCTTCGGCCTAACAGTGGAGCTCTGTACCTCTCAAACAGAAAGCTTCATTTTTCCAAAGCTGCATTAGACTCAAGTTTGGCGACACAGAGCACCGAGTCCAAAAATTATAACAATTAATTCTATTAACTTCTGTTTCTTGCTTTGGGAGGGAGATTCGAGAGTATTTGCCTTACAATAAATTTACTAAGGTGACGCTCTACATTGGTAGTGTGAAGTTTTCTGCACATGTGTTTGATTTTTCTTAATCATCTGATTGTCAAATAAAAGTTCTCTGCAGATAAATTAGCAATTGAGTGATGCCTAGAAGCTAATATCGGTCCCCAGATCGATAATTATTAACAATAGCCCCACAAGCCTGTGGTCACTTGCCCTGCTTCATGCAGCCCACGTTCCCCAACCCCAGAGCCCCAGGGTTTGGCAGAGACACGTACTTCCCAGGATCATCCGTGTGACCCCCCATCACCACTCACACGCCCCTTGCAGTTAGGTGTGGGCACGGGCCTCGTTCTGGCCAGTGGGCTAGGAGGGGAAGCGACCGAGAGAGGCCTTCAAGAGCCAGCGTGTGAGCCTCCTGCGTTCCAGTCTCCCCTCCCAGCACTGCACCCCACCCCAGGGCAGTCACCCACTGTGGTGGTAAGCCACAAGATGAAAGCACACGGGGCCCTGAGTCACTCCAGGGAGAACGGCTGACACGGGGAGTGGCCTGGCTCAGGGAGTAAATGAGTAAGGACAAGATAAATCTTGGTATTAAGCCAGTATAATTTGGGGTTTGTTTGTTACCACCAAAGACGTCCTGACTGATACTAAGATAACAGCAGTTTATATACAAAACATCCACCTCATGAGACAAAAAGCCAGCTTCACTCTAGTACAGGGAAGGCAAAAAGGTGACAAAAGGGCAGCCTGCACCCACTGCCCCAGGCCCAGAAGTGGCTTCAGGGGCTCCTCAAGCCTTCGTTCGAGCTAGTGAAGAGGCAATGCTCTATTAACGAGAATGTGTTGAGCCAAGAGGGAGCAATGGAGGGAGTAGCGCAGAGGAGACGGAAGAGTGCGCGCCAGCCCCTCCTGCCATATTTACTGTGTGACCTTGAGCGAGCTGCTCCGTCTGTCTGGATTTCAGCCTGTGCCTCAGGCGAGCCAGGTAAGATGGGGCTCCACCTGCCTGGAGTGGCAGGCTTAACCCATGAGCCCTACACATTTCTTGGCTGCCCCAAGTGGGGTGTGATGAGATGGGGGCTGGAGAGAGAAACCTGTGCTCTCCATAGTCTGTCATTTTTGTTCAGGAAAGTCCCTGGGGCCCTGGGCGCTGCTGAAGTCTGTCGCTATCAAATCTAAGGTTGTATGCATGGGACGTCCCAAAGCCTAGAGCCTGGATGGCTCCCTGGTGGCCATCCCTAACACCCTGGAGATGAAGAAGTGACCTGGTGAGTGACCCCAACTGTCCCTGCAGGTCATCTCGATCTTGTGACCAAAAGCACAACATTGCTCACACACATTTGTGGAGCCATTTGCCTGGGGATGCTTATTGCAACATTGTTACTGATGGCAAAAAAACAAGAAAGGCCAAAAACCCCAGAAAACTCTGGAAAGTCCTAAATGTCCCTAAGGAGTGTACTGGGTAAGTTCCTATATATCTATACTGTGAACTAACGCAGCCATTCAGAAGCCAGGCAGCCTTCTATGTGTGGACGCTTAAGCCTCCAAGACATATTAAATGAAGGAAACAAGGGGCAGGTAGAGTGGAGAGCACACGACCATCAGTATACACATATGTAGACACACAAACGTACACATCCCGGTGTGTGTTCTATACAGCTGGAGGGCGGTACAAGAAGCCAGTAATGCGGACTGCATCCGGGCTGGGTCTGGTGGGACAGAGTTCACTCACTGTTAACTCTTCAGTACTGCCTTTCACCCTACATGGATGTATTCCATTTTAAGTTTTTTATCAAAGAAGAAAAAAAACACTGGTGTTAGAACCCCAATCCTAGATTTCAAGCCAAGCTTTGCTACATCACAACTGTGTGATCTCGAGCAAGCCTCAGTTTCTTTGTCTGTAAAATGGGAATAGTACAAGGGCCTCCCTCATTGGACTGTTATGATAATGCATAAGTTTTTAGCAAAGGGCCTGGCACCCATTAAGCATGCTTGGCACCCCATCATGGCACCCATTAAACTCTTTTTGAGAAAGCCCAAAGCTCACTGTCCACATGACCGCAGAGCCCAAATATCTGACACGACCATGAAAAGCATTCCTTGAAGAGCTAGTGTCGGTATTGGTTTTAATATTTTATCACCTGGCAGCCTCTTCCTGTGCCCTTGCCCAGGCTGCTATTAACAGTCCCCAAAGCCTTCTCAAAAAGTGTGCTTCTCCACACGGTTTCCCAAAACTCCCACTCAACAGACAGGGTTGATATATAGCTGGGTGACCATCCTTTTCTCCTTGAGCTTTTATGGAGGATGTGAAGGCTGTTTTTACTTACTGAGGGAGAAAAGACTCTCGAAGCCATTATGCGTCTGACACCAATTCGATTACCCGATCCGTGCCCTCTGCAGCTAAGCGCTTCCTAAACTTCATTAGCGCCCAGGACGGCAGCCAGCTGTCCAAGCCTTTCCTGAGCCTGCCCGTACAAGGAGAGGGCAAACCTCCGCTGTGGCGCCTCCCGGCGGCGCCCCTGCTTCCTGCGGGCTGGGCTGAAGCCGCAGGTGGGGGTGTGGGGCCTGGCACTAACCTACCCCAGCCTGACTCCCATCGCCCAGAGTTTCAAGTGATCTTTAAAACAAAACCTGGAGGGGCGCCTGGCTGGCTCAGTCACTAGAACATGTGACTCTTGATCTCAGGGTTGTGAGTTCGAGCCCTATGTTGGGTGTTGAGTTACTTCAAAAACAAAACAAAACAAAAAAACCTAAGGAAATCTGAATAAATTATTTAAAAAAAAATGAAACAAAACTTGGAGCTTCGGGTTGGGTGAATGCATCCATGTGCGGGAAGGGGTCCGCACCCCAGCTCCACTGGGACAGAATCTCCTGAGCTCGGATCCTGCTGGACCATCCTCTGTATCCCTTTACCTGGTTATTCATTTGTGCCCTTTATAATATTCCTTGTAATAAACCGGTAAATGAATAGAAAAGGAGGATGAAAGAAAAAAGGAGGGGCAAAGAGTGAAGACAGACGCAAGCTGAGGGAGAGCTGAAAGAGAAACTGCTTCAATCCCTAGTTACTCAAAGTCAGGAGTGCAAAAACAGACAAATGACATTCTAGTCAACCAGTTATTGCTTTTAGAAAAGACTGGCTGTGATAGAGGGTACATATTCTCTGAAGTATAAAACAGAGAGACGAGGAGACTAAGAGAGGTCAAGGAGAGGATGTTAAGACGTTAAGGACAAAAGGTTAAAGACAAAATCAGTTTTCATTTTTTTTTAATTTATTTTTTTTAGTGTTTTTTTTTTAAGTTAACTCTACCTCCAAAATGGGACTCAAATTTATGACCCCATGATAGAGAGTCATGTGCTCCACCAACGAGCCACCAGTCACCCCCAAAACTACCCCAAAATCTCAGCTAAATGATCCTTAAAAATCCTTCTGCCTCCAAGAAAAGAAATGAAAAAAAATATACACGTTTCTGTTCTAGTCATCATAAATTCAGCATCTTCCGCAATAAACAGAAGTAGCCTGTTGCAGTTTTCCTATTGCACAAAACTGAAAACAAATGAACACTTTTTGTATTAATCATATTATACCCACACACAACTATAAAGATTTTTTTTAAATTTACATGCCAGAGAGAGAGTGCATGCTCACAAGCCGGGGGGCAACGGGCAGAGGGAGAAACAGACTCCCTGGTGAGCAAGGAGCTTAATGCGGGGCTCGATCCCAAGATGCCGGCATCATGACCTGAGCTGGAGGCAGACGCTCAACTGACTGAGCCACCCAGGCGTCACACACACACACACACACACACACACACACACACACACACACCTATAGAACATGGGTTGTGTAGTCTCCTCTGGCTCACTCCTTCTAAGGCAAACAACTCTAGGGTCTGTCCCACTGTACCAACCCAGCTCAGCCTCACCCACCGTAAATACTGGTTCACTTGTCTGTCTAACCAAAAGTTACAGAGGCTTGAGTGAAGGTTACTGTGCCTTATGCATCCACGCAGAGACCATCAGTGACCTGAGCACTGAGAGTAGCAAGTAGACCATAAGAAGATTGAATTCTTAAAAGCTGTGACCCTGGAACAAAGGAAGGATCTTGGAAGCCCTGGCTGGTACAAAGAGATGGAATTTCTCGCCTTTGAGAAAACCACTGGCATTATCCCTGACAGAATGGAGACCAGAGGCCCTTCTCCTCTGAGGCACCTGTGAATTACTGGACGCATATGGAACCGTAAAGGAAAGGGAAGACATCCACCTCTTCAAATATGACTGAGATGGAACTCTGTGCCACCAAGGCAAATGGGAGCTTGAAATTCTATATAACTGGGGGGGACAAAGTAATTATGATTTTTTTTTTTTTTTTTTTTTTTTTTTTTGGTATCACAAGTTGGGAACTAAGAGTCCATCAACTCTATGGGGCACCTGGCTGACTCAGCAGAGCATACAATTCTTGATCTTGGGGTTGTAAGTTTAAGCCCCATGTTGGGTGTAGAGATTACCTAAAAATAAAATATAAAAAAGGGAGTCTTGTCAACTACATTTGTATCCCTGGTACCTAGCACTGAACTTGGCAGACAGTAGATACTTAGTAAGTGTATAATGAATGAATGATCAATCTGGAGGCCTCATAAGATCTTCCTTTAGTCATCAAATAAAAACTCAATTTTGGTAAGTTCTATTATTTTCAAAGACAGATAGTGGGCTCTTACCATTTAGAAAATTGTTCATGCCCATTAGAAAGCAGAAGTTCTCCCTTAGACTGCGTGTCACTCCCCTCTCAATTCCTCTAGTAGCTTTCTAGCTTACCCTAAATAAAATCCAAACTTCTTCCTGTGACCTTCACACAGTCCTACAAGAACTGGTCCACACTATCTCTGTGACCTCATCTTCTACCACTCTCCCCCTCTTTTACTCCCTTAAGCCAGAGTGGCCTCCTTTTGTTCCTCAAACATGTTCCTGTCTCAGGACCTTTACACTTGCTGTTCTCTCCACCCAAAATGCTCTGCCCTGAGATCTCTTCAGGTCTCTGTTCAAATGTCACCTCTTTAGAAAAACCTTCCCAAATTACCTTATCTAAAATTGCATTCCCTCTTATTTACAATAGCCAAATTATGGAGGCAACCCAAGTGTCCATTGATAGATGAATGGATAAGGAAGATATGGTGTAAGTATATACAACGGAATATTACTCGGCCCTAAAAAAGAACGGGATCTTGCTAGTTGCAATAACATGGATGGATCTAGAGGGTATAATGCTAAATGAACTAAGTCAGAGAAAGAAAAATACCATACAATTTCCCTCACATGTAGAATTTAAGAAACAAAACAAATGAACAAAGGAAAAAAAGAGGTAAACCAAAAAACAGACTCTTAACTCTAGAGAACAAACTGATGGTTGCCAGAGGGGAAGTGGGTGGCGGAGGGGTGAAATAGGTGAAACAGATTAAGAGCACACTTACAATGCGCACTGAGTTATATATGGAACTGTTGAATCACTATATTGTGCTCCTGAAACTAATACAACACCATATGTTAACTCTACTGGAATTAAGAAAAAGAAAAAACAAAAAACAGAATACCACCAGGTTGGACACACATAGAGTTAAGTAGTACTCAAATGAAATTCATTAGCCCATGTTTCTATTAATCAATGAAGAACCCTGTTAAGGCAAAATTACAAAAATAATAATGAATAAAATAGCGTCTCCTCTCTGTCTGCCCATCCCACACTCTATGCTTACACTACTTAAATTTTTCTCATAGTCCTTAAGCGACATATAGGACAGTTACTTGTTCGTAGTCTGTTGCCCCATTAGAGCAATAAGAAAAGATCTTATTCTTCCCTCAATCCCCAATGCCTTAAACAGTAACGGGCACATAGTAGGAACTCAAGAAATATTTGTTGAATAAATGGGAGAATTTAACCAACAAATTTCACTGCCTGGGTCACCATACCCGCTAGGTATTCTCTGGAAGATGTGATCGGCATGAATTTCAGAGACAGAACTGTTGGAGCTGGCGGAATCCTTCCTTGAGAGCAGGAACTTCCGCCCCCAGCGCCCTGCGAGGGCTGGGTGTGGCCACCTGACACCTGCAAGGCCTGGGGCTTTCCACCGCCCTAAGGAAGCAGCCCTGAGGAGGCAGACCCCCAGCCCGGGGCTCTGGTGTCTTCTCCATCACTGGGCCCAGGGCAAGAGGGAAATTCCACAGACAGTAAGCTATTCTGAGAAAATACATTTGGGAAACCCTGGGTTAAGATCTCCTTTCTTACCCGGGCCACGAGTAAGCTTCTGCACATGGCGATTCTTGGAGGTGGGGTGACTGTCGATCACATTTCTCAAACTTTTTTTCAACCCTTTTTCCAGAGAACACTTCTGTGGGATATGTGTTCCCAGGGGTAAGTCTTGGAAAGCACTGGCTTCATGCTTTCTTGCTGGCTGAAGTGCCTTCTGAACAGGTGTGTGGGAAGCTGCCGGAAAGCCGGTTGCTTTGGTTACCTAAAGAACCCAGAGAAGGGCCCTTCGTTTCCACAAAGCCTAGCTCATCTGCTCCTGGCAGCTCCTACAGTAGGCCGAAGCACAGCCCTCTCTACATTGCCCCTCCTCCGCAGTCCCTGCACCCGAACCCACGAACCCACGGCCTTCAGCATCTCAAAGTACTACCCCTGTGGATTCACTTGGATCCTCTCTTCCCTCCAGGGCTCACCTTCACCCACCTAGCTCCTGACGCCCTGCAGGGAGTGCTTC
Source organism: Ailuropoda melanoleuca (assembly GCF_002007445.2). NCBI lineage: Eukaryota > Metazoa > Chordata > Mammalia > Carnivora > Ursidae > Ailuropoda > Ailuropoda melanoleuca. The sequence goes on along the minus strand of NC_048221.1, from coordinate 88,648,384 downwards.
CTCCCTCCTGGTGCCCCAGGCTACCTGCAGGGACAGGAACATCCCAGAAGTGTCCCCTCCTCCCGGCCCTGGGGCAGCCCCCAGCAGGGAGCCATTTAAATAGCCAGTGGGTGTTATAAAGGAGACAGGGTTTCAGAACAGCTATAAAACAATGGCACGTGCTCTGGACATGTTTGTGTACATCTGCAGAGAGAAAGAGAAAGTCAGGGAGTAATGGTGGTTATCTCTGGGCAGTGGGATTGGGGCTGGTTTTCTCCTTTCTTGTTTAGCTGTATTTTTTTTTTAAGTAAGCTCCACACCGAGCGTGGAGCCCAGTGCCGGGGCTTGAACTCACGACCCTGAGATCAAGACCTGAGCTGAGATCAAGAGTCCCACACCTAACCGAGGGAGCTCCCCTGCGGGCGCCCCTGCTTTAGCTGTATTTTTTAATTTTCTTTTTCTGCATGCTTTTAAAAAGAAAAAAAGAAGAGCTCAAGTAGGTGTCACAGCACCTGCAGCTGTCATTCAGTTCCTCACTAGCTGTGTGACCTCAGAGCACTTGACCTCTCAGGTTCCTCATCTCAAAGTCGCCCCACCTTGTTCCTTCTCCGGGAACCACTTCTGTTCCATGATTAGATTGCAAGCAGCTAGAGAGCAGGCGCGGGCTCCTGCGGCAGCCCCTCCTTCGCAGCGTCCTGGCTGCCCGTGCGGGGCCTTGCCCACTGCAGCATTAGCTTTTCCAACTGCAGGTGCCGGATGAATTCTCAGCGACTGAGCCTGCAGCCAAACACATTTCTCCTTGTCACCGCTCCAATTCCGCGCGGCTGGGATGGAGCCCAAGGCGCGGGAGCCGCAGTAAATCTGCTCTTTGGGCCCCACCCATTTCTCCACCAAGCAGATGTGGTAGTGGGGAGCCAAGGAGGGGCGGGGGAGGCAGTGAGGGGGGATTGCGCCTCCCCACCCCTCGCGCTGCGCTGTCTGCAGGAGTGAGCGCAACGCCCCCAGGAGCTGCGTCCTGGAGAAGGGCTGGCTGACTTCGCAAAGCCTCCCCACCCAAAAGTTGTGCCAGTCAGCTTTAGGCAGTGATTTCTCCAGAAGGAAGGGATGAGGCCCTGACCAGGTGCAAAGGCAGCAGGTAAGAGCGATGCCTGGGCTCCTCCTGTCTTAGCCCCTTTGCCCCTGCCACCCCGAGCCTGAACAAATCACTTTGCTGCTCTGAGCTTCACTTTACTTGTCCACTAAAAAGGACAACAGCACCTATATTTTGGATTATCATGACAATCAATTGAGATGATGCATGTATGCTCTGGCATGTAGCAAGCACTCATACTGACCTAGGGGAACCTTAAGATGGCTTGAAGGTCTAATTAGCCCCTAAGTGGCTCCAAGTATAGGGCTGGCTTAATGCTGGCGCCCCTTCCCCAACGCTAACCACTCTGTCCTGGGTGTAACGCATTTAAAGCACACTCCAGGTTTGATGTGGCTGGGGTCCATCTTTCCCTCATACCGTGCAGCCTTGAGTGGATTTATTTTATTTTTTTTAAAGATTTTATTTATTTATTCGACAGAGATAGAGACAGCCAGCGAGAGAGGGAACACAAGCAGGGGGAGTGGGAGAGGAAGAAGCAGGCTCATAGCAGAAGAGCCCGATGTGGGGCTTGATCCCAGAACGCCGGGATCACGCCCTGAGCCCAAGGCAGATGCTTAACCGCTGTGCCACCCAGGCTCCCCCCTTAAGTGGATTTATTAAGCAAAAGCAGCTCATGGGGCATCTTTTGTTTGCCAGGCAATTGCTAGGTGCTTCATATCCCCTGTACAGAAAGGACCTCTGTTGGGGCAAAGAATAAGGTTATGGCCAAAGCCACGCTGCTTGACAAATGGTGGAACTGGAGTTCAAATGCCAAGTTACTGCACCGGAAGAGCCTAAGAAACTCCTCCCAAGTCTGCTCCCCCCGTTTTGTTTCGCAGACTCTGGAATTTTCCATTTCATGTGTTTGATGCCATTTGTAGTGAAGGCTTCCTAAGGCATCTTGGGAAGGAATGTGCTAAATGGTACTATACACAAACTCGCTTCTCCCACATATTAGCCACACTAAGTGCCACGCCTTTACATAATTCTGAGACATTCTTCTCAAGATATTTGTGGCACAGGGAGGAAGCCCGTGGCCTTCTTGCAGCTGTGCTCCTCTAGGTTGGGAGCTGTGACCGAGACTCACTCAGCGCTGGATGCTGACGGAGAGGGAAGGGTTTCCACCCAATCTTGTGGAGGACTTAGACCCTCTCAAGGGTTCTAAAAACTCAGCATCAAAATGGGAGGGGAAAAGACTGTGGATTCACCAGGTGCTGAACAAATGTTTTCAGAAACAAGACTGGTGACAGACGTTCAAGAAATACAGCTGGAAGGATACAACTCAGCAGTTGGGGAGCACTGGAGTTTCACATTTGACCTTTGGCTTCCACATGAGATTGAAGGACAGAAAACTTTTTTAAAGTCATTTTCTACTTGGCGCGCCTGGGTGGCTCAGTCAGCGAAATGTCTGCCTTCGGCTCGGGTCATGGTCCCAGGGCCCTGGGATCGAGCCCCGCATCTCTCGCTCTCTTAATTAAGTAAATAAAAGAATCTAAAAAAAAAAAAGTCATTTTCTACATATGTATGTGGTTCAAGGTCTTTGGTAGAAGTGGGGAATCCGAAGTCTACCCAGACTATGTCCTCTTCTTTTGATTTATGCCAGCGGTTTCGAGCTTCTTTGTAAGACAAATATTTTATAAACTGCTCTCAATACCCCAAATAAAATTGGAGGATTCCACGAGCTATCTACACACAAATTAACATATTAATGTAATACCCTAACTCTAACGCAGGGTTTTTAACCTGTTGGCACAGTCCCATACCCTGCAGGGCGGCTTGTAGGCCTCCCAGGCCTCTGCCCGCTTGTGCCAGCAGCACCTTACCCAGACAACAACCCAGAATGTCTCCAGATGTTGCCACATGTCCGCTGGGCAAAAATCGTCCCCCACTGAGAACTACTCTTTTAACAGAAAGGATCAATAGAAATACAATAATTTACAATAAAATAACATGTATTTCAAAACAGAAAGGCTCAAGCGTGCCTGCTCCGGAGGGCACAGCCCAGCAGCCGGCTGCCGTACCCACTGGTAAGGAAGATGCTTGGGATTTAGGAGAAGACGATCAGAGCTGCTTACACAAGAACAGAAAAATGAAAGGCAGAGATATGGGTGGACGTTAGAACAAAAGCTAACGTTGCACTAGTAGCAGAACATTTACCTGTGTCTGAGAACAAAGCCAACATAAAGAAAACAGGGCTAGTACACGAAGGCAAGCTACAGACTCCAAGTCCTAAATGAGTGGGACTTACTAACAAGGACAGCATCAGCATGGTTCCCTACTTTATGAGTGGGGTGAGCGCTCTCGTGACAGAGAGTCAGCTACTTCAAAAGAACCTGGGGCTGTGTCCTGTGAGGATGGAGGGAGCGCCGAGGACCTCCAGAGAAGGAATCAGAATAATGTTCTTGAAAAAGAACGGCAACTAGAAAATAAATCCTAGAGTGTAATTCTTACAACCTAGGTTTCATATTATGGTGCTATTTAAAATATAGAATATGTATTCTATTATATGCAATATTATAACAATACTTTAAAATTTTTTAAAAACAATGAAATTCAATGAGATCCCTGTATTTCATGAATCTGTTATTTAACTCTGGCTCAAATCTGTTCAAAGAAATCTCCAATCCCTGTTACGGATTTTCAGTTAGTTTCATTGCGCAGTAACTGGCCAACAGCATTGAAACCTTGATTTTCAGGAGAATTTGTAGTTAGAAATGCTTAATGCATAGAGCTGGCTCACACCTGCACAGCGTGAGTAAATTACACAGTAATTTCCAGACAAGATCTTTCTTCCTTTTAAGCTTGCTTCTCTCTATGGAATGGTCTTCTAAATTACTGGGCTCTTCAAGTAACTTCTTAGAACTTATTTTCAGAATTATTATGTTCTAAGTATCGCTTACATTTACATCTATAATGAGTTTCGTCTGGTAGAACATTCAAAAACCATGTGGGACAGGAGATAATTTTTCGTTGTATGGGACTATTCCAAACATGGCAGGACACCTAGCTTCCATCCCCTCCCCAAATGCCAATGGGAGTGTCAACAAAAAGTATACCCACTGATTTCCAACACACCCCCTCTGGGGTTCCACAGCTCCTGTTGTTTACCCCAAGTTTCCATGACCACGTCCCAGATGTGGGTCCCTGCCACCCAAGCAAACTGGTATATTCCTGCCACCAGCTGGTGTTTGGGGCACAAAATAGAGGTACTTCCCGTATCTACATTACTATTATCTCTACCAGCTCTAACACTTCCATGCAATGTTCATTAATCTTAACGAAACCCTCAGCAAATGGAATTAACAAGGTAACAACTGTTGAGAGTTCCCTGTGTGTCAGACCCAGGGTCTTAGGGTTATTGTTTCATTCAGACTTCACGATAACCCTATGAGGTAGATACTATTATTAGCCACATTTTACATGGGCGAGATTGGGTAACTGGGCCAAAGTGACCAACTAGTGAGTGGCAGGATCAGAATTTGAACTCTAGGGGCGCCTGGGTAGCTCAGTCGTTAAGCTTTAAGCGTCTGCCTTCGGCTCAGGCTCAGGGGTGATCCTGGCATGCTGGGATCGAGTCCCACATCGGGCTCCTCCACTGGGAGCCTGCTTCTTCCTCTCCCACTCCCCTGCTATGTTCCCTCTCTCGCTGGCTGTCTCTCTGTCACATAAATAAATAAAATCTTTAAAAAAAAAAAAAAGAATTTGAACTCTAGCTCTTACTCTCTTTGCTGTACTATTTCCCTAGAACTGGCTTCTCTGTATTCAATTTAAGTAAAAGACGTAAATGGCAGAAAGCATGCTTTTATAAAAAGTCGTATATATTTATACCCAAAGTTTTTCCAGACTTGGTATACAGTCAGCACAGCCCCCCACACCCCCTGTTTTATAATCTTGGGCATTTGGAGTTGGCGTAGAGGAAGGGCTGTTTGGAATCTTGCCTTTGAGCCGTGAAAGATACCCCATCATGAAAGAAATATTGAGCTAAATTTCCCATAGCCAGAATGGCAAATACTTTTCATCTCAAGTGTCAGCTGATTGGTCATGGCTGCCTAGGGTTGAGAAGGATTTTTAAGGCAAGTTGGAGAGGTTATCATCAATTATTAATATCTGTCCAGGCCAGGGAGAGGGCGTGTGTTGGCTTCCATGTTATGAAGATATTATCCTTACTTCCCTGGGTAGGAAATTGTACACTTCAGAAAAGTGTTCAGAAGTAGAAATAAAACTGAAAAGGAAGTTTTGGTGGAATTCTAAATCACCAGAAAACCCCAGTTCCTCAGAATGCCTTTTCATGTAGTCATAGAAACACTGAAGTAGGAAGGACCTTCACGGTTATTTGGACTTGTCCATCAGTAGATGAATGGATAAAGAAGAGGTGGTGTACATATACAATGGAATATTCCTCAGTCATAAAAAAGGAATGAAATCTTGCTATTTGCAACAACGTGGATGGAGCTAGAGTGTTTTATGCTAAGTGAAATAAATCAGAGAAAGACAAATACCATATGATTTCACTTAGATGTGGAATTTAAGAAACAAAACAAATGAACAAGGGGGGGGAAGACAAACCAAGAAAGAGACTTGTAACTATAGAGAACAAACTGATGGTTCCAGAGGGGAGTGGGTGGGCGGACGGGTGAGATAGATGATGCGGAATTAGAGTTCACTTCTCATACTGAGTAGCGTCTAAAAGTGTTGAACCACTATATTGTACACCTGAAACTAAAACTAATGTAACACTGTGTCAACTACACTGGACTTCTTAAAATTAAGACATTTAAAAAGAGATGATTTGGATTTATTCCCTTTAGAAATGTTTATTGAAAATAGGAATAGAAACAAGAAGGAATTTCTGGTGGTGAATTCTAAGTTCACCAGAAAACTCAGTTCCTCAGAGTAGTCCATTCATGGACTTGTAGAAACTTAAGGCGAGGAAAGACATTTAAAGACATTTAAGATTATTTAGGCCTGTGGTTCTCAGATTTGGCTTACAGTAGAATCACCTGGGGAACTTTTGAAAAATTCTGGTCTGGGTTCTGATTTAATTGGTCTGGGGATAGGCTCAGGAATTGACATTTTGTTAAAATTCCCCTCCTGGTTCTAAGGCTCGGCCTGGACTGAGAACTACAGATCTGGTCAAAACCCCTCATTTCACAGATGAGGAAATGGAGAAGCCTGGTGGTTTTCCTGGGGACACACAGCTGGGGCAGAGCAGACTCTGCTCCGAGGCCTCAGCCTCTGGCCCGGGCGGGGGGTGGAATCCCTGGGTCCTGGATGCTGCAGGGCCCACGTCGGTCTCAAAATCGGTGTCCTGTCGGCCAGTTTCCTTATTACAGCTGGTGCTCAAGCAGAGCGGGACCACAGCCCTTCAGACAGCCATGGTGCTGCTGCCCCCAAGCCCTGCTCCTGGCACTCCCAAGAACAACTCCAAGCTTCTCCCACAGGCGCTCTACCGCATACCTGGGTTTTTGTTTTTGTTTTTTTAAGATTTTATCTACTTATTTGAAAGAAAGAGAGAGAACAAGTGGGGAGGGGGAAGGGCAGAGGCAGAGGGAGAAGCAGGCTCCCCTCCAAGGAGGGAGGCCAACACGGGACTCAATCCCAGGATCCTGAGATCATGACCTGAGCCAAAGGCAGAGGCTTAACCGACTGAGCCCCCCAGGCGCCCCCACATAGCTGGCTTTTCATGCTCTTATTATAGGTGTTACATTGTATTACCTGCTCGCCCTTGTGTCCCTTCACGGCACTAAAAACAATAGTAAAAAAGCAACAAACCACTGTCCCCAAGATAACNAGAGAACCCAGAAATGGACCCTCGGCTCTTTGGGCAACTAATCTTTGATAAAGCAGGAAAAAACATCCGGTGGAAAAAAGACAGTCTCTTCAATAAATGGTGCTGGGAAAATTGGACAGCTACATGCAAAAGAATGAAACTTGACCACTCTCTCACACCATACACAAAAATAAACTCCAAATGGATGAAAGACCTCAATGTGAGACAGGAATCCATCAAAATTCTAGAGGAGAACATAGGCAACAACTTCTATGACATCGGCCAGAGCAACCTTTTTCACGACACATCTCCAAAGGCAAGAGAAATAAAAGATAAAATGAACTTATGGGACTTTATCAGGATAAAGAGCTTCTGCACAGCCAAGGAAACAGTCAAAAAAACTAAGAGACAGCCCACGGAATGGGAGAATATATTTGCAAAGGACACCACAGATAAAGGACTGGTATCCAAGATCTACAAAGAACTTCTCAAACTCAATACACGAGAAACAAATAAACAAATCATAAAATGGGCAGAAGATATGAACAGACACTTTTCCAATGAAGACATACAAATGGCTAACAGACACATGAAAAAATGTTCAAAATCATTAGCCATCAGGGAAATTCAAATCAAAACCACACTGAGATACCACCTTACGCCAGTTAGAATGGCAAAGATAGACAAGGCAAGAAACAACAATTGTTGGAGAGGATGTGGAGAAAGGGGATCCCTCCTACATTGTTGGTGGGAATGCAAGTTGGTACAGCCACTCTGGAAAACAGTGTGGAGGTCCCTTAAAAAGTTAAAAATTGAACTACCCTATGACCCAGCCATTGCACTACTGGGTGTTTACCCCAAAGATACAGACGTAGTAAAGAGAAGGGCCATATGCACCCCAATGTTCATAGCTGCATTGTCCACAATAGCCAAATCATGGAAGGAGCCGAGATGCCCTTCAACAGATGACTGGATTAAGAAGCTGTGGTCCATATATACAATGGAATATTACTCAGCTATCAGAAAGAACGAATTCTCAACATTTGCTGCAACATGGACGGCACTGGAGGAGATAATGCTAAGTGAAATAAGTCAAGCAGAGAAAGACAATTATCATATGATTTCTCTCATCTATGGAACATAAGAACTAGGAAGATCGGTAGGGGAAGAAAGGGATAAAGAAAGGGGGGGTAATCAGAAGGGGGAATGAAGCATGAGAGACTATGGACTATGAGAAACAAACTGGGGGCCTCAGAGGGGAGGGGGTGGGGGAATGGGATAGACCGGTGATGGGTAGTAAGGAGGGCATGTATTGCATGGTGCACTGGGTGTTATACGCAACTAATGAATCATCGAACTTTACATCAGAAACCAGGGATGTACTGTATGGTGACTAACATAATATAATAAAAAAACATTAAAAAAAAAAGGTAGAGGAAGAGAATGAGAAGAAGGTTAAATTTGTGGAATGCCTCCCATGTGCCGAGTACTTTACATATTTATTTATCCTCTCAACACCAGGAAGGGAAATGTTATTATCCCATTTTACAGATGAGGAATGGAGGATCTGAGAGGTTAGGTCACTTGCCCAAGGTCACACAGCTCATGAATGGGAGTCAGGATTCAAGCCAGTTCCCCCTACTGCCCTCTGTAACCTCCTCATTACCGCGGCATGTCTTTGTCCCTTCGAAGGTTATACGGCCCCACAGATGGTGTATTAGTTGCCTGGAGAAAATGGTAAGGATGCAGTGGAGAAACCTGACCACGCAGTGACCGGCTGATCCAAATGAACATTAGCAGATGGACGTCAGCTAACATCACTTATGTTGTCTTCTGACCAGGGCTACGTCACCTGAACCTACTAGCAAGGAACCAAAGTGAGGAACATTCTATAAAATAACTAGCCTCTCTCTGTTCTTCAAACATGGCCATGTCCTAACAGGCAGAGAATGGCTGAGGAACGGTTCCATAATAAAGAGAACAAAAGGGACACGACATCTTAAGGTTGTCTGTTGTGTTGGATTTGATTCTGCTCCAGACTGGGGGAAATGCTCTGAGGCCCTACTGGGCCAAGGGACAAACTTGGAATGTAGGGTGTACAACAGAAAAAATTATTTTAACGGTTTTACGTTTCTTGAATCTGGTAAGTGCTGTGGCTGCGTAAGAGAATATCCTGTTCATCAGAAATACGCACAGGTACGGGAGGTAAGGGGGCGCGGTGTCTCAGCTCCTCTCAGATGGCTCAGAGAAAATAAACATTGCCGTGGTATTCCCTCCAGCAGCCAGCAGAGCGCTGAGCCCCAGGCGGATAGGGAATGAAAAATCTTTGTTTTTATGTGATTAAATAATCCCGCAGTTTCCTGACATCAAGGAAAATGCTTTTCAAAGCAGCTTTCTTGGTTTCTAACACTTCTGCTCAATTTCAGAGAAGGCACAGACGAATTCTGATCCCTCGCCCACACTCCCCACTGTACCCTCAGCTCCTGGGAGGGGAAAGCCCAGCTTGAATCGGTCTTACTGGGGTATCCTTTGTATACACCTCCACGTTTTCTGCAAATTTATGGAGGTTGGGCCTACTCTTCACCATATTCACGGGGCGAAGTGAATGAACTCAGGAGAACACGGCGAGTACAGCCTCGGCTCTTCAGTCCTGCCGCCCCGGGGACAATGTGCCGTCAGAGTCCCACTCTACCAGATGGGGAGGACGGAGTCGGGCCTCTTACTTGAAAAAGAAAGCGGTCTTTAATCTGGCAAATATTGAGGCTGTGTGGTGTATGGAGCACTTATCCCAGACATTTGAGAGATGAAACACATTATGGGCTCCTGAGCTAAATGTTTGCAAACTCCGTCCGGGGTCCTGCGAGGCACCAGGTTCATTAAGACAGACTTGACCCTGGCCAGTCGTGAGGATACGCCTGTAGGAAGTAGTCAGGGTCTCAGCTGCACACGACGCAACCTGCCCTGGACGGTAGAAGCGGAAAAGAAGACTGACGACGAAGAGATCCTTGGGAGCTCGCAGAAGCCCTAGGAAGACCAGAGTCCGGTTTAAGACCGTGCAGGAAGAAGCGAGACCCTCAGCGGGGCCTCCGCCACCTCCCCTCCCGGCAGAGCCTCTGTCGCCCACATAGGACAATGTGTACTGGATTCCAGGTACCCTGCCTGCCGGCGTCCCAAAGCCCCAGGCCCGCGCTGCCCCCTGGCCAGAGAGGATCCCTCTGGAGATCTGCTCTCCAAGGGGGCATGAGCACCGATCGGCAGATCTCCGCTGCAAGCAAGGCTGGCACAGCGACAGCAACTTCTGCCTTGAGACGGCTGCACTGACAATGTAGAAAAGTCCCTAAATGTGGGAAGAGAGTTCAAAAGATGCTTGGCGGCCTCAAGCATCACGGCCAGTGTCCACCAGGAGGGCATGAGCGCGGAGCAGTGAACCCAGGGGTCACTCCCAGTTGCCAGGTTTGTCTGCTGTGCTTGGGTTTTCAGTATCTTCATCCTCCTCTCTGCCGCTGCTCGCCAGTCTAAGGCTTATTCAAATATGAAAAAAAAATAGGCAAAGCCTCAAATCTTAGTTCTAAAGTGAACCTTTGAGTAAGAGACTTGAATAATAACTATTTCGGGCACCTTGAAACCTGTTGCTTTCAGAGGAGGAAAAGGACCGCAGCTCCTGTGTTGAAGCTACTGGCCGGGTCCAGCATCCCCCGGGGTGGGCTCTGCAGGGTATGAATGCGAGGGGGCCGGAGAAAATAGGAGGCGAGGACGAAGAGAGAGACTTTGCACCTGATAAAGCCCACTCTGACCTTCCCGCAGGACTTCCCCAAGGCTTTCATATGCTGCAAGGGAGATTTCTTTCCCTCACTCATTGGGACTTGGGTTACACAGAATACCCTTGGGGAAATGCTCCATTACCCCACGTTGCCTTATTTTTTTTAAAAAGATTTTATTTATTTATTTGTTTGTTTGTTTGTTTGTTTGACAGAGAGAGAGAGAGCCAGCAAGAGAGGGAACACAGGCAGGGGGAGCAGGAGAGGAAGAAGCAGGCTCCCAGCGGAGGAGCCTGATGTGGGGCTCGATCCCAGGACTCCGGGATCATGCCNACAGAGAGAGAGAGAGCCAGCAAGAGAGGGAACACAGGCAGGGGGAGCGGGAGAGGAAGAAGCAGGCTCCCAGCGGAGGAGCCTGATGTGGGGCTCGATCCCAGGACTCCGGGATCATGCCCCGAAGGCAGATGCTTAACGACTGAGCCACCCAGCCGCCAACCCCCCACGTTGCCTTAGAACCCCACAGAACATTTCTTTAGATTCAAAACTCTTGGAGATTTCCTTGCAAATACAAGTGATCTTAAATGTCACTGGTTTCAGACTGCTTTTGAGGGCTACTTTATAAAGGGAAGGTCGGGGGGGGGGAGGTGCACCTGGGCGGCTCAGTTGGTTAAGTGTCTGCCTTCGGCTCAGGTCATGATCCCGGGGTCCTGCGTCAGGTTCCCTGCTCTGCGGGGAATCTGCTTCTCCTTCTCCCTCTGCCCCTCCCCCTGCCTGTGCTCTCATGCTTCCTCTCTCAAATAAATAAATAAAATCTTTTAAAAAGTGGGGGGAGGTGAGGGGTAAGGGAGCAGCACACTCCATAATTGAATCTCTTTCAAATTCTCTTGACTGTCTCCACCACCATTGGATTTAGGAAACACAGCTTGTGATCTTTAAACAAGGGGACCCCTGACCTTACACTCAAGCTGATGGTTAAATAACTATAATTCACACAGAGCATAATAATGTTATCCAGTGCGGAAAAAAGGTATTTCCTGCAAAATGAATGTAATTTCAAATGTGCTTATTTTGCACCAGCTGAAACTAACATTGTCATGAGCTGATTTTTGTTTTGTTATTTTTTGTTTCGTTTTCTGGTTCACTGTCAAGTTCAACTTCAAGTTAATTTAACACATATACATGTGCAGAATTTGCAAAAACCCTGGCTCCCACGCAGGCTGGCCCTCTAGCCCCTCTAGCCCCTCCAGAACAGCTGCACACGCTGACGACTGCCCACTGCATTCGGCTTAGAAACCCCGGGTGCACCTTACACGGAGATAAAGTAGCAGCCTCTCAAAATGCCCACTGCTTCTAATTTTTAAAGTATTTGGTGCTACCCAAAGAGTCATTAAGATGTCGAGAAACCCCAGCTATGAGGTGTGACACACAGTATCAGTCCCAAGGAATCTAGTCTTTGAGATCATAGGAGCACTGAATTGTGAAGGTTGCCAGGTGCCAGCCCCGTTACCCTAAAATGGTATCTGATGGCGATTCCTTCACTTGGAATGGGGTTTGATTAACATTCAAGAGACCATTTCACACTTGTTACAGCATAGTCACTTCTTTTAAAGCAGTTTTTTAAAAAGTGATGAGTTATTTTCAACAAGTCCATAAAACCTATTTAATCCTATTATGAAAACCTAAGGCAAACGAACAGTGTGAATGGCCTTATGGTGAAACTTGCCAGAGACAGTTAAAAAGGATTTATAGGCCTTGATAGTTCTAACCACCCAGAAACATAAGAGGAATCTGTTTCCAGGGCCTCTTCAGACCCAGTCAGGCACTCCGTACTCGGTATTCCGGTTTGTATGAAAGCATTTAATCCAGGTCCTAACCCTCACCCATCCCCTGAGTATGTGAATTACAGATTCCTGCACATCTGAAGTACTTTCTTGCGGCTTTTTTTGGTTTTGCTTTGTTTTGTTTATCCTACACAACTTCCTTCCTTCCTTCCTGCCCTTTGCTCCCCAGGGCTTTGAGAGAGAGGCTAACCACTAATCCTGTCCTCCTGCAGCAGCGACAGGAGACCCGGATCCAGGCCCCTCCCTCCGCTCCTAGCCAAAGGAGGGCAGAAGCAAACAATGGCCATTTCCAACAACACTTCCCAGTACGGAGATCAGATCCGGGGAACATCCTTGAATTCAGACATTGAACTCCGCCGCCGGTGCTAAGTGCCCCCCCCCCCCCCCCCCCCCCCGCGCNCATGGGAGCAGCGCTAACGCCCCTGGCCTGGTGCGTTCTAGCCTCTCCAGCCAGCCTTCCAGTGGGCTGTCCCCCTTGACAATGGGCCCTCCGAAGAGCTTGCTCATGCTCTCGCCACTCCGAGCATTCCACACAGGCAAGTTCTTAGCTGACTTAGTGATTCAAAGGGTTCCTCTCCCCAAGTGTTCTTTTCAAGGGCCATTTGGATTCCAAGGGCCACTGCTAACCTTAATAACTGACATTCTTTCCATTTCTCGCCTTCCTGTCGTGAGTAGAGATTCTGAGAACTCTCCTGACAAATTTGTCAAGTTCTGATCTAAATTCAGAGCCTTGGACCAGAATGAACACACGCGAGGAAAATTTAAGCCTATTGGAAAAAACAAATTTAAGAAACCCCAAACTTGATAAATCCTCAAAGGGTGACAAGCTCCTCTGGACTTTAGGGCCTGCACCCAGCTGACCGTTCCCTGGTTCACTCCCAAAGCTACCACTGGATATTCTTCCTGGGAATGGTTTGCTAGAAACAGAAGAGCAAGCTCTCATGGGGCACTTCATATCAAAGCGCTTTTCTAATGGCACTTGGGACGTCAACCACTCCAGGCTGAGGGCACTCTACTCATCTGCCAGAGTTAAATTAAGGCACACAGAAGACAAGTGCTTTTCCCAAGGCCTCTGAGTGAGGGCCGGGGGTGGGGAGAGTCAAGACGGGGTCCTCAGCTGATCAAGGCTTCGACGGAGAGGCAGACAGACAGGGATGTCCGTCACGCAGAACCGTGGTCGGGTGCTGAAGCGAAGGTGTAGACCCAGAGACGCGGGAGTTGGACTCTGCCTCCACCACTTCCCAGCTCCACGTCCTCCATCTGCTTATTTTTCTTTTGCGGTCTGTTTTCTCACCTATGAAGTGCAGATAACAACTCCTAGCTGAACGACACGACAATGCTTGCCAAGTGCTTAAGGCAGAGCCCCGTACTCAGTGGTGCCCACCACGTGGTGCCCATCACGGCCTTCTGCTGTGTCATAAGGGGACAGGTTCTAGGGGGCTCCCGTAATTACTGGAGGGCCTGATGACCCCTGGTGGCTCAGCTCACAGAAAGCCAAGGAAATGTAAAAGTTTGATAAACACTGGTTCAAGATGCATTCTTGTTCTCTGAAAGGCAGTAAACCAAGGCAGGAAAAACTCCTTTTCCAAAAGGGGTTTGAAACAAAGGCCCTTTCAAATGGATGAGACCGGCAACAATTTTGAGAGTAATAAAGGAAGCCAATTTTCTCCAGGCACACAACAGGAAAGAGGGAGAGGAAGAGACAGAAAGAGGGAGAAACCAGGAGTCCAAGAGCCGCTGGTAGCTACGTTCTAGGCAGAAAGCACCAGGTTTCACTCTCTCAGAAAACAAGCGGAACCTTTGGGAAAATAAACCCAGATTTCTATCATTTAGGCTGCAGCTTACTTCTGTACAAAATACCCTGGTTTCTGACTTAGGTTTTTCCAAGTGCAAAGGAGCTCCTCTTAGCGTGTCACCTCAATTCCTGGAAGTGGGGGCAGGTTCTAGGCTGCAACAGGCCCCCCGTGTTGAGAGCCACTGGCCTGAGCGAGGCCAGAAACACTCGAAGCGGAGGGCCCATGGTGGGGTGGGGGGCGGAAACACCTCGGAGACTCGGAATTCTCCTGGTCTAAATGAAAATAGTTTACAGCGGTACTGTCACAAATCCAAGATATCTGGGGCCAATGGTTTCCTCATTTCTCCTCCGTAAATCAGCGTGGAGATTCTTGGCAAGCTCCGCTCCTTGTGGGGTGGGCAGCTGTGAGTCCGGCGAGGGCTCATCTCCTCCGCTGCCTCCTCTTCTCCTAATCTTGTCCTGCCTTTTGCAGAGGCCCTCCTTCCCCCACCTGCCCCACAGCTAACTATTTTAGCAGACAAGCTTGGAGCCTGAAGAAAACAGGACCTCTTCTTTAAAGTAGTAACTGTACTGAAATTTAGCGGGAAAAGTCCCTCCTTCGGTCCCAGCTGATGGTATTCGAGCGACCATTTGGTTTCGTTTACTCAAAAGTTTTCCAGTCTTAGCGATTCGATGGCGGGGCTGGGGGCGCCATAAATCCAAACCTCTTTAGACTCTTAAACATGGGAATTTCATTCTATAAATCCTTCCCCCCACATATTTGTTCAAAGGACCCACAACTGCAACAAGACAAACTTTCATTTAGAATGCTCCAGGAAGTCTTTTTTGTTAATTTGAAGGCACCTGAGAGAGGATTTTTTTGGCTAACACCACACATCTTAGCTTTTTTTGAATGGTAGGAACAGAAAAAGGTTTTAAGGTATAAAAGAGTGCTACATATATGAAATGGAAAAGAGAGATAATTTTCAGCCCACTCTCTTCTGAGATTGGTAGAACTAACCAAAACCAAACCTGACATTGTCACACCACTTTTAAAAGAAAAGTAGCTTAAAGTGAGAAGATAGTGTTCCTAACATCACTTCCATCTGTGTGAGAAAAGGCCAATGGTAAACACGGATATCCCCCAAATTCACATTAGGAAACAGCATTGAGATTTTCAGTTTTTATGTGGTAAGAAATGTATTTATAGCCGTCATTAAAATGACTATTGATTATTACGAACACTTAAACACTTCCACTTTGGGACAACTTGCAGGTCAACATTTGGAACAAAGGAGGCTTAGAGACCCCGGATAGGCACTTTCAGCGAACTGCGCCCTCAGAGGTGGTGCGTGAAAAGGCTGGAGGATATCTGTTGTTGCTCTGGAGCGAAACGGAAAAGTTAAGAGAACGTTCACGGGGAAAACGGCAGGAATGAGATACAGGCGAACACACGGCGAGAACGCGCACCCAGCACTACACCTTCTCCAACTAGAACACTCTAAAGCTTACTCACATGGGCTGTAGAAGACGGAGGGTCAGAAGGGAAAAGTAACTATCCACTCACCCAGAGGCTCCATCCAGCTCCCTCGTAGAGGGGTGCCCGAGGACGGCCTGCGGCTCCTTGCTGGCCGCGCGTGCGCTCACCTGAGGCCGGCTACCCAACTTTCACCCACGCAAGGCACGCCCCCTCCCGCCGCCGCCGCCTCGCTCACATCGCCCGCTAAGATTATCCTTGCCTGGAAAAGCAAATGCAGGGGTAAGTTTCCGTGTTCCTCTGGCAGCTGTCAACTACAATAATAAAATGCCGCAAACTTCCAAATTTTGGAGCTGGGTTTATGCTTTCAAAAAGTCCAAACTTAACCCTATATACGCGGGCTCCAAGCTGAATCCAAAAGTTTGCCCGTAGGTCAGCTGCATGGAACTTGAAACAGATTTCCTCTCCAGAAGTAAAGCTACATCTGGTAGGTGGGTTGCTTGGCCAGACGACAAATCATTTTAATCCGTCAGATGGCTTAATTGTAGCACTAGCTGTACTAGCTGGAGTTCAGGGAGCTGGGAAGCACGCAAGGCAGAGTGAGGAGAGAACATCGCTAAAAACAATTCTGAAGTAAGCGGTTTGCTCTGGTTGTCTCACGACTTCCAGCACCCAGCTCCCATGCGTACGGCCCCTAACAAGTAATACATTAATAACTCCACATTGCCTTGGAGTCTGTTTTCTCCATGGAAGGCTACGGGCCACACTTACAGACCTTCCCTTGCCTTAAATCACAAAGAGCTGGTTATCTTCACTAGGGGTCGGTTTGAGCCCCTGGACTTCCTTTTTTATTCACACAAACGTGTAAATGGCTAATGGTGCTTTAACCTTCCCAGAAGACTTTGCGTTTTTGAGTAAAGCCTCTTACCACCCACCGGGATTGGGGACTGAGGATTTGTCCGGGAGGGGGTGGAAGCCAGTACACCCGCCACCCAGCACAGCTCAGAGGTGGTTTCCAGGACCTCTTCCCATCACACTTAGCAACCTACTTGCTAAAAGCTCCGCGAGGCGTCAAGAGAACGGGGCAAGGGCAGGCCGGTGTGTGCCCCGGGGGGAGCGGCTCATTCCTTGGGGCTGCCTGTCCTGCTAAGATCCTACAGCAGGGGAGTGAGAGCTTTGAGGGGACGCAGGACCACCGGCACAGCTGGAAAACAGGCTGACCCTCAGCCCCAAACTCAGTGGGTCCAGAGGGAGGGCAGGAACCTGCATTTTAAACACTCCATGGGACTCTGATTTCCTATCGAGAGAGACACGGAGGAGGCAAGGAACTGGACTGTTTTTGAAATTTAGGTAATCTTACTCCACCTACATAATTTCCTATAGGATGCTTGATATATTAAATTCCACCTAAAGTTCTAAATAAAAACAAAACAAACAAGTCAAATGGCCTTTTTAACTGATCATCAAGGTCTTTTGAATTGTACCTAGTCATCGTACTTTTAGTTTCCAAACCTACATTCCTTTCAACAGTTCTTAAAATTTAATGCCAGAAGCTTTAGATCTAAGAAAGAAAACACATATGTGGAGATAGACTGAAGGTTTCAAATCAAGGGGTCAGATGTATGTTATCAACTTATTTTTGACATTTGAGCCTCACTTAAGGCCCAAATTTCTTACTCTTCAAATATCAAGTTGGCATGAGATATGAAAATGTTTAAGAGCAGTTAATAGCAGTATTCCTCGCTCAGGAAATCCTTAGATTTGGTTAGCCAAGGTAAGACAGACATTTGATGGTACGCCTGGAGCAAAAACGCCAGCCCCTGCACACGTCAAGGCTGACCACAAAGCCCAGCTCAGTACTGCCGCAGGTCTTAACTTGTTTCCTCAACGAATTGCTTAAAATGTCAACCTTTATTTGATATTAATAACTTTGCATTCAAATATCTACTTTTTTAGTGCATAGAACGCTTAATTCCTGAGAGCTGGGGCCCTCTTTTCCAAACCCATATTCAAGGAAGAGCAAAGCAGCTTGGTAGAGTCTCCTTTTTACCAACCTTTAAGAAAAAGCATTCAGCAGGCAAAAGCTCAACATGATGCTAATGGCCAAAGGCAGTGCTCTAGGGAGTCTACCTTGGGCTTCAAAACCGTACTTTATTATTCTTGTGACTGCTTTCTGTACTTCTCAAACCCAAACCTTTCAACTGGTGCACGCAAGCGTAGTTAAAATACTAAGTCTTGGGGCGCCTGGGCGGCTCTGTTGTTAAGCGTCTGCCTTTGGCTCAGGGCGTGATCCCAGGGTCCTGGGATGGAGCCCTGCATCGGGCTCCCTGCTCTGCTGGGAGCCTGCTTCTCCCTCCCACTCCCCCTGCTTGTGTTCCCTCTCTTGCTGTGTCTGTCAAATAAATAAATAAAATCTTTAAAAAAAATAAATACTAGGGGCGCCTGGGTAGCGCAGTCGTTAAGCGTCTGCCTTTGGCTCAGGGCGTGATCCCGGAGTCCCACATTGGGCTCCTCCGCTGGGAGCCTGCTCCTTCCTCTCCCACTCCCCTGCTGTGTTCCCTCTCTCTCTGGCTATCTCTCTATCAAATAAATAAATAAAATCTTTTAAAAAAAATAAATACTAAGTCTTCTCTTTCAAGGAATATTTGCAAAGTCCTTCCCAGTCTTCTTCCTCTTCCAGGCAGGGACAAATTGAGGGTAGAGAGGAGGGAGGACAGGAACTGTTCTGCCAAAGAAAGGAATCACTTCGATTCCCCCCGCCCAGTTAGGTTACCTTACATCTGCACACAACACAAAATGAGGTACTTAGAACAGGTACAAAGCATTGTTTTTGTCACCACCATAGTGCAGATGATTTAAACAAAAGTATCTATAGTGTAACAGCTTCTTTCTCCCTAACTTCAGATGTTCAGCAATGCAGAGCAAGATGCTTTAGGAGGCTTTTAAAGTGTTAAGTTTAATGCAAAAAATTGGTGTGAATTTATACAACAGCTGCCTTATTGACAACCCCAACACAAGCGTTTCTATTCTACAGCTAAGGCTACTTGCAACAGAGCGGTTAACGTCAGTAAGTTGGCCTTTACAAAGTATTCAAGCTTTTAACAGGTCAAGGAATTTGAGCGGGCGGAAAAAAGGGACCCTACAGATAGATATCCCAGGTACTGTGGATACTGATAGATTAGATCAAGATTAGATTATGTGTTAAATACTGAGCAAAAATCAATCCTTAAGCTTCTGGTTCACTTTCGTTGGGTACCCCTTTGGATGGTTCTAAAATTAGCACAGTTCCACACTCAACTGTCAGTGGTCAAAGTTTATGGGTGAAGAAAACCAATGGAGACCACTGAAACATTCTTTCCATCAACAAGGAGGAGTGCCCAGTATCTTCCACCTCTGTAACACATGGAGATGGTTGTCACATTATTCTGGCAACTAAGAAGAGGTTGGAGAAGATATGGAAGGCAAACCTCAGGACATCCTTGGGGGAACGTGGCTATGAGCAATGAGATTCAAGCATACAAACCCATGAAGAAGGATACATGAGAATCCTACCGTCTACTCCTTAGCCCCTATCCTCAAAGGCAAGTACAAAAGCAAGGAAAGGTCATTTTAGTACAGAGGCACCTTACATATACGTCTGTCTAGCATTCCTAATCCGGCAAAGCCACCTTAAGTCTTCCAGAAAACAAACTGTCCACTTTAGGGGAAAAAACCCTCTAATAAGGCTGTAGCTGTAATTTACCCTGGTTTCTAGTTTTTGTTTTCCTTACATATTTAAAATCATACTAAAAAAAAAAAAAAGAGGTTTTTTGCTCAAATAATAGAACAACACTGAAATGAACCTCGCAGAACACCACTGAAATGAACCTTGCCTAACAACTAGCAGTGAAGTTGTCAATCCATCTTGCATCAGCAAAAATGAAAATATGAACAAAAGTAAGAAAATGAAACTGGAGAGAAAAATAAAGGTAAAACCAAGACAAAATTCAAATTTACTTTCAAAAATCTGATTTTATTTTCTGAATCAAAAAGAAGTGTATTCACTTTAAATGTAGAATGTTTACCTTTCCACTGATCTCTCAAAACACTTTCCAGATATTGTTAACAGTGCTTAGAACTGTGTAAAAAGTCAACATCCAATACCACGTTTTAAAGAAAAAAAGTTTAGATGTAGGACTTATTTCTAAGAAACCTTCTCAAAGGTCAAGGCATTGGTAATTCTAATTTAAAAAGAATTTCAATCATTATTGGAAATTTAAGTGACAATGGTTTTCAAGAGCTAAAAATCAGATCTCTTTTAAAACAGAAAACTAAACAGAAAACTAAAATTTTAATTTCTGAGGGACTCCTAACCGGCAACTCCAATTAAACATATTTCCACTACCCCCCAAATTACTTAATGTATTATTTTACTTGGAATAGGAAAATTAGAAAATGGAATTTTAAAATTATGCTATATATATATATTATATGTGTAATATATATATATAAATAGACCATTTTAACTGTCGTGTTTGCTAGCAGAATGAAATTAAAACCAAATTCTATAGTCAAGGGACAAATGATAAATGCTCTTTCATTGTTCTAAGAGTCCATCCTATTCCTTGTTGTTTTCTGCCCCAAATAGATTAAAATCATGACCAAAGGCCAAGAGTTAATCCATTTACCTGAAATGAACAGCTGGTAGGCACTGGTCCTACACGTGTGTCCTTTAACTAGTCCAGGACTCAAAGGCTAGGGGGATTTATAAGAACATGATTTTGGAACACTTTAAATTCCAAAATGACTGACATCCATGTCCCTCAAATCTCGCACGTGTTACTCACAGGCTGTTCGTGTGCACGGAAGCATGTCCAGCATGCAGGCAAACTTCTTTTACTTGTTTCAAATTGAGGTAAAACAGACAAAAAATACTTAACATTAACAGAAGCTGCATAATCATATAAATTGATTTTTAAGTTTGCTCACAAAAAAGAGACTCTTCCTAAAGCCAGTAATTTCTCCAATTTCAGTTACCTAAAAGTTAAGCTTCTTTGTTCAAAGCCATTATTAGTAAAGAATATTTTGAAATGAAGGGAAACATTTTTTCCCAGAATCTGCATTTTGTACTTAGCGTGATACAATTTATTACTTTATTTTTCAAATTTAGAAAGAATTCAAGTCTGAGTACTATTTGATATTTTTTCAGACACACAGCAATACCGACGGGAATCATAAATATGATTTTCTGACAGACGGGAAAGTCTGCTAACATTTACAAAATATCAACAACTCTTCTTTCAAGCATAAAATGACTGAGGCTTACTAGTTATGATTACTTTTTCAGTACAAATACAAATTTAAATCTTGATTTTTTTTTTGCCAACATTTTAAGTAGCCAAATTTTATTCCACTTCAGGTTTCAAATTAATAAAAAAGAAACTAATGAAAATTACCCAACTGGCAACAAGTCCCATATTTCAATGTTATTTTTAACCCAACAATATAACCTACTGCCAGTAATTATTCATCTGTATCTACCTATTTTTATTAAAGAAGCCCTGGTCAGTTATATAAAAGAGAAACTGCAAGAACGGTACTTGGCACTGGATTACCTTAATGCTTCTGGTATAAAAAGAAGCACTCTTAAGCACTTTTTTCATCTGTAATCTGAATTTCCAAAAGCATTTTAAAATTAATAATTTTCCACTGATAGATTCTAGGGAGTCTACTCCCAGCTAACATGGTTGATTTAAAAACAAAACAAAACAAATAAATCCCTAAGCCACATGGTAATGGAATATTACACTTGCTTTTTATATCATGGAACAGTTCCAGGCAGACTGAAAGTAGAAGAAAACCTGCCAAATCAAAGTACTGTAAATAAATTTCATCTTACATACCTCAGAGCAGAAGAACTCAAAAATCAAAAAGTTAAAATCAAAAGACCACTCCCTGCCCCCACGCAAAAACCCACCCAAAACACTTTAATTCTGAGCCTAACGTTCCCCTAAAATGTTAATTCCAGAAGCTTTAAGGTACTTCAACTGTGCAGTAACTGTTGAAAGCACCACACCACAGAGGAAATGCTGTCAAGGGGTCAGCAGCTGCCCGCCCGTCCCTTACCACCCCCACCCCAATAATATGTAAAAGCTCCAGTAAAGGTTTTTCATATGCTAATAAAGGCGTACCCCGAGTGTGCCAAGGACTAAAACTAGCAGCGTTGGAGCAGTAAAGTGAAACTAGGAAGCCGACAGGAATAATCTAAATGCCTACTTAGAAGAAACAAAGCAGCAGACAGGACCCTTTGCCCTCTCATCGTGTTTGTAGGGAAGTGGTTGAATTAAACAGATTTACCCACATTAACAAAAATTTAACAGAGCTTCCCCGAGACACCAGAATAAAACCTGACCTTTCCAGTCAAAGGGCACAGAGAGGACTCTTCCACGTCCTGGAGTTGAATGAGTTCAGGGATTGGCAATAAAGGAGAAAAGAAAGCATTAGGGGTGTGATGCGGACAAGCTCTGGAGTTAGTTTATCGAACAGTCACGCCAAGTTTCTCCAGCACACGAACACCCTTCTCTTGGTATTCTTGTCGGGTCATCCAGAAGTTGTCTTTGTCTTTCATGATGTCTGCGAGAACGGCGCCACCCAGGAACACCATATGCTTTCTGCGCGGTGGGTCTTCGATGCGGATCTTAAATTTCTAAAGGAGAAAGACAAGATCGTAAACTGTCACAAGCGCATCACCAGGCTTTCTGCTTTATGAAAATGACTTCTTCATATATTCTCCTGTTGAATTCTCGCAACTCCTGTGATGTAAGTAGGACATCATGATTTGGTATCTGAAGTAGAGACATTTTTTTAATTTGCCAAAGCTCACAGAGAGATCACGCATCCATCCCCGTGTGCTTAGAACCGTCCTGATTTACACCTGTTGCTCCATCACTATGAACACCCCTTCTCACTCTCAAAATTGTCTTGATCTGAACAATAAATTCCACGACCAGCCTACTGAGAGCCCAAGTACCAGAGTCCTGATTGTGGCAGGTTTTCCCATGACTGGGGATGACCACATGAGCAAATCACTTAGCCAGATGTCAAGTCAAGAGTTTGGGTAAGAGGACTTCTATGGTTTCTTCAGGGTCTAACGCCTCTATGATTGCAGTCCCATGTAAGAGTAAGACTGAAATTCTTTTCTTATAATATGGTCAAATAAACCATGGGTATGCTGGAAAAAATGAACACAGTAACCAAAATTAAAGACAAGTGGGATAAGTTTATACTCTGTAGCCACTATTGTCTAATAAAAGACACACGCCTCAATCTGTGTCATTAGTCCACACCTGAAAGAAAAACCTTAAAATGTCATAGTTCAATTTACTGTGTCGCAAATCATGCAAGAAGACTCAAAGTAACTATGTCATTTTAGATTGTCTTCACGTCATATAACTGAACAGGATCAGATATAAACACCAGTTTACTTACATAAAAAAAAAATGGGCCTGGCTTTGTTCCAATAAAACTTTATTTACCAAGACAGCCGATAAGATACAGGCCCAGAGTCTGGCTGCCCTGGCTCTAAGGGAAACCTGGCCAGCCCCTGAAGACACCGCTGCCCCTGCAGCTCTCAGCTGGCTGCTGCTCCTCTCACGCCACCTGGTTTGCTAACTACCAACTCTTGCTCTCCAGTGCTGCTTCTCCCTCCCGCCTCCCTACAACTCCCAAATTGAAACTCATTCTATCAGACCCTTCCATCCACTGCTCCTCTTTGCCAAGTCACCTACAGGAACCCCAGATTATTCCTTCCCATCCCGGCTCTTACTTTGCACGTGTGTGATCTCCCCAACACTTCCTGGCGTCATCCGTGGTGACGTCGTCCTTCTCTCCCTCTCACACTCATGTGGCACAACACCAACTTGGGGAACCAACTCTCTACTTGGCAGCTGCCCTCAAGCAACTGAAGACGACAGGTCTTGGTTTAACTGCATCACTTTCTTCCCTTGAATCCCTCAGTGTAGCTCGGCAAGCCCATGGCACATGTCTTCTTTCTTCTACTCTTCAAAACCACCTTTTCATACCTCTTCCATCTCATAAACCTTCACCATCTCCTCACTCCCTCCGAGCCTGCTACCTCATCCTTCTACAACCTTCTTTCTTCCTCCCTCCCCCAACAATCCTATTCACCACACCAGACTTAGGGATCTCTTAAACACAAGTCAGATCCTATCACTTCTCTGCTCAAAACCCTCCCAAGGCTTTCGATTTCACTAGGAGTAAAGCTAAACCCTTCGCTGTGGCAAGACCTGCATCCAACCACCTTCTTGACCTCACCACCCAGGCCTCCCCTTTACTCACTCTGTTCCAGCCACACCTGCACACTCCCAACAACCCAGGGTTTTGTTTTGTTTTTTAAGGATTTTATTTATTTATTTGACAAAGAGAGAGAGAGGGAGAGAGCGCACAGGAGCAGGGGCAGAGGGAGAGGGAGAAGCAGACTCCCCACTGAGTGGGGAGCCCAACGAGGGGCTCAATCCCAGGACCCCAGGACCATGACCTGAGCCGAAGGCAGAAGGGCAGAAGCTTAACTGACTGAGCCACCCAGGTGCCCCAACCCAGGGCTTTTGTACTTGCCTTTCCTGCCTGGAAGATTCTTCCCACAGATGACTACGTGGCCCACCCGCTCACTCTGCTCAGGTGTCTACTGAGAAGTGATCCCCTCAGAGCCCTTCCGTGACCACACTACATGAAGGAGCAGGCCATGTCCCCAGTCACTGCCACTTCTAGCCCCTCACCTTCACTCTTCTTCATAGCACTTAACTACTGACGCATTCATAGAATAAAAGTGGGGACTTGGTTTTTATTTACTACTATTTTGTTTGTTCTAGCACCTAGACAAGGGCTTGGCACCCAGAAGCAGGTCAAGAAATATTTGCTGAATAAGGAAATATTCACCCGAGACTAATTTTAAATTATATGTATAACTCAAAAAAATCAAATAAGCAAAGTACTTAGACAACATGGCTCCTTTTGAGTCTTTTAATTTATTTAATGTATGTGAGTCCATACTCAATTTTCACGATTTATTCACAGATGAAAGATGTGACGTTAGTATCTCTGATATATATAGTCCTCTGTAATCTCATTATCTACAACAGCCAATCAAGTTGTTGGGACAAAGCTCAGAGAGTAACTCAAATTAAATGACTCCTGGCTGACTGCATAGTATATATAGTGTACTTCGCACACTCCAGCGTTGGTAAAAAAAAAAAAAAAAATCAATGCTGAATAACCATCAACTATTATATACTAGTTTATAAATTACTTTCTATTCTACACATAGACAACCACCAATTAAAGTCTGTTTCAAGAGCTAGGATAACTGATGGGGATGCAAAACATTTGATACATTATGTTTTACAATTTGATTACGGAAATAAGACATACGCAAGAAACAGCCAGAAAAATAACCTAGAATCAGAAATATGAGACAGTCCAAGAGTAGCAATGAAGGCTGGTTACATATCCAAAATGTAAGTTAAAAAGAACCCAAAAACCTCAAAGAGGCATTTCTTGTTCCATAGCACAGCAGTCCCCCCTTATCTGTGGTTTTGCTTTCTATGGTTTCAGTTCCCATGGTCTGGAAGCAGACGATCCCCCTCCTGACAATCCCTACATCACATAGCCTGCATAACTCACGTCACTTCATCTCATCACGTAGGCATTCTAGCCTCACATCATCACGAGGGTACAGTACAATAAGATATTTTAAGAGAGACCACATTTGTATAACTTTTACTACAGTACATTGTTATAACTGTCCTATTTTATTGTTGCTGTTAATCTCTTACTGTGCCTAGTTTATAAATTAAACTTTATCATACGTGCTGTTGTATAGGAAAAAACATAGTACACATAGGATTCAGTATTATCTGCGGTTTTAAGCATCCACTGGAGGCCTGCAAATGTATGCCCCACAGAAAAGGGTGGTGGGGAGGGAATACTGAATGGCAGGTCCTTCCCGTGCCCTTAGAAGCACCTCTACTCCAGGCTGTCTGTGACAGAAGAACTAGAACATTTGGCCCTGGACCTCAGTGCCTCCAGCCACTGAATACAGAGGTGACCAGGCAGCACAACCTTTCTGAAACAGAGCCATTTACTTCTTCATACCTGGAACCACTGACTTCTCCCTAGCTCTTCAAGGCTGCATGTGACTTCATTAATAATTTGTTTAAGAAGACTTCTTGCTCCCTCTGGTGGTTGTCAAGATTCACAACCTCCTTTGCAGGGTTTTAAAAGCATGTTAAGAGTTAGATTATTGATCGATACTTACAGAAAGTTTTTCCACATCTCCCTTTAAAACTCGTTCTAAGTAAAGCTGTTTAAGTTCTCGTTCCAGTCGTGATGGCAGCCCAGGGTACATAGTAGACCCTCCAGAAAGCACGATGTGCTTATAGAATTCAGATCTAGAAGGACACAAAAGGTATTCATTTGGGGTTTCAGATGAGAAAGACAGACTTTCAGAGTTCCTTTTATATCTGTCAACCTCAAGGGATTGCTGCGAGAATTAAATAAAATTCAACATGGAAATTGTAGGGCTGAATGTTGTTATTAATGCTGTTATTAGATAACAAACCCTCTCTACGTGTAAAATACTTATTATAATTTTAATGAGAATACTTCTAAAGCACATGACACACTTTCTTGCAAATATAATTGAGCCTTTTTAAAAAAATATTTTATTTTTTTATTGAGAGAGAGAGAGAGAGAGAGAGCGGGGGGCGGGGGCGAGGGCAGAAGGAGAGAGACAAGCAGACTCTACACTGAGCTCGAAGCCCGACATGGGGCTCAGTCTCATGACCCTGAGATCACGACTTGAGCTGAAATCAGGAGTCAGATGCACAACTGACTGAGCCACCAAGGAGCCCCTGTAATTGAGCATTTTAATAATGACATTTACATTACAAACTCCCACCATTTGGACTGTATCATTACAGTGCTTCCCTGGAGTTTACTGTAATTAACCATTTTCTACTATGATTTCAGTTCTTGCCTTTCAATTTTTACATTTGCCTTTTGTAGTTTTCCCTTTTGTTCCTTTGCCTTGGGACTAGCTGCTGTTATTTTAGGTGAGATTGATGCGTTTCCACGTTATAGCAGTCCTTTCTTTGTTCCTTAAATATGCTACCGGTTATGATACCAGATAATCAAATCTAAAATAACCGCATATGTAGTGAAAGTAATATAACTACGCGAGGGGTCTGAGGAACTCTCCTAGTAAAGCCCAGGAGCTGAGTCACATCTATTTTGGCCTTGTTCAAACTGGCTTCCAATGGCTCTGGCTATTATAATCCCAGCTTATAAAAGAGCGGAGTTTTTATATCTACCTGCAGAAGTATGCACCTGAGTGTAGCATATGCAGGTGAGACATGGCTACACGTGGTATGTGCCCACTAGCATTTACATGTACACTTTCAACATGGAGAACACACAAAAGTTGAGCTGTGCTACTTCCCAACGCTAGCTCTGTCGTAAGGGTACTGAACTGGACTCCAATGCTTCAGGAATGCCAAAACTTGAATCACCACCAACAGGCATACACTTTTAAATGCAATTTTACTATTAATGATCATTAAATCAAGGGACGAAAGCATCTACCTAATCCCTACTCTGAGAATTTACTCCCTACTATGAGAAGTTTAGACTTTTGATCATCTTACGTTAAGTTTATAGCTTATTATAAGCCAACTGCTATTTTTATTACTTTCCATTATTATCCTGCTCCTCAGCCGTCCCACAAAAATTAGTTTGGTGGTTATTTAATTCAGGGTTAAACAGACAAGCAAGCAAACACTTGCTTTTAACAAAATGCTTCTGAGTGAATTCCTCAATGACCTGGGTGTACAGGAGGGCTTTTCAACTATGACTCAAAATCCAGATGCAATAAAAGGTTATAAACTTATTAACTACATAAATACAAATTTTTGTATAGCCAAAGAACACCATAAGCAAGAGACAAATAGAAAATCAGGAGCAGTATCTGCAACAGATTATCACAGAGCTATAATACAAAAAGAACTTTTAAAAAACTGAGGGGGAAAATCACAAAAATTTACAGAACAAGCAAAAGCCATGAGCAAATAATTCACTAGAAAAAAATAAAACAGCCCTAAATATAGAAAAATATGTTCACTTTTTTTTTTTGAAGATTTTATTTATTTATTTGACAGAGAGAAAGACAGCCAGCGAGAGAGGGAACACAAGCAGGGGGGATGGGAGAGGAAGAAGCAGGCTCCCCACGGAGGAGCCCGATGTGGGGCTCGATCCCAGAACGCCAGGATCACGCCCTGAGCTGAAGGCAGACGCTTAACGACTGAGCTACCCAGGCGCCACTCTTAAGTAAAATACAAATTAAAACTACATTGAGATTATCGTTTCACTCACCAGACTGGCATAAAAGTTAAAAATGGCCAAACTGTGACCAAGCTGTGGGAACACAGGTGCCCTCAACTATTACTGGTGGGAAGGAGAAGGTCCCACCCTCCACAGAGGGGAACTGAGCAGTAACAAAACTACATGCATTTATTTATCCTTTGACCCAACAATTCCCTCTAGAAATTTTTTTCAAAATATACATGCCCAACAGTACAAAAATATGGTGTGCACAAGGTTAATTGCAGCATTATTTGTCTGAAAAAATATTGGCATCTGCCTAAATAACCAAGATTCACTGAATAAACCACGATATGTATACCCTGGAAAAAAGGAGGACAATCCCTAGGAAATGGCACAGGATTGTTTGGGATATATTAAGTGAAAGAAGTAAAGTGCAAAAAGCATTCATACTGGGGCGCCTGGGTGGCACAGCGGTTAAGCGTCTGCCTTCGGCTCAGGGCGTAATCCCGGCGTTATGGGATCGAGCCCCACGTCAGGCTCCTCTGCTGTGAGCCTGCTTCTTCCTCTCCCACTCCCCCTGCTTGTGTTCCCTCTCTCGCTGGCTGTCTCTATCTCTGTCAAATAAATAAATAAAATCTTTAAAAAAAAAAAAAAAGGATTCATACTGAGCTACCTTTTGTGTAAGAACAAGTAAGAAACACAGAGGATAAACCTGAAACTAATGAGATCATTTACCTACAAAAGGGAGGAGGACTCGGGTGGAGAACAAGGGGCTGGGAGACTAATGCTCCAAAGTATGCTTTGTATATAGTTTTGACTAAATGGTAATGTTTTACCTACCAAATTAAAGATAAGCCAGGACTATCCTGTGCCACAAAACAGAATGTGCTCAAAGAGATAACAGCATGTCAAAGGACACAGAGGTGTGTTTGAAGGGGCTCTCACTGGCCAAATCAGGAACAATCTGAGCATCAAAATAAGTAAAGACAGTAATAAATTATAATCACTAGACAAAATCAAGAGTCCACACTGAAAACAAACAAAAACAAGGAAAAGCACTTCCTTATGCTGGAATGCCAATTAATAAATATAGAAGGAGTGACAGAATTAGAAAATCACCTTTTTGTAGCCACAGTAAAAATGGATTTAGGCAAGAATTATCAATAGATACTAAAAGGGGTGAGGGAATTTAATGAGGAACAGGAGAGCAACACAGTCTCAAAATACTTTCCCACATATTGCTTATAAACTAAGAAAGGAAAAATACAAAAACTAAACAGGAAATTTCATTAAGAGCTTAATCCTAACATCACCAACAAGGAACAAACAGATCTCATCTCTGGACGGGACACCCTCAGAGGGATAATCACTTAAGTAGTATTCTAGCCCCAAATGCATAACCTGAATCTAATCATGAGAAAACATTCAAACTCAAGTTGAGAAAAATTCCCTAAAATAACTGGCTTGTACTCGAAAAAGATGTTGCTGTCACCAAAGACTAAAGAATTGTAACAGATAAAAGCTGACTGAGACATGACGACTGCATACACTGTGTCATCCTGGACTTGATCATTTCCTGGGGAAAAGAAAAACTGTATAAAGGACATGACTGGGACAGCAGATGAAACTGAAAAATGGATGGCAGGTAACAGAAGACCAGTAATCCATCTCCTGTGCTCAATAACAGCACTGCGGCTATAAAAGAACACCGCTGTTCTCAGGAAATACAAAGCGAATATTAAGGAGTAAAGAGGACTTCTGCGTTCAACATACCCTCCAATGGCTCAAGAAAAAAAAGAGAGGGAGAATAACAGAATAAGCATGCAGAACGTTAAACTGAGTCGAATGTGAAACAGGTTAAAGAATATACATGAGTACTCTGTATTTTATTCATGAAAATTCTCCTTACGTTTTGAATTATTAAAGAAGCTGAAGGTGGTTTCTGAGACACAACGATATATATTCAACAGCCAGTGCCACCCTCAACAAATTCTTTTGACTTATCTGTTCACACATGAGTGTGGTTAATAGACAACTTGGTCGTTTTAACTATCCATATGCCACCTATTGATAAATAACTTCGAAACCATCATTTATGATGTACCTGGTATCAATGTCAGCTGCCTGGATTGTGTTAAAAAGCAATTCAGCAACACCTACTCCCTCAACATTGATCAAGTGAGGCTGAAATAAAGCTTCTGGTGCTTCAAATCTCTCTCCCCCAACTTTGATAATGCGGCCATCTGGGAGCTAGAAACCAAGAATAACCAGGTATTAGTCAGCAAAACATTAAAAAATTTCCCAGTGTTCTCTAGAACACTAGTACTTTAAACACATCTGTTCAATAACCAAAATCATTATCAGCAACACGCTTCTCCTAAAATAAATTTTTGAAAAAGAAAAAAAGGTAAAAAAAAAACACATTTAGACAGTTGTTATTATCATGCAGTTTTGCTTTTAAATGCAGAATATGCCATCATGCCCCGCTCCAACACATCAGGAATTTCTCGGAAAGTCAGCAATGCGTGAGTGCGTGTTACGTTCCACTGCTGCGCGCAGCTAAGCATTAACGAACCAGCGCATCTGGATTCCTGCTGCTGTCAAGGCTGCTCCTCTACTAACACAGCTGTGATCTATTCGCGGGTATTTTTACCATGCGGCACAGACACCTTCAGTTAAAATGTTTAGATAACTTCTTTTACCAAGTAATTACACTGGGAAACTTTACTATTTTGCCATCAAAATACTTCATATCATGTGTAAAACTTCTGTCAAATAATTTAATCTGAAAAATGTTTTATGATCAAAAAGTTTAAGAAAACTTGATCTAGACTACTTTTTTTAAGACTACTTATTAAGCAGTTCTACTGTATCCTACTTACTAGACCCTATTAAAGCTTTTTTTTTTTTTTAAAGATTTTAAGTAATCTCTACACCCAAAATGGGGCTCAAACTCACAACCCCAAGAGCAAGAATCACATACTCTACCGACTAAGCCAGCCAGGCTCCCCTCTAGACCCTATTAAATTTTAAATAATGGATAAATACAATTTTAACTTAAGCAAATAAGATTTAAGAGAGAGAGAACACGTGCGCACATGCACGCACGGGTAGGGGAGCAGGCAGAGGGAGAGGGAGAGAAACTTGACCAGGCTCCACGCCCAGCACACAACCCAACACAGGGCTTGAGGCACAGCTCAATCTCACAGCCAAGAGACCTGAGCTGAAGTCAAGAGAGGGTCACTTAACCTACTGAGCCACTCAGGCGCCCCTGAAGCAGATTAAGATTTAAACAACAGGTCAGATATCATTACAACATGACCATGGTACAGAAAACTCTTAAGTCACATCATGTTTATATTTAATTAAATGAGAAAAGTAAAATCCCTATTTATTTATTTAATCTTTATTTTTTTGAAGTAGGCTCTATGCTTAACGTGGGGTTTGAACTCCTGACCCTGAGATTAAGAGTCAGATGCTCCACTGACTAAGCCAGCTAGGCACCCCCAAAAAAACTCTTTTTTTTTTTTTTAAAGATTTTATTTATTTGAGAGAGAGAGAGTGTGTGAGTGCACAAGCAGGGGGAGGGGCAGAGGGAGAGGGAGAAGTAGACTCCCCAGTGAGCCCAATGTGGAGTTTGATCCCATGACCCTGAGATCATGAGCTGAGCTGAAGGCAGACACTTAACCGACTGAGCCACCCAGGTGCCCCTCCCTCTCCTAAAACTACCTCACAACTCATTGGATTGACCTAAATTATAAGCATGACTATGTATGCTGGCATTTGACCCATTTCCATAGGAGATATCAGAATTAGTTTTACATTAACATTTCTAACAGTATATTTGTAACAATATGATTACTGTAATTGCATTTGGATTCTAAAAATGACTTTCCAGTATCACAAAGTACCACAAAGCAAGTTTTTTTTTAAAAAACGTTTTCTCCATGTTTACAGATCCATGCAAAAGCAATCACATCTTTCAAAACCTCCACAACTGTCTTTTAATAAATTGTATCAAATTAAAAAAAAACAAAACACCCAAAAAACAAAAAAACCCCAAGGATGCTGATTCAAACATTTACCCTTAAAAAAATAAAAACCCATCAGGTGAGTTTAGAAACCACATGAAATCACCCAAGATATCTGGAAAAACTTTACACAGTACAGTTATTGGCAAAACCTCTGTAGCTCATACTTAGCCTCTCTGATGGTGTGGTTTTCTTTCCACACTCTGGCTGCTGGTCAGCATGGGGCCACCCGGCCTAGAAGCTACCCACCTCTAGACCCTACCTGTTAAGACTGTAGGATTCTCTTTTTTTTTGCTCCAAATCTTATCCTATCCCTTGTCAGCCCTTATCCCTCTTCATTTACTCATCAGTTTCATCAGCCTGCTGTTTTTTATTTGTTGTGCAGCTGACGCTGTAACAATGTGGGTTTGAACTGCACGGGTCCACTGACACATGGATTTTTTTTGCCAAATACAGTAGAGTACTATAAATGTATTTTCTCTTTCTTATGATTTTCTTAGTAACATTTTTTCTTCCTACCCTACTTTATTGTAAGAACATGGTATACAATACATATAACATACAAAATATGTTAGTTAACTGTTTATGTTATTGGCAAGGCAATAAAGGTAGGCTATTAGTAGTTAAGTTTTGAGGGAGTCAAAAGTTATACACTGCATAGGGGGTTGCCCCAAGGGTCAACTATATATATTTTTGTAAGCCACCTCAAATTCTTTGAGAAAGGAGAGGAGAAATTAAATAAAACATTTCTTACGTTTCTTAGTTCCCTCATCTTTTGTCTCATGCCATTTTCTTACAAATAAGTCAAGTGGATGAAAAATTATAAATCTAGAAGGAACTGTCAAAAAAGCTTCAGAAAAGAATCCCCTGGGCAAATCTGGAGACTATTAAGTTGCTTGTCAATTATTTGGATCAGTATTGCTTAAAAATAAAACAATATAATCTATAAAAATTAAGTTATTTTTTAAATGACTATTTCATACATATTTGTGATATGTAGAGCCTACATGAATCAAATGGTTTAAGAATACTTGCTTTCATTGCCTATTACTTGATTTCATTTTAGTAATGACTAGATCAAAAATGAGATATGGGGGGCGCCTGGGTGGCACAGCGGTTAAGCGTCTGCCTTCGGCTCAGGGCGTGATCCCAGCGTTCTGGGATCGAGCCCCACATCAGGCTCCTCCGCTGTGAGCCTGCCTCTTCCTCTCCCAC
This sequence comes from Ailuropoda melanoleuca, assembly GCF_002007445.2. Classification (NCBI taxonomy): domain Eukaryota; kingdom Metazoa; phylum Chordata; class Mammalia; order Carnivora; family Ursidae; genus Ailuropoda; species Ailuropoda melanoleuca. The sequence goes on along the minus strand of NC_048221.1, from coordinate 88,615,035 downwards.
TCCCCCTGCTTGTGTTCCCTCTCTCGCTGGCTGTCTCTATCTCTGTCAAATAAATAAATAAAATCTTAAAAAAAAAAAAAAAAAAAAAAAAAAAAAAAAAAAAAAAAAAAAAAGAGAGATATGGAAGTACTTTACATCCAGATGAATACAACAGACTTAAGATAAAAATACGTTAAAAATTCAAGTAAAATCAACTCTCCTGGTGTAACCTATAACTGGGTTCTCAGTCTTACTAGTTACACTTTCAAGTTAACGTTTGTTTTGAACGTCTCATTAAGGACATGCAAAGTCAGGAAAAGACTGCCACCTATTGAATTATTGGAGGAATACCACAGGAGGAGCACTTGCCGAAGTGTGCTCCGTAGAACATGAGTCTCATGAAATGCTGGACTCCTGTAGTCTAATGAGGTTGAGAAACAGGCAGTTTACCATACTCTCACAGGCATATACATATTAGCACATCAAAGGCTCTAAGAAGTTCTGAAAGTAAAGTGAAACTGACTCCCAAACTTACTGGATGATGTAAACTCCACTTTAATTTTTGTGAAATTACTTAATAACATCTCAGGGAAATAACATTCTGTAAAACACATGTTGAAAATGCTATTTCAGATATCAGAATCTCAAAATAACATCTCTTATCTAATTATATCCTAAGGTAGAAAAGCAATTTATGATTCTTGCCTTATTTCAAATTAAGTGGTGTCCTAAAATAACTAAATCAAAGAATCTTATTGTAGAAAGACTAATATTAAAGGTCACACATATACAAACTCTAACAACTCAAAAAAATACTGATTCTAAGAAAAACTACTGAAGCACACACCAATATTCATGGCACTCCACTTGAAAACCATGTTATATTAAATGCTGGAAATACTTACTGTGTAAGATTCGACTAATACTGTGGTTTCTAAGGCCAGCTTCTGCTCTTGCTCAATATTATACCCCACGTAGCACAATTTTTCTTTAATCATGCGAACTGTTTCAAAGTCAGCAGAATGGTTGAAGGCATATCCTCGCAAAAGCAGCAGCTGGTACAAAAAACAGCAGTAAATTCACAATTAATCTGAATGAGTTCAACTCTGGCAAACTATCATTGCTCACTAAATAGCTCACGTCGATAACAAATGCAATGGACAGTGGATCCTTAGGTCTTACTGGGTATTTCAGATATGGAATTGTACTTTGCATAATTATGGATTTATATTTCAGTTTCACAGAGAGTGAACGAATTAAGAGTTTATGAATAATAAATGGGCAAAACAAGCTTAAAAAACCAAGCTAGTTTTAAAAAATTACTGTTTGCTAATGTTTAGGCAGTTTTGATAAATAATCAAAATAAATATTTTGATAAATAATATTTTAGTACTGGACTCTTAAAATCTGCCATTTGCTCAGTCAATGGCATAGTCATGAAATATCCCCAGGTCTTGCAAAGTTTTATCCCTAACTTCTTCTTTTTTTTTTTTTTTTTTAAAGATTTTATTTATTTATTTGACAGAGAGAGAGACAGCCAGTGAGAGAGGGAACACAGGCAGGGGAAGTGGGAGAGGAAGAAGCAGGCTCCCAGCAGACGAGCCTGATGTGGGGCTCGATCCCAGGACTCCAGGATCATGCCCTGAGCCGAAGGCAGACGCTTAACGACTGAGCCACTCAGGCACCCCTTATCCCTAACTTCTAGTATTATGTCCGACACATAGTAGATGGGAAAGAGCATCTGTCAATCAAATAAATGATGAGAATTCAAGTTAACAGAAAAAAATTCAAATGAAGAGAATTCAAGTTAACAGAAAAAAAAAAACCCCATAATATGGATCATGAACAAACTGGACTTTTCATATAACAACTTTAAAAATTAATCCCCTAATCTTTGTGAGAAAACCCTCAGACATTCCTCAGAGAGAATTTTGGCCTGGAATGAGAGTATTATAGTTCTCATTAGCTTGATCTCATTATTACTCTAAATGAGACGAAAGGAAGCCGATGTCAAGATAAAGACTTATACAACCCATTTTACTGCACAGACATCACCCTAGAAGAGTTTCTCAACAGTAGCACCAATGATATGGTGGGCCTTAACAATTCTTTGTCGTGGGGGCTGCCCCGTTCATTGTAGGATGTTTAGTAGCATTCCTGCACAGCGGCAACAACCAGAACATGTCTCCAGACATTGCAGAATGTCCCGGGGGGGGAGGGGGGCAGCATCACCCCTGGCTGAGAGCCACTGACCTGGAGAGAATAGATTAACTACACATTTTTTTTTCAACATTAAAAAAATACACATGCCTCTAAATAACAGCCTCATATACTTTCTCCAGCAACATTTTAAAGAAAATTATAACTAATGATAATCAGAAGTAAACTTTAATATATAGTAAACACTTAAAACTGGATATATTCCATTAAAACTACTAAATATTGAAGTCTGGTACAACTGGGTCCTGCTTGGTTTTTTAAAAGATTTATTTGAGAGACAGAGAGAGAGAGGGCACGCATGCATGAGCTGAGGGGGGTAGGGGGTGGGGAGTGGGGGCAGAGGAAGAAGCAGACTTCCTGCTGAGGGGGGAGCCTAACGGAGGGCTTGATCCCAGAACCCTGAGATCTTGACCTGAGCCCAAGGCAGATGCTTAATTGACTGAGCCACCCAGGCGCCCCGCAAAGAAAGGTTTTTATGGCAGAAAAGGCTGCCTCTATATTCAAGAAGTTTTAAAGTCTCTTCTATCTCACTGCCAAGTGCTCAGGGAATAGCAAACATAATTCTATAATGACGTTTTCTATTCTCATTACTCTAGAGAGAGCATGTGCATAAATCTTACATGAATTTTTACATGAGTAATGGGGTAAATGGGCCATTGCCCTAGTGGTACAGAAGATCTGCTATGATCCTGAGAGGATATATTCAAATACGTTAAGTTAGTAAACATAAACTACAAAAGCTAATTTCTATGATACCTTCTTTTGCTTACCTTGATAAGATATCTGGTAATATCCCTTCCGGCAATATCCAGTCTCCTGGTAAGGTGAGGGAGAGAAAAGCCTTCATACACTGGACAAATGTGAGTTACACCATCTCCAGAGTCCACCACTACTCCAGTCAATAAACCTGTGTGAGAACCATGAGGTTTTAAATAAAAGGCCAAATTAGAAAAATCAGAGCCAGCAAATTTCAAAACTTAGTACAGAAGCCAAACTAGAAACTTCACCAACCAGAACAGACTAGAAGCCAGTATTTCTTTATTATTTGTTACTTTGCAGTTTACTTCTAACATCTAGACACTAAAGTGAGTGTTCTCACACGTCTCTTGTGAGACTTTTAGTCTAACTGTGTGCTATCCCAGGATTTGAGAAGAAACAGATTCAAAAGAAACAGATTCTAAGACCTAGGACTAAAAAACACAACATGTTCTTAAGGCTTAGTACAATTCTTTATTTTTCTTTCCAATTTAATCTTGATCCCTGAATTCCCTTGAAGTGAATTTTTCTTTCTTTTTTTTTTTAAAGATTTTATTTATTCAACAGAGATAGAGACAGCCAGCAGGGGGAGTGGGAGAGAAAGAAGCAGGCTCATAGTGGAGGAGCCCAATGTGGGGCTCGATCCCAGAACTCCAGGATCACACCCTGAGCTGAAGGCAGAGCTTAACCGCTGTGCCACCCAGGCGCCCCTGAAGTGAATTTTTCTAAAGCATGAATGGTAACTTTTAGGAAAACCACTGTGAGAGATAAATACTATACTAGTTGACAGTGAACCTGTTGAAATAATGTACTTATTATTTTTGTCATACAATATATTCAAAACTGTGTTTTGGAAAAATTCCTATTGATACTAGATAGATGGAAATTTGAGAATAATTAATCTTGACTGGCAAAGGATCACTTCAATTATTCACCAGAAACCAGAAAGACAATGTCAGTTAAATGTTATAATAAAAGAACAGCAAAGAAGCTGGCTTCTTTCCCATAGATACTATTTAAAGTACAAATGACTGCAAAAGTTGCCTTCTGCACTAAGGTTAATTCCGGTAAAACAAAAAACTTTTTCTGACTCGAATTTTTTTTTTTCTTTTTTTTTCTTTGTTTTTTCCATTTTTTTTTTTTTTGTGTGACTCGAATTTTTTAATAGTTAATAATCTAATAATGTTTTAACCAAAAAAATTTTTTAACCTTATAGAATATGCAATGTCTGAACTTTCTTAACCGTTAATCATTTTCACATCCCTGAATAGGCTCTCTCCCTTTTTTTTTTTAAAGATTTTATTTTTATTTATTCGACAGAGATAGAGACAGCCAGCGAGAGAGGGAACACAAGCAGGGGGAGTGGGAGAGGAAGAAGCAGGCTCATAGCAGAGGAGCCTGAAGTGGGGCTCGATCCCATAACGCCGGGATCACGCCCTGAGCCGAAGGCAGAAGCTTAACCACTATGCCACCCAGGCGCCCCGGCTCTCTCCCTTTTTTTTTTTTTTTTCTTTTTTAAGATCTTATTTATTTATTCGACAGAGAGAGAGACAGCCAGCGAGAGAGGGAACACAAGCAGGGGGAGAGGGAGAGAAAGAAGCAGGCTCATAGCAGAGGAGCCTGACGTGGAGCTCGATCCCATAACACCAGGATTACGCCCTGAGCCGAAGGCAGACGCTCAACCGCTGTGCCACCCAGGCGCCCCTCTCTCCCTTTCTTAATACAAACTTGAATGCACTATTAATATTTAATCATAATGATTTATCTTTGATACATTTATTCAATCTACTTCCTTTTGAAGCTGATGTCTTTCCTTGATTGATGGTGTATATAAATCTTCATAAAAAGCTTTATAAAAATCATCTACTGCCTTTTAATGCTGCATTCCTCTCAACAAGAAACACTTCATTGCAAAAAAAAAGAGGAATCCACATCATTCATTCAAAAACACTCCCAGTAATATCAATGAAAGCAGGGATTTACATTTTATTTTCCAAACAGACCTTCCCATCCAACTGTAGCTTATTTTCTCCCACTCCCACCAGGGTACAGACTAGCCTTTCCCTGTACACATTTGACTCATTTCCAGCACCGCACCATTTTGTCGCTGGAGTATCCATTCTTTTCACTTCGATTCCTATGGATTCTTTAAGGTTCAATAGAGTTCATATCTTTTCATTTACACCTTTCCTGACAACTCTAATCTCCAGATTCCCTAATTCCAGTTATTCCCTTCAATCCTGTTTGTAGCACGCAGTCACAAACATAGCTTCCCAACTCACCGTGTCACTTCTCTTATTCACAACCCTTCCACGGCTCCGAATGCTTCCTCCTACCTTTGCTTAACTGGTAGCACTAACCACCTTGTTTAGAAGGAGAATGTTACTGTGGCTCAGAGTTCTTTTGATCATTACTGGACTATCATTTCTCAAAATCAAGGATTCAACAGTTAACAAATGACTAAATATCAGGAATTAAAAGAGGGTATCTTCCACTGGACGGAAATAAATGTATGAATACTGCTAGAAAAATCCATTGTCAGTTTTATTCAAATATGATTTAATCAAAAATTCACTTCAACAGAAATGCCTATCCTCACCACCTAAATGAAACTATTATCACTAGTTTCAAAACTTAGATTCAAAATTTTAGTATCTATTTTTTCCAAAGTATTTTCTAAAACAATTTCTAAAATTTATTTTTCTAAAAATGAAATAAAATTATATCGGTGCAGGCAAACACTCCTTGTACAGTAACGAGTGATTTTAAATTCCTTCTTCAAAGGAAAATTGTTCACAGCTAAAATGCAATCACCTTAAGGTGGAGAAGACCACGTCCAGCTCACTCACCGCCACATCCTCTGCACTAAACAGTGCAAGGTACATTCTACCTGGTGAATGAACAAAGCTTCTTTGGAAATTTCATTCCCCCAAGTATTTTCTAAGTATCTATATGTAGTACTGAAGACAGTTTAATGAGCCAATGTGTATTCTTACAAGGTGATTTTTACTAATCTGTGTTTAGAATTGGATGGGTCACACAGTATTAAAGTGAGTTTTCTAAGTACTATGTCATACTCATAGCTAACTACTAAGGCTGAAGACTTAGCTCAAGTGTCACCTCCTTCAGAAACCTTCTCTGCCATGCCGAGTCAAAATTATCAGTTTCTATATCTTTTTCCCCATTAGACTCTAAGTTCCTTGAGGGCCCCTTCATATTTCAAGTGCCTAACAGGCTGTGTGGCACATATCTGACAGCCCCATAAATTCTCTTAATAAGAACATCAGAATATAAAGAACTCTCCCCACCCCACGTGGCCAATTTTTATTCTCAACAGAAAGGGAGGCCATTATTAATGGCAACACAAGAAAACATAAGTTAGGAAGGCACTTCCAAATGTCTACCTTCTCCCCTCCTATGTATACAACAAGCATGATTTTATACTAACTTTTTTGGATCTCTATGTTTTTGTTTTTTTTTTAACTGCCAATTCTTTTTTTTTTCCCCAAGATTTTATTTGAGAGAGAGTGAGCGAGAGCGAGAGAGAGAGAGAGAGAGAGAGCACAAGCAGGGGGAGCGGTAGGCAGAGGGGGAGCGGTAGGCAGAGGGAGAAGCAGACTCCCTGCTGAGCAGGGAGCCAGATGTAGGACTCAATCCCAGGACCTTGGGATCATGACCAAGGACAGATGCTTAACCGACTGAGCCACCTAGGCACCCCAAATCTGACAATTCTAAGGACAAATTTCATGTTCATTCTTCACTGCATAAGAAACTTTTACTTTAAAATAGTCTAAAAGAGGAAACCTCCTACTTTTTAAAAAATTGAGTTCTCTTCTACCTTAAGTCCTTCATTGCTTAATGAAGGAAAAAAAAACATATGTGATATTTTATTTGACAAATTTTAGAAATTATGAAGATATCTGAATATTTGAAGATATTTAAATAAATATTGAATATTTGAAGATATTTAAATAAATACAGAAATACTGTGCTTTTCTGGGATTTACAACTTATTGAAAAATCAAATTCCTCTGACATAAAATGCACTTAATGGCTGCTGAATTGATTATTCTAAAAGTTAAGTTTCACCTACCTTGAGCATACAAAGTCAGAACTGCCTGGATAGCAACATACACGCCAGAGAACTGGTAAGTTTCAAACATTACCTGAAAATGCAAAAGGAAAGAAAGAAATGCTGGTATTTAGAATTACATAGTAAATATTTTTATGCTTTCCTGATGGTCACAGAGTAGATTAGTTGCCAAAATAGAATCAAAAGGGACCTAAAAGGGTCCTCCATTCTCCTCAGCTGTCACAGAGCTCTAATGCGGGGAACAGATTTTTGGATACATACTGAATCCTCGAGTATTTCCTAAGTGCTACAAAGCAAAGATTTTTGAGTGTTTTAGTTAATGGCTAATTACAGTGGAAGAAAGATCTCTGCATTTGAACAAGCCTTTCNGGGAGGGGAGGGGAGGGAAGGGAAGGGAAGGGAAGGGAAGGGAAGGGAAGGGAAGGGAAAAGAAAGTAGTAAAACAGCAGGGCAGGAAGACAAAAATATATGCAGTAATTCCTGAATGCTGGCAGATATAGAAACTGCCTAGCTGTTAAGCCCACCCTTCCAGCTTGAGCCCTTGCTTCGGTGCCACTCTCAGCTGAGCTACACTAAAGGGAGGAATCTCCTTGTGCCCTCTCAAGTCACAGCCATGCTCATTCTCTGTAGTCCAGGTGGGCTGGCAACATCCTGTAGGACTTTTTCTGTCATCTACAGTGAGCATTCCTTGACTGGCAGGGCTGACTACCACTCTGTAAATCTAGATACCTAGAAATTTTACAACTGACCACAATGAGAATTACATAGAATTTAAATGTTATTACTCTGAAACACATATTCATCAATTAAGCAACTAGATACTCTAACCAGATATTCTAATCTAGCCAGTACTCATCAATTACGCAAGGAGATATTCTAACCAGTATTCTATTCCATCATCCTTTATTCCCCCCCCACAGGGGAGAAAACGGAAGAGTGAAGCTGTATTTGCTTTTGTCATCTTTAAAGTCCATTAGAATTTGTTTTTTTTTTTTTTTTTAAAGATTTTATTTATTTACTTGACAGAGATAGAGACAGCCAGCGAGAGAGGGAACACAAGCAGGGGGAGTGGGAGAGGAAGAAGCAGGCTCATAGCAGAGGAGCCTGATGTGGGGCTCGATCCCACAACGCCGGGACCACGCCCTGAGCTGAAGGCAGACGCCCAACCGCTGTGCCACCCAGGCGCCCCTAGAATTTGTTTTTATTTGTAAGATAATTAGAAAGTACTTGTAGTACTAAATCAACTTTCTGGATTATCAGTCACAGCCAAATTTGCACCCAGAAGTAAAAAAGAGCATTAAAAGAAGGTGAGACTTTGCAGCACAGTAAAACCAGCTCTTATCATTCTAGCAGATTAAAAAAAAAAAAAATGTCCTAGTGAAATAGCTAGCTAGTGGAAAAGGCATCCAGGTATAACGTCATCTCCCTGACTTTTCACCTGAGGGGAAACTTGGTTTTCATTCTGACATTGTGTTGCTTTCCTAAAGAGGTTTCCATGTGTAGGAAGAACCTTTTGGTTTAATGCAAAAGTACCTCTTACTCTGATTTTACAATGCACTGTTAAAAATAAATACCAATTACAAATGACTACTTATCTATCACAAAGTATTAGTAGTTATAAATCATTTAGAAAGAATAAATTGCAACTAAAATATGAACTAATATAATAACGGCCATCTTTCACAGTTCTAGGGGTGGTCAGGAGGGAGGAAAATGATATAAGCCATAAGGAATGACATGGATTTTGTAACTAAAACCAGGATCTTAAATTTTTAAAACACTTAATATAAAACTTAAGTTTTAATCCAGAATTTAAAAATATTGTCTAGCAACAATCTCTTCTAAAATCCTTCCAAAATTTCCATCAACACCTAAATATGGTCATAGAGTAAAACAGAATATTACATTAAGTAATACCTGCAAAAGCTACTAAGAAACAATTATTATAAGTTTTTACCTCAAATATAACAAAAGACAAAGACATACAGTTCCTATCTCATATAGAACAAAATATAATGAAAGACAACCTTGAAAAGTTACTTATCTAAACTATGAAGAATGCAGACTTCTTGCTCTCCGTACCTGCTTCCCCTAGAGCCCTTCAATCTCCTCCTGGCAACTCCCACCTCCCTCATCTTTAGCCTTCTCACCACTGTCTGCTCCCACTTCCTTGGTGAACCGATTATCTATATCCTGATGACTCCCAAGTTTCTATCTCCAGCCTTAGACTTTTCTCCTGAACTTGATCTCTTTACAGGTTTCCCGGCTATCCGAAAGTACAGCATTCCTATAAAACCCTAGGTAAAGCTGAAACGTAAATCAGAGAAGCAATTACCATTAGTTTATATGGAAAACTGAGTGTTCCCAATCCCCAAAAATAACCTCTCTTAGGCTTTTCTGATACCTTAGGACACATCTTGCTAAGGGATGCACAAAGTAAAACGAGATAAAGCCCAGATGCTCACAGACACACAGTTCAAAGCTACGGCCCCTTAATGCTGAGTGTAGTTCCAGGGTACGAGTCTGGCGGGTCCACTCTCGCTGCTCTGGGTGCGCACTGCCTCTAACAGCTTTCTACAAAACAAATGCTGAATGCAATTTTCGCTTTTCCCCCTCTTTCATTTAAGCGGAAATCCTCTTCGGACTTCTTTCAGTTAGTGAAAACAGGTACTAATGTAGGTCTTTGGTAAAAGTCAAGTGGCATAACATGAACTTTTGAAAAGTGGGAGATACCTCTATCACTCTGACATTTTTGACTGGATGTCTAATGAGGGCCTACCATGTCCAAAACTGAACTCCTGATCCATTCCCCTCAAATCCTGCTCTACTTATCTCAGTCTATTCCCATCTCAGTTGATGATAATGTCACCCTTCAGGTACCCAAGCCCAAACCTTTGGAGTCATCCCTGACTCTCCCCTCTATTACCCATATTTAATGCATCAGAAAATGCTTTGGCCCTACCTTCAAAATAGATTCACGGTCTCGCCACTTCTCTTTATTTCTGCTGCTATTACCCCTAATCCTAACCATCATTATCTTCTGTCTAGGTAACCGAAAGTCTTCAAACTGGTCTCTCTTCCACCCTTGCCTCCTCATGGTCTACTCACAACATAGCAGCCACAGAAACTGAAACTGGAGCACGTCCCTTTTGCGTGCCAGCCCTTCATTTCACTCAGAGTAGAATAACTCTCTTTAAGGGCCTGCAAGGCCCTAGATGATCTATCTGGCCCTGTTATTTCTCTGACCTCATCCCTTGCTGCTCTCCCCCATACTGGCTTCCTTGCTGACTCTGTAGCACACCAGGCTTGTTCCCATTTTAAGACCTTCACACTGGCTAGCTACTTCCTTTGTCTGGAATGCTTTTCCCCCACATAGCCTGGCCGATTCCCTTATTCTTTGTTTAAACATCACCTTCTCTGGGAAGCCTACACTCACACCCTGTGAAAAATGTAACCTCCCCACCCCCCTTAACCTGCTCTTTCCCCCTTCTTTAGCATCTATTATCTTCTAACAAACCGTTCAATTAACTCACTTTTTGGGTGGTGGGGGTGGGGTAGGGTGGAGGGGTGGGTGTCACCTGCCAGAACATAAGTTCCCTGGCAGCAGGACTTGATTTTGTTTACTGATATTTCCTACTTAAAAATAATGACTAGTTAGGTGCTCAATAAACAGGATCTGGGGGGAAACAATGATTTTCATTCCCTTTATCCTTAACAACGATGAAAGAAAGAACATTTGCTATACTGTCACATCACAGAAACACATTCATACACATCGCATTTAAAAACTTACCTCTACAATCTTCTCTCTGTTTTTGGTTGGGTTCATGGGAGGTTCTGTGAGTAAGATTTTACAGTTTCTGGTATCTATGTTAAGTTTCTCTGGTCCAAATGTATAATCCCACAGGTGTTTCATGTCATCCCAATTTCGTACTATGCCATTTTCCATTGGATAGTTAACTTCTAACATTGAGCGTAATTCACTTGCCTCATCACCGACCATAAGATCCTAGAAAATTATAAAATCAAGGCTTTAGAACAAATTTTTGCATAAAATATCTTCAGAAAATTACATTCCCATATTTTGGAAAACTTGGGAATAATTTAATTTTAATTTTTCTGGCACTATCAGATAAAGTTCCTCATTCCACAAGTTTAAAAAATCTTTTCTTTCAAGAACAATGCCTTGGAAAGTTTAATCATGGATAATAAATTTTTACGTACAACGTGGTTTAAGTCAATAAATGGACCTTACCTTTAATACATATGTTTCCAAAAGAAGAGCATTAGCACAAATAAACCCCACATTTTCATATTTTGGAGGGTTTTGTATGAGGTTTCATCTGTTTCTTTTGCTCAAATGTTCAAAAAATAAGGCCTGTGATATGTGAAATAGCACATCAGGGAAAAAAAACTTGTAGAAAAATGCTCAATGCATGCAGCACAGTTCTTTGTACTAAATATCGAAATGGTAAGTGTAAATGATACGTTTTAATGTACTACAAAGCATAATGAAAGAAGTTAAAAATTAAATGATTCTTTATTATATTGTAATAATGCAGATATGCACCACATAACTTGCAAATTTCACAAATTTCTACCTGTACATGCCTCAGAATTGAAATTAAGTTGATCAATGGAAATTTGTAGAGATACCAAAAATTAAGACACAGGGAAACAATTTTTAAAAATCAGCTCATGAGCAACATTTCCAACCTTAAAGTGTAATACTGAAAAACTATGCTAGCGCACGAGAAGCAGAGTACTCACAAGTCTTGTCTCCAAGGAGAGCATACTTAAAATGACCCACATTTGAAAAGTCAAATTTTGTATGTATAATAAGGCTAATGATGTCACAGAATTTAAACTACTTTTAAAAATCAGCTAGTCAAGTTATTAAATAATCCTGATTTCTACATATAAATTCAACTTAAAAAAGCTATCAGAAATAGCTGTTTGCTACAATACCATAAGTTTAAAACATGAGGAAATGAAAAGAAACTTTAAAATTAACATAAAATGTCTCAAAATAAGGCTTAAATATCCATGAGTTTAGAACTTTTAAAAATAACAATTTAAAAAAAGATCAGAGGTAAACCAGGGTGAGGGCTAAAAAAAAGATTTCTGGAAAATCCACTGAAAGCAACAACAAAAAGGAAAAACAAAGTTAAAGCAGATGCTAGAAATGTTCACTAAAACTTCTCTGTTGCAACTAATTTCTTATAAAGTTAATATACCATAACTTAAACACTCAAATTTCTTAAATATTAACTGTTTAAAATCACCTGATAGGAAAATGGAAAATTAAAAATCTGCATCTGTGAATTCTAGTCAATGACATGCATATGTTGAGTTACTTTAGGAGAAGTACATTGATACTTTGAAATACATCAAAAAAGAGATAGACTAATGGAGGGATGAATAAATAAATATGAGATATGTCCGTAGAGTAAATATTAATGTCAGAATCTACATGATGGGTATATAGGTTTCACTGTAAAATTCGTTCAACTTTGCTATACGTTCTAAACATTTAAAAAATGTTGGGGGAATCTACACCTACAAGAACATACATTACTTTTAACCATTATCAAATATAATACACAATCTTGTTACTTACTTTCCTCTAGAATGTATCATTCTATGTGTTGTACAAAGTTAATAAATTAATTAGATGGCTTACATAATCAATATACATTCACATCTATAGTTCATCAAATTTAGTCTGATCTGATTTCATCAGAATATTTACTTTTATTTCCATGCAAGAACAGGGATTTACATGTCTGACCCAATATCAATTAAAAATAAAAGCCTCATCTATCCTACTTCTAGAGCATACACACTGTAAAGGATTAACTGAAATAAACATCTGGCATTGAATATTTTACAATCCCTCTGAACAAAGAGGAGGGACAGTTAAAATGGAAAAAAGGTATTAACCTATGAAATTAGTACAAATATTCTCAAGTAGCTCAAGCACCTAATTCAAAAATTTATCTGTATCTAAAATTTTAATTAAAAAAATCATAAAACATATAATCTCCCCTAGAACATTTCAACTTCCAAAAACTACAAATGCCAAGAGCTTTATGTAACTCATCCTCATACCTCAGAACCTTAATTCTGACCACCCACCTCATCCCTGGACTTCAAGCCTAAACTACCACCTGTTACCTGAAAGAATGAGAAATCACAGTAACTGTCTGAGATGTTGTTTCAAAGGCATTATCTTTTATGAAAAGCAGGAAGTGTAGATTATATTTGTCAAGAATTACTCTGAATAATGTCACCTCGAATTGGAAAACAGAGTGAACACACTTTAAAACCATAATTAAATCCCTAAGAGGGAAATTCCATAAAAAAAAGTTTGTTAATAAAGCCTACACTGTTCTCTACAAGTATACACTTAATCTCCTTAAGATTTTAAGACTAATGCATGATCTTTTATTTAGTATAAATATAGGAATTTCCACATTTAAATGTTTTCATTTACCCAAAAGAAAACTCCACAAAGATACAGTTACTAGTTAAAATATAAATCACTAGAAATGCCTGATCTTTGTCAAAACTGCTTACAAGTAATATCAAAAACACACAAACCTGAAAATACCTACTATTGAAGCACTTAAGGACTATCACGGAAAAATATAAGGAAGAGTGAATTGTTTGGATGTGCCCAGCTTCTAGTTCAAAAGAAAAAGGGGCCACACAATGGTATTTATTTAGGGGGAAGATCTGTTGTTTATGGAAAAGTCTTGTAAGACTTTCACATTTTTCTTATTTATCCTCAGATAATGTAAAAATCTACTCATCAATAAAAATGGTATAGGAAACAAGTCAATCTCTTTTCTTCCCTTTTTACTATCTACAGGCATTGGCATATTAAAGTTTTACTCAGTTTATTACACATTTGCTACCCAACTGGATGCAAATACATACAGACTATGATAGGCAATGTTCAATTTAACATTGATCAATAAAATAGATTTATCCAAATATAACAACTTCACCCCAATTCTCTGGATCACACATATTCTAAATAAAGCTACTTGGTTTCTAATATTACGCACACCACATTCCATTTTAATTATAACATTCATCTACAAGAAACACAAGGAAAACAATTCAAAACTATGTTAGTAATTAGTTCTGCTTTGGTCCATTGTATGCAATCAGGAAAGTACAGGAATTAATTAGTTGCTACCAAATTGAAGCAATGAAAAAGGTTAAAAATCAAAGTACTTAAAATTAAAATATGGAATTGCCCCCCTCCCCAATACTACAGGGACACAAAACAACAACTACTGTCCCATCAAGCAAAAGTGGAAAACAAACAGAGAGCATGTGTGTAACCTCACTTACCATCTTTTTGTTATTCTACTTCAACAGGTCAAGAAAGGTGAAGAGAGAGAAGGTAGAAGTAAGAGTCAGAAAAGGCCTAAATAAAATCCTCACTGAAATTTTTAAACATACAAGCAATAGAGACAAATTAGGTAGAGGTCAGATGCAGTACTATATCTTACGGAGTTAATAATTAGGGCCAAATTAACATGGACAGTTATTACTCCTGAATGAAAATTAACTCATTAAACAATTCAAATATCCAGTTCTTAAGTCTATCACCACATTTCAGCTAACAAAACACAAAAGTATAGGTCAATCCACTGGGCACAGGAATTCCAAAAAGTCAAGTTTCTTTAATTCATTACTGAATTTAAGAATTTTAATTAAGGAAAATAAATAACAGAAAAGGTCTAGCTGAGTTGGTAGAGGGTGAGTTTAGAGTGTTTTTTTTTCTAAGCTCTAGTAGTCAAGTTAAATTTGACACAGACTTCTTTTACTATTTTCTACTGGAAGAACAAATTAACTTGAGAGACTTAAAAGACTGAGCAGATTGAACAGAACTGAGCCAACAGAACACAGAATGACAAACCATACAAGAAATGCTACTGGGGAATTCCTTAGCAAAAATGTCTTAGAATATAGACTAGTTTCATTTCTATCACTTGGCCTTAAAAAAGCAAGAGAGTGGGAACGAAAAAGATATGTAATCATTTGTGCCATGTTAGAGAATAAAATGGTTACACGTGATGTATCTGTACACCTCAAAAATGTTACTATTCATAAAGTATATTTAAAAAGACATTCTTTAAAAGCCTGATACTGAATAAAAAGTGTGACTTCCAACTTCACTAAAAAAGTTTGTCCTTATCACTAGTACTGGCTAAATTTTAAGTTGTTCATTTAAGATTAAATTCAAACAGAATGAAAGGCATTCACAAAAAGAGACTAAGGTATCGCCTAAATTTCCCAAAAGACCTTGAAAAAAAACATTATCATACTGAATGTCCCATTTGATTGTAAAATAACAAAACAGAGGCCAGAATCATTCACTACTTTAAGTCTTTAAAAATTCAACCCAGAACCTCAGTTTCAAGTTGACATTTGTACTCACTGTGTAACTCAATTCTCTAGTACCAAGAGCAGAGAGCTACCAAGTAGCAAATGTCTCCTAATTATTACTACCTTCCTAGATATCTCAATATCCCAAATGTCCCAAGAAGTACACTTAACTTGTATTTCGAATGACTCATAATCTAACCAAAGTTCTGCCAAAGACTGTCCAGACAGGACCAACAATGCTAGCTTGTTCCCAAATTATTCAGTAAAAGGGCCCCTAAATTCAACTGCATTTTTCATAATCTGATCCCTAGGCCACCTGCAGAATTTAAGTCAACTGGTGACCACTGTTCTTTTGACTGTTCTATTTTTTTCTTTTAAAATAGTGTAATTCACACTTGATTTCCCATCCCTTTAATACAGAGAAAAATCTATCATCCTTAATGTCCAGTCTCTCATGTTAAGTACAACATTCCTCTTTTCTCCTTACAGTAAGATAAATAATGCAGGGCCAACTCAAGATTTGCATAGCTTCTTCCTGTACATTATGGAAATCAGTTAATATATTGGTGAAAAAAGGAACCAATAAAATTTATATCCTGTTTTCCTGACTAGTTATATTAAAAAGTAGGAGGATCAGGCCATGAGAAGGAAGCAAAAGTCTTAGGTACCAAATAGACACTAATGTATAAAGAAAAATATATGGAACTGAAAGACATAAAAATATCAGGCTGATTTCTTTTAAACATTATATGTAATATGGGCTTTAAGTCTCTAATACAATAGTCACATCATTATAAAAATCTTATTAAGAGTTTTACTCCATTCAGAGAGTAATGGCATTTGTTTTTGAGTCTTTCTTCAAGTGCTGATATAAATTAAAAATATAAGAAATTCCGCCTCTTCGCTTTTCATGGTATCATACCTTAAAACTACTTAACTCTAAGAACACCCAAGTTTTTATCCTCATTTATCAATAAATAAAATATTACCTTGATTTCAATGTTTCCCACTTTGGTGGTTGATCTGATAATAGGTCTTCCAACCAAAGCTGGGAAGATGTGTTCTGGAAAGTTAGAGCCTGCATATCCACACTTCACAAACTGGAAAAGAACAGTAAAAGTGGGTTAGTGTCAAGGTATTTACCATGTCCATTTAAAAACAGCATCTGGAAAATACTACTTTGCATTTATACAATATTTTAAACTTTGGTGCCTTCGAATTATCCAAAGTAGTCACCCAATCTATCCTATTCTCCTTTTATTTCCTTTATGGCATTGACTACTTCTGAGTTCACGTTTATTTACCGGTTAACTGCTTATTTAGTGTGCAAGTCTCCCCACTACAGGGAAGTCTCAGGAAAGCAGGGAGCTTAACCGGAGCAGTTCATGGTAGAGCCCAACGCCTCAAAGAGATCTCAGCACACAATGGTCACACAAGGGAGAAACGGACAGATTCACTCAACAAATGCTAAGAATTTTTAAAAAGAGAAATGTTAGAAACTGAACAGAACTAATACTTCAATTCTAAAGCAGGCTTTCGTTTATCTCTAGCAATTCACTTAAGCAACATTTACCAAAATGGGGAAAAAAATGGCATCTGGACTCGCATCATGTTAGAAAAAACCATTTGGGGCACTTTTGACTGTTTACACTTTTATATTTAGATAAATGTATTTAGTAATACTAGGTAACCAGAATTTTATGTTCAGATAGTGTAGTTCTCCAGTGAGGGCCTAACACTGACTCTGATAATACTCTGTAAGAAACTGATACACTAAGAGATTTAACAACTACAGTAAAACTGAAAATAGAACCAAGGGTTTTTAATTCTTGTACCAATAATACAGTCTGTTCAGTCTTATTTTTAAGAGCAGACATTGCAACAAAAACGCAATTAAAAACTTCAGGGTAGGAGGAGGAAGCTATAGACCAGGAAATGTAATCATAGTCTCAACCCTCTTCCTTAACAAGTCTTCATTCATGTAAGTTATATGATGTAAGGATTTTTGTGTCTACTGATGAATCCCAAGTGCCTAGAACAGTGTCTGGCACATAGCAAGTGCATACTATATAACTCATCAATAAAAATTAAAAGTTTTGCTGTTGATTTGGGAGTATGATACTATGATTATTTTAATACAGACAGTATGTTTCATACTGAGAAAAAGTACATTGTTTCATGGCTCCAGGCACCATACAATCTCTGAAAAGAATTAAGGAGAAAAACAGTATCTGAGTGTGACACATGACAGTAATAACAAAAAGGTTGACAGAAACTATTAACCTACCCCTTGACAGAAAGGTACTGTGTACAAGGAACTGTTTTATTTGATGGTGGTAAAACTTAGCAACAATCCTAAACTTACTGACTTCTGACTAATACCACAAAATATAGAATTTTCATATTTCAAAGATCTCTATATCGACCTTGCTGAAAATATTGATGAACCACATTTAATTATAAATAGCCTAGAACATTCTGCCATCCAGAATTTCAAGTGAATTTCAAGTCTTTTATAAATAGAATTTTTTAAATATGTTAAAGTCATGACTTATGCAGATTAAAGCTATGAAAAATCTGTCTGAAATACCACCTGAATTCCTATCCTCTCAATTCACATTTACATTCTAGAATCTACATAAAACATACTATTCACATACATTTTCTTCCAAACCCACAAAACCTAGTCCTGGCCAGTTAACCTCTGAGCCACCAAGGCTAGGGTATTTTTCAGTTATAGCTACCCGTTTCTAAAACTATGATACAATTCTTACTGGATTATCTTTCAAGGCAATAGTAGGATATGATAGCACAAGGAATAATTTTTTTTTTTAAGACTGTATTTATTTATTTGACAGAGAGAGAGTACAAGCAGGGGTTGCTGCAGGCAGAGGGTGAGGGAGAAGCAGGGAGCCCGATGTGGGGCTGGGTTCCAGGACCCTGGGATCATGACCTGAGCCGAAGTCAGATGCTTAACCAACTGAGCCACCCGCACGCCCCAACAATACCCAAATTTCTATATGAATAAAATTTGTCATGATCATCAGCCTAATATCAGCATTAGTCATAATTTACCTTATATTCCAAATATAGAAAGTAAATATTATCCAGGTATTAAATTCTTATGTTTACCTCAAAGTAATGAACAGATAAGGACACTGGGTGGGTCAAAAGTGTCTATTGCAGGCTGAAAATGCTCACTTATATATTTTTAGATGTTTTTAAAGAAAATTACAGAATGAATGACTGAAAAAAGAATCAACAAGTTTGTAAGGGCCATCTTCAGCATATTAAATGTAAACAAATGAGTTAAGAGAGAAATCATATTAAAAATTGAAGGTAGGGGCACCTGGGTGGTGCAGTCGTTAAGCGTCTGCCTTCGGCTCAGGGCGTGATCCCAGCGTTCTGGGATCGAGCCCCACATCAGGCTCCTCCTCTAGGAGCCTGCTTCTTCATCTCCCACTCCCCCTGCTTGTGTTCCCTCTCTCGCTGGCTGTCTCTGTCAAATAAAATCTTAAAAAAAAAAAAAAATGAAGGTAGGAGGACCAGGCTGGCATGGGAAATAAATCAAATCCTGGTGCAGAGAGAAGACTGTGAAGGTTGACATGCTTCCCCTCTCATTCCAAGCTACACACACTCAGAAACACACAACATGGCAAATACATAAATAATCACATTTGTCAATGTTAACTGATTATAAATGTTCAGATGGGAGGTTTATATCTTAAAATTCTTGTTTGAGCGTATTTTAAGGGATGAAATATTTGCCAAGTGACTAAGGTAAAAAGACCTCCCTGAAATAAATATGAGACCCCCTGAAACTATAAAAACAATTGTAAACCCACTTATTCCTGTGCTTTACAAAATAAGGAAAGTTGGCATTTAATCCAAATTAAACATATCAATCACTTATTAATGAAATTACTTGTTCAGCTTAAGCAGTAGCTTACTGGAAGCAGGTGCTGCCTTAGTAACCCAGCACTAGCACTCCTACAAGGATACTCAGTCAAATGACAAAAGCTGTACTATTTCACATTATTTCAAATGTGAAAGTATTAATAGCTATAATAACAAGAATTTAATTAAAATAACTTATCTTTAATAACATAAAATGAAGACACAATTTGGCATTTCCTTTTTTGCAAAAAGTCAGTACTTTTTAAAAAAATCTAATTCATGTGATAAAATGCAAAGAAAATATTCTTTTCTAACTACTCATTTGGTATCATTTTAATCCTTGCAATACCTCCCCAGTCTAATCATTTTAAGACTTAGACTTAGTTCTCTCATTGTGTGCAAGAAGGCTATGTTTAAGAAATAGATTTTACCATATATAGTTTCCTCTTCATAACACTGTGGTTTGAACTGGCTCCCTTACTTGCCACTGAGTCATCAAATGGTAAGAACATGAACAGTACAATGTTCTTTCAAGCAAAAATGAAGAAAAAAATCCAATGACATTTGCTCTAAAGTACCTTTCTTCTCTCAAAAAATGAACTGGGATTTATAAAGCCCCATTTGAGCTTATATAATGGTAATTTTCCTTTATTAATTTAATCTGATGGTACTGATATATTCATTAATTTAATTGCCCAGTGATTATTCTCATCTTAAACCACAAAAATATTTATTCTATTTCAAAGCATTTTGCAGAGTGAAACCAAATTTGTTTTTGGTTTGTTTCTACTTCAAGCACTCCTAAATTCAACAAATAAACTAGCACAAATCTGATAAAGCACACCATAAGCAACAAATGTGAGAATTATAAATGAAAGCCTAATTACCCTAGTATAAGCTACTTTGTATCATCAGACCCTAAAAATTGCACCAGTCACACAGTAAGCACAGGAGTCTTCCCTGCCGGTGAACTATCTTAATGCTGATGAAATCACCCAAGTTTGGTAATAATACACACCATGGGCCCAGGCCCAACTCTTGAAAGACACCTAAATCTAAGCAGTTGTCCAGATTTTCATCTGTCTGGCCATTTTCAGTGGCTCTATTTAGATGGAAGCTTTAGTTTAGGTTTGAATGGTTATAAAGATGAAATGCATAAATTATTGGAATCAGGTAAGTTTTCCTCCTCTAGGCCACCCTAATGAGAGAGACCCTGTTCTAGTTGGGAGCTAGTGAGGAAGAGAGGCAGGACCAACATCTGGCATGTGATCCTAAGACTCACCCACTCTTAGAGCATTCCAATCGGGGCCTGCCAGCCGGGTTAAAAAAAAAAAAATCATCAATTTCTCAAACAGCCTATAAATCTAAAACCTAAAATGTGTAAGAGGCCAGCTGCTTTAGGGTAACAACTATTTACAGAAATTTTTAGAAATTAAATTTGCAAACACCTTCTGGAATATTTAGTTGTAGATAACTCAGTATAGCTTCAGGTACCTAAACAAAATCAAAAGGACCATGAAGTATAAACAGGAAGAAATAGAGAATTTCTGTATTTAGAATCCTCTAAATTTTCAGAAATACCACAGCATTCCTAGCACATATTACATCAGAATTGTTTCTTCATTTGAAGCCAATCCTGTCTATAGAAAATCCGGATAAAATTTTAAAGTAACTAGAAATGTAACACCAAATACATACATTTTGTTCAAATTAACTACATTTTTACTTTAGCGATCTCTTAAGGTATAAGATTCTTAAATTATGGATTAACCACAAGCCTAATCAATAATATAGTGTCAGCCTTCTAGCTCAGGTAAACTAATGAAATAGTAACAAAAATGAACTCATGGCTAACATTCCTATCTAACTAAATATTGAAAAACTCATACACTACAAATACAGAGCTGGTACCCTTTGAGAGGAGGAATCTATTGAAATATAACTGGCTCTGATTTCTAAAGAGAGTATCAGACATTTTTTTAAAAAATATTATAAATTCTATTTTTAAAGCTTTAAATTTATTTAGAGGTCAATTTGAGACTACAGGGAGAATCAGGCTACTATTTTTTTTTTAAGCACCCTTAACTGAGTTTTAGCTGTAAAAGTAATAAACTGTTTATAGTTAATTTGGTTTAAAGATAGTCTCACATGTTTTGTTAAAACACAAAACACAACACTTCCCAATAATTCAGAAGAGTCATGAAGTCTTTCCCATCTTCCCTCACTCTTATCCCTCAGGCTCATAGGTAACCACTATGAACATACCTCTCCCCATAAAACTTTTGTGTACAAGTTCGTGGACACATAAACATATTTAATAAAAATAAAGAACACTCACATAAATGGGATCATTCTAAAACTTTAACTTAACAATAAATCTTAGACATGTTTCCACAGTGGTGGATCTTTTTTTTAAGTATATCATTTTGTATAGATGTCTCATTATTTGGTAACTCTTCTTACTCTTGTGTTTTTAACTTAGTTCATATAAAACTAGTATAATTATTGCTTGTAAAAGTCTGTAGCACAGTAAGGACAGTATTATGCAGTATGTATCAGCTCCTTTTTTCCCCTCAACAATCCAGTTTCCAAAATGTTTTAAAGTTCAAGTAAAATCTTTTTTTTTTCTTCAGGTGTACCACATAGTGATTTGACAACTATATGTTATGCTATGCTCACCACGGGTGTAGCTACCATATAATGTTATTCAGTATAACTGACTATATTTCCTATGCTGTACCTGTCATCCGTGTGTTTTATTCACTGCATAACTGGAAGCCTATTTTAATTCACATGTCACATTTATGGAAAAAGAAAAGTCACAAAATATTGCAATTCCAAAATGGTTAGAAATCATTGTAATGTAGGGGGAAATGATCACTATAGAACTCATCCCAAATAAGTAACATTTCTGTCTTCTAATGTGCTACTTCAAATAAGTTTTTTTTTAAATGGGGGGGGGTTGAAAGCAACAACTTTCAAATGATTTCTAAATCAGTGTTTTAGCCAGATTTTTACAATCATTTGCCTTTTTGAATCTTAAAGACTAACATGATCTGTGTTTTGTATCTAAGGGAAAAAATAGGGGAGGGGGATACCAAGATTGGTTAACTTCCCCAAGGTCCACAATTAACACTTGGGCCTTAAACGGTCCTAGATCTCCCAAGATCAATAGAATATACTGTCTCTGCGGGGCTGCACCGAGGCCAAATTCCCAGCATGCAGAACAAAAAGTAAATGATGCCTTGCTCAACTGCCCCACCCCCCGCAAAACTGCGAAAGGGCTGCGGCTCGTTGCATGACAGCACTTCCCTTTTTTTTCTTTAAACCCGTTTCCTGCCTCCCGTTCGGTATCTTCAATTATACAGGAAGAGGAAGGCCTCTGGGTCTTTCTCCTTTCTACAGAACCAGTGACCCTGGGGAATGGAGCCCTTATTGAACAAACCTACCCAGGCTTTTACCCCTCCAGCCTTTTAGCCAAATTATACCCATTGGGGCGCGGAGCCGGCCACCGCCGGGCAGCAGACTGGATCCCCCTCCAGCGTCGGCCCTGCCCGCCGCCCTCACCCGGAGCTGCGGAAGTGGCAGGCTTGGGGAGACCAGGAACGGCTCGATCCGCTCACTCCCCACGCCCGCGAAAGCCGGAAGCGCTGCCCCGCGCCCCTAGGTCCCGGCGGCCCGAGGGCCCTGGGGTACAACCCCGAGCGCCGAGGGCCCGCGCGCCACTAGCACATCCCCGCCCGGGCCTGTGGCCACGGCTTTCCCGCCGGGCGCTTACCCCGGTGCCGTTGTCGCACACCACCACCTTCCTGCCCTGGCTGTCCATCGTCTGCCCGGAAGAGAGCCGCCGCCACCGCCGAACAACCTACAGCCCCTGCTGCCCGGCCCTTTCCTCTTCCTCCTCCTTTTTCGCGGCCCCTCCTTCGGCCCAACTTTCTTCCCCCAACCGGAAGTCACCGCCCGGCCCCACCCGCCGTTTAAGATACTGCCTGCGCGGAAGGGGTGGGGATGGGAGGGAGGAGGCTGAGACCGACAGTAGTGAGATCCAATAAGAGACGGAGAAGTGTCGAGGCCCCGCCTACAACTCCGGTTTCTGCTTCAACTCCAGCTCAGCCGTCGCAGTCACCGCCCACCCGGTTTCTTACCCACTGTTTCTAGTTCCTGGAGCTTCGCGGGCCTTAATGGCTGCAGATACGTTGCGGCCCAAAGCGTTGCAGGAGTTGAGGGGCACGCTTACTCGTCTGCAAAAGGGGCAGGCAGGTGAAGGACACTGGGTCTTTGCGAGATGGCGGTGGAATGTGGCGAGAAGAGCCAGCCTTGAGGGCAGAAGGCAGGAGAAACAAACCTGGACACCCCTGCTGACTTCACCGTTGAATATGGCTTGGTGTGTCATTGCTTCTAGACCTCTTCAGGGAACAGAGCAGGGATGGATACACACATATGCAGTCATGCGTTTATACTGATACCTCCATTTACAGCCCAACCCTTTTTTGCCCAATTCGCCCTTAGTCAAGTGAGTGGGAGTGGGCACCTACCCTGCCCCCTCGCTCACCACTTCCCTTCCAAAAGCACCATGTTGCTTCACACCTCTTCACTGTATGTACCTGTTTGAACCCCGAGTCTCGGCTTTAAAATCAGATAACCCCAGTTTCAAATACGGCCCTGCCACTCAAGAGTTCTGTGATTTGGGTTTATCCTTGTCTATGCATATGAAAACTTACCTCTACTTCCACGGGTGGTTGTGAGGATAAAATTCTGTGCATAGAGTAAGTATCTATTCAGTGGTAGCTATTGATTATTATTTACATGCTTTTAAATATATAGTTCTTTCTACCTATAATGCCTCTCCTTTTATTTTTTAATCGATCAGGACACTTCTGCTCATGTTCTAAGACCCAGTTGTCACATCTATGAAGACTTTGCTGATTAACCCTCAAGATGCTTATTCTCTTTTTTCTCGAATTAGTTTACCATGGATATATGAATACTACTACTGTGCTTATTACATTCAACAAATATTGGATGAGTGGTATTAAAATTTATGTTGAAAAAATGCTAGCATCTTTGAGAGGTGAGAACTGGAATTGTGCTTTCACATGGCTGTACATGTGCAGTGACTAGGATAAAACTTGGATCATGAACCCCTCAGTCTAGTATTATAATACTAGGCTGCCTCTCAGTTTTCACTTTGTTCTTTTGTTAGACCAGTGGTTTTCAAACCTTTATAAAGGCATAGGTGGGTTTATTAAAATTTAAACTTTTTAAAAAAGATAATTTATTTTAGAGAGATTGCAGGAGCATGGGGAGGGGGGAGTGGGAGGGGAGAGAGAGAGAATCCTCAAGAGCGTGCAGCCTGATGCAGGCAGGACTCAATCCCAGGACCCTAAGATCATGACCAGAGTCGAAATCAAGAGTCCACCACCACTTAACTGACTGAGCCACCCAGGTGTACCACTCAAATTTAATCTTACATGGAACCTCAACATATAAAATAGATTAAAGCTGCCATAGTAGTTGAAAGTTTGAGAAATTAGGATGTTTAGGAGGCCTCAGGGAAATAGGTCTTCTCTGCACCTGCTTCAGTAGTTGCTAAGGTACCTCAGCCTGCTGAACAGTGCATTAGTTCACAAATTACACATCCTCCTTTTGTGGCCAGGCACTGTACTATTTTCCTTGAAGTACATTTATTTGGTCTCAGCAAATTAAACTCAAGCATTGCTGTGTCCTTTTATTTTTCCTCTCTATGAAATTGTTTCATACTTTTTTTTTACTATTTAAGAAATTACATTTTTCATTTTTTTCCAATTATAAAAACAGTACATGGAGATGACAGAAAATATCAACAAACATCTATTCACTGTACTAACAAAAATGCAGCAAATCCTTGATTATGCAAATTCAGATGCAGTACTATTGGTGACTGGCTCCTGCCTTCTATATCAGGCAAAACCTGGTCATTTCACTGTCCTCAAAATAATCTGATCACACATTTTAGGTGACTATTTGGGGGGAGGAGGGTTGGGAGACTTCATTTCTGTCCTTCTGTCATGGTTTTCTGTATATTATTCCACGTAAAAATCTTGCTAGGTAGATATCCCCATTTTACACATAAGAAATGAGGGCTTTAAAAAAATGAAGTGTAGTAAGGTCATAGGACATGAGGTCTACATAACAGAAATCAATATATTGTTATATGTCATTGGTGAACAATCTGAAAATGAAAGAACATCAGAAAAATCCAAATAAATTTAATGCAAGACCTATACACTGAAATCTACAAACATTGCTGAGAGAAATCAAAGAGGATCTAGATAAGTAAACATACCATGTTCATGGATTGAACACTCATTGTTAAATGACAGTTCTCTTCAAATTGATCTATAAATTCAAATGTAATCTCTATCAAAACCCCAGCAGGTTTTTTTCTTTTCAGAAATTGACAAGTTTGAACCTGAAAGTTATATGGAAGTGCAGAAGAGCCAGAATAGCCAAAACAATTTTGAAAAAGAAAAACAAAATTGGCAGACTTCCACTGATTTCAAAACTTATTATAAAGTTATAGTAATGAAGACAGTGTGATATTGTCACAAGGATGGACATATAGATCAATATAGACAGCCCAGAAATAAACTTACATTTATGGCCAATTGATTTTCAACAAATCTGCTAAAACAATTCAATGGGGAAAGGGTAATCTTTTTTTAAACAAATAGTACTTGGACAATTGGATATTCTTATATGTGGAGAAAAAAAAGACTTTGATCCTTACCTCATGCTAAACAAAAAATTAATTCAAATGGATCATAGATTTAAATTTAGAAGAGCTGGGGAGCCTGGCTAGCTCAGTTGGAGGAGCATGGGACTCTTGATCTTGGGGTTGTGAGTCTGAACCCAAATTGGGTGCAGAGATTACTTTAAAAAATCTTTTAAAAACTAAAAAATAAAGATAAATTTATAAGAGCTAAAACCATAAATTCTAGGAAAAAAGACAAGAAAAATCTTTTGGTGTTAAGAATGATTCATGAAAGAAAAAAATGATAAATTGGACTCAACAGAAATTTAAAGCTTTTAACTCATGTATTAAGAAAACCAAAGACAAGCTGCAGACTAAAAGATTTTTGCAAATTACGTATCCAACAAAGAACTTGTATCCAGAATAAATTAAGAACACATAACAATAAGAAGACAAATTACCTAATATTAAAGTGGGTGAAAGATTTGAATGGACATTTTACTCAAGAAGTTTTATGAATGGCTAATAAGCACATGGAAAGATACTCAACATCATTAGTCATTAGGGAAATACAAATTAAAATCTTAATGAGAGTGGTGGCCTGTAGGCAGCAAGGCCATGGGTGGACTGGGGCTTGTGCCCCTCTGTCAGGCTGGCAATGCAGGGCCCCACTGGGCACTCCTGCACAGTTTCAGCATCTTCTTGCAGGGGCTGCTCCATGCAGTGGCCTTCAGCATGTTGATGCTCAAACCAAAGAACCAAAGCATGAAAGACATCCTTAGAGGATATGGTTTTTAGGCACTTCCAAACAAGTCATAGGAATGTTATTCATCCACTTTGCAAATGTGTACCTAACAGATCTCCTCGAATAGGACCCTCGTTTACTTCAGCTTCCTCCTGGGACACAACTGTTGGCAAGTTGCTCATCTATGTGGGCGTGCAAGCCATGAGCCTCTTGGTCAAATAGAAGCAGTAGAAGTCCCTGCATTTGGACGAATGTGGAGCCCCTCTGCAGTGTGGAGCCCAGGTCCAGCAGTGTGCTTTTACATCTTGATCATGATTTTTGAGAAGTCTGTCACCTTCATCGCCCTCCTCATACTTCAGTGGAAAAAGGTGGCCCTTTGAGTCCCATTGAAAACCCAGATCTGAAACTGGCCATCGTCATGCTGATTGCCCTTTTCTTTGTCAATGCTTTAATGTTTTGGATAGTGGACTACACACCTCAATTCTTCAGCATGCTCACTTGAAGAAAAAATGCAATCTTTTACAAAACCATGCTATCATTATACCTAGGAAAAATTAGTAATAATTCCATATCATCTAACATTCCGTCCATATTTGTATTTCCCCAGTTGTCCCTACCGTGTTTATAGCTGTTTTTCTTCCTAAACCAAGATCCAACCAGGGTTCAGATATTGTGTTTGTTGTTATGTCTCTCTCTTTAAAAAAAAAAATTATTTAGGGGCGCCTGGGTGGCACAGCGGTTAAGCGTCTGCCTTCGGCTCGGGGCATGATCCCGGCGTTGTGGGATCGAGCCCCACATCAGGCTCCTCTGCTATGAGCCTGCTTCTCCCTCTCCCGCTCCCCCTGCTTGTGTTCCCTCTCTCTCTGGATGTCTCTATCTCTGTCAAATAAATAAATAAAATCTTTAAAAAATTATTTATTTAGTTGAGAAAGAAAGAGAGAGAGCACAAGTGGGAGGGGCAGAAGGAGAGGGAGAGAGAATCTCAAGCGGACTCCACGCTGAGCACAGAGCCCCAGGTGGGCTCCCATGAGATCATGATCTAAGCAGAAACTGAGTTGATGCTCAACTGACTGAGTCACCCCGGCACCCCTTGTTAATCTCTTTTATCTCTTAATCTAGAATAGTCATCCCACTTTTTTTTTTCATGGCATTAACTTTTTGAAGAGTTCAGATCATTTGGCTATAGAAATGTTCCATGTTCTGGATTTGTATAATTGCTTTCTTGTGTTTGGTTAAAATTTTAAGTAACATTTATACATAATGTTGTTATGGCATTTGATGATACTATAGACAGGCTGTGTTACATGGATATTCATTGCTTTTGATAATACAAAATTAACATTGAATTGATATCAGAACCAAGCAAAAATCTTGCAATACTGTAAAAAATGCTATTGTCTTGGTTTAGATCTAGCCTAGAAAGAGTACAATTGTTGTACATACGTATGCATGCACACAAAAGTAGGAATTTGTGGTTTGTGATTCCATAACTCTGTTGGGGAAGGGAATAAATGTTATGAAAGTTCTTAAACTAAATGCTTTACTATCCAAGTTCCTGACTTTATTTATTTATTAATTTTAAGTAGGTTCCTGTCCAATGTGGGGCTTGAACTCATGACCCTGAGATCAAGAGTTACATGTTCTACAGACTGAAACAGTCAAGTGCCCTTTTCCTGAATTCATTTAGCCTCTTACTTGTTTTTGGATTCTCTGTATAACATAAGTACATCTCAGGGTTAGAGGAAAATAATTCTGAAGAATTTATGTGTTTCATGATTTAATAGGTTTAAGTGTTTTTTTTTAAAAAAAGGATTTTATTTATTTATTTTAGAGGGAGCATGAGGGGGGAGGGGGCAAAGGGAGAGGCAGAGAGAAAATCTCAAGCAGACTCTGTCTTAAGTGTGGAGCCCGACAAGGGGCTTGAACTCACAACCCTGAGATACAACCTGAGCTAAAATCAAAAGTTGGATGCTCAACTCACTGAGCCACCCAGGAACCCTTAAGTTATTTTGTAATAATTGATCTGATTACTAGTTTGGGCTTTTATTGTGGAAAATTTCAAACTCATATAAAAGTATAGTAAAATGAACCCTACAAGCCCATCAGCTAACTTCTACAGCGATCGGCTTTCTGCTGTTCTTGTTACATCAATTTCCCTCCATGCATAGTTTTGTTGCTCTTGCTTGCTGGAGTATTTGAAAGCAAATCTCAGGGATCATACATTACCTCCTTTACATACGTTGGTATGTGTTTCTAACAGACAATGACTTTAAACATAATCACAATAACATTCTTATAGCCAACAAAATTAACAAATTCTTACTCTCCTAATAATCCATATTTAGTTTTTCCCAGTTATCTCCAAAATGTCCTCTTCCTCCTCTTTCATTTGGTTTTTTTCAATCAAGATCTAAATAAGGCCCGAACATTGCATTCAGTTGATATGTCTCTTAAGCCTATTTTAGTCTATGACACTTCCCTCTCTCTTTTCTTACACCATATTTTGGATGAAGAAACTGGATCATTTGTCCTCTGGAGTTTCCCAATTCTGTATTTGCCTGATTGTATCCATGAAATGTTGTTTGTCTTGTTCCTCTAGCCTCCATATTTTCTAGAAATTGGTGGTTAGATCTAGAAGTTTGATTAGATGTAGTTTCAACTATTTTGGTAAAAGTATTTCATAGGCAGTGAGATGTACTTTCTATTGCATCACGTTTGAAGAAACACAGTTAGTGAAGATTATTCAGAGGATTTTGGTTGTATCAAATGATGTATTAC
This sequence comes from Ailuropoda melanoleuca, assembly GCF_002007445.2. Classification (NCBI taxonomy): domain Eukaryota; kingdom Metazoa; phylum Chordata; class Mammalia; order Carnivora; family Ursidae; genus Ailuropoda; species Ailuropoda melanoleuca. The sequence goes on along the minus strand of NC_048221.1, from coordinate 88,585,428 downwards.
AGAGTTCCCCATGAGTTTGCCACTTGATAATTTAAGCAGTCATCAATGATCGTTGCCTGATTGAACCAGAAAATAATCAAGTAATTTGCCTGACCCATAATTTCTCATTTCCAAAGCTAATAGGTTTTGACCTAATTAGCCACTGCAGTTGCTTTCCAATAGAATTATAGTTTTAAAACTAGGTTAATTAAATGATTTTTTAAAATAAAAAAAACAAATCTCATAGGCAATCAGTGTGTATAAGCTATAGTTTTAGTTGGCATTTTCATTGTGATATTCCTCATTTGAAAGGTTCATATTTCCCCCCTCATCTCACCATTTACAAAAATTAACTTGAAATAGATCAAAGACGTAAATTTAAGGTGTAAAACTATGAAACTCTTTTACAGACATAGGGGGTAGAGATGCCTGGGTGACGCAGTCCATTAAGTGTCTGCCTCTTGGTTTCAGCTCAGGTCGTGATCCCATGGTCATGAGATCAAGCCCCATGTTGGCTCTGTGGGGAGTCTGCTTGAGATCTCTCCCTCTGCCCCTCCCGCTCCTGCTGTCTCGCTCTCTCTCTCTCAAATAAATAAATAAATCTTTTTAAAAAAACCATAGGGGATAAATCTTTATAAACTTGAATTAGGCAATGATTTCTTGGATGTGATACAAAAGCACAAGCAATAAAAGAAGAAATAGATAAATTGGACTCAATCAAAATTAAAAACATTTGTGCTACAAAAGATATCATCAAATGAGTGAAAAGACAACTCACAAAACAGGAGAAAATACCTGCAAATTGTATACCTGATAAGGGACTTGTATCTAGCATATATAAAGAAATTTTAAAATTCAATAATAAAAAAGAACTAAACCAATTTGAAAATAGGAAAAGGATTTGAATAGACATTTATTCAAAGAAGATATACAAAATGGCCAATAAGCTCATGAACAGAAACTTAGCATGATTACCATCAAAGAAACCATCAGGTAAATGCAAATCAAAACCACAATGAGGTTTCACTTCACACTCACTAGGATGGTTGTAACCAAAACGACAGATAATAATAAGTGTTGACACGGATGTGGAGAAATTAGAACACTTATCTATTGCTGGTGGGAATGTAAAATGGTGCTGGTGGGAATGTAAAATGGTACTACTGCTTTACAAAGCAGTCTGGAAGTTCCTCAAAAGGATAAACACAGTTAACATATGACCTAGCAATTCTACTCCTAGATAAACACCAGAGAAATGAAAACATATGTGCATACAAAAACTTGTACATAAATGTTCATAGCGACATTCATAATAGCCAAAAAGTGGATACAACCCAAATGTCCATCAACCAATGAATGGATAAACAAAATGTAGTATATTCAATTACACATAATGGAATATTATTCAGCTGCAAAGAGGAGTGTAGTACTGTACTGCTACATGATATTACATGGATGAACCTTGAAAACATTATGCTAAGTGAAGGAAGCCAATTCCATCTATAATTTATGATTCCATTTATATGAAATATCCAGGATGGGCAAATTTATAGAAACAGAAGGTAAATTATGGTTTTTATGACTAGGTTGGTGGGTTGTGGGGGAGGAACAGAGAAATGAGGAATGACTGCTAATGGGTATATGTTTCTTTTTGGGATAATGAAATGTTCTAAAGTTGTTTGTGGTGATGGTTGCACAACTCTATTGTAGTATTTATTTTTTCTAGTTTTATTGAGATGTAATTGACATATAGTGTTGTATATATTTTAAATAAGTGAATTGTATGGTATGTGTATTATATCTCAATAAAGACTTTTTTTTTAACCTTTCAGGATAAAAGCTAAAGCAGTTCTCTTTACAGGTGAAGAGAACTGCAAGTACAAAGACTCCCTGAGACCAAAAAAAGGCATGAACAAATGAACAAAAGAAAGAGAGAAAGAAACGAGGTTGCTAGGTTGATCGACAGATATTTGTAAGCTGGAGAGCAGAGGGAGGAATGGCAGTCATTAAACAAACATTAGAAAGCTTAAATTTAATGCCTGAGGTAAGGATGGGGAAAAAGCAAGCTTCTTCGTGAGGCAGAAATCTGAAAAGGAATTGACTAAAAACGGTTTAAAACTTAGTTGGACTCCTAAATACCCTCCTTCAGCCCTTCAGCCAGACGACACCTCACCCTGCCGCCCGTGCCATCCCTTCTGTTGTGGAATGGAGTGACTTTTCTCTAGAGTGGGTTAAACACAAAGGGACTCTGTTCTCAGGGACAGGCACAGTTGGGGACTACAAGGAGATTAATGGGAAATCTACATCCAAACAATGAGACACCCAGCCTCCTTCCTACTGAACTGCTAATAAACTGGTTATCAGTTTTCCTATAGATACTGACAGCTGGGGATTCCCCTAGAAAAATAGTCAAAGTTCTGCTAGGTCATACTACAGTAAAACCCACTAGTCAACAGGACTCAGTGCCCAACACACATCTTCCATTCAGTTTTTCAGTCTTTCTCTCTTAAATATCATTGGACAGCCTAAGATGGTCAAACACTTGAGGAGAATCTCTAACACCTAAGACAAAAACCAAAACAGTGACAATGTAGGAAGCAGAAGAGAACTTTTAAAAGTCATTATAATTAGGGGTGCTTGGGTGGCACAGCGGTTAAGCATCTGCCTTTGGCTCAGGGCGTGATCCTGGCGTTATGGGATGGAGCCCCACATCAGGCTCCTCCGCTATGAGCCTGCTTCTTCCTCTCCCACTCCCCCTGCTTGTGTTCCCTCTCTCACTGGCTGTCTCTGTCTCTGTCAAATAGATAAATAAAATCTTTAAAAAAATCATTATAATTAATATCTTTGTGTCCTCAGAGGGATAAGAAAATTTTAATATGATAGGAGAAAAAATTCAACAGAAATGTTGGAACATAAAGGTTAAGATGCTTTCCAGAAAGTAGAGTGAAAAGACAATAAAATGGCAAAAAAATTAAATTAGAGGATCAGGCCAGGACATTTAAAAAATATTTTATTTATTTATTTGAGAGAGAAAGAGAGATTGTGCATGATTTGGGGGGGGGGCAGAAGGACAGGGAGAAGCAGACTCCTCTCTGAACATGGAGTCGAATGTGGGGCTTGATTCCAGGACCAAGAGATCATGACCTGAGCCAGAGTCAGACACTTAACCAACTGAGCCACCCAGGTGCCCCAGCCCAGGACATTTAATATCACAATAATAGAATTTACAGAAAGAAAGAACAGAAAATAGGAGGAAAGAAAGAATTTGAGATATAATACAAGATCATTTCCAAGAACTGAGAAACAATTTTCTAGACAATGCTCCATTTCTCAGAAAGTTTTTGAAGGATGTATTCCTGGAAAATGAGGCAGTTATTCAAGAAATATGAAATCATGAGAAGTAGAAGACCAGGAATTCACCAAGACAGAAGAGAAATAAGAATTCTACGACTGACAGTAGAACAAAAATCCCAAGGAATCTGCTGTGAATCACTTTAGGGTCTGAATCAGGACAGAGCACTTCAGGAGGGAAACCAATCTCTCCCTCACTCCCCACATACACATACACATACGCACTGGATTATCTGATATATTTTAAGACTTTGAGGGGTCCCTGGGTGACTCAGTTGGTTAAGCAGCTGCCTTCGGCTCAGGTCATGATCCTGGGGACCTAGAATCGAGTCCAGCTTCAGGCTCCCTGCTCAGCAGGGAGTCTTCTTCTCCCTCCCCCTCTCCCTTTACCCCTCCCTACCCCATTTGTGCTCTTGCTCTCTCTCTCAAATAAAAAAATAAAAATAAAAGACTTTGCAAGCTGTGTATAGGTACTTCTAGTGGAGGGTTTGGTGATAAACTAGTGATTACTTCTTAAACAGAGGAAAAATAAGACAACGATTAAATCCAGGGAAAAATTTTAAATTGTAATACAAAAGAAATGTTATTATATATACTATATGGCTCAGTATGAGTATAAATACCAAATAATGGTCTAATCAAATATTATGATATTTGGATGCTAGGAGGATGAGGGGAAGGGAAGTGTATGTGTGTTGGGGAGGAGTTGTAATAGAGTTAAATGATCTTTCATAGTAGATGGTTAAGAGATGGTGTTTAAACTGAAAAAGATTGGGCACCTGGGCGGCGCAGTCAGTTAAGGGCCTGTCTTTGGCCCAGGTCATGATCCCAGGGTCCTAAGATCAAGTCCCACATTGGGATCCCTGCTCCATGGGAAGTCTGCGTTTCCCTCTGCCCCTCCCCCATTCATTCTCTCAATCTCTCTTGCTCTCTCTCAAATAAATAAAATCTTAAAAAATTAGACTGGAAAATATGAAGAAATAGCTGCAGAAGCATGTTCATAAATAAAGAATTACGTATCAGAAGAAACAACTAAGAGTTGAAGGTAGTGGCCTTGGGGAAGCAGGAATTGAGAATAGAGAGGGTAAGCCTGACACTGGATGTTCAACCTTACAAGCTTTGTAAAACCACTTGACCTTTTTTTTGAGCTTCATTTATTTATTTGAGAGAGAGCACATGCATGTGAGCCAGGGAAGGGGCAGAGAAAGAGGGAGAGAGAATCTCAAGCAGATTCCCCTCTGAGCGTGGAGCCCATCAAGGGGCTTGATCTATCCACCCTGAGATCGTGACCTGAGCTGAAATCAAAAGTCAGCCACTCAACCAACTGAGCCACCTAGGCACCCCTGGACTTTTTTCCTAAAATTTTCCAGGCTATTTCCTCAAGTTACTTACAACGTACACATTCCTGAAAACACACCATTGTAGCAATACTGTTTATTTCCAAATTTCTCTGCATTCAACTTAAGAGGTGTTTCTTCTCAAGAAACTGAAATTGTCTGCCAAATGGGCTTGATCAAATAGGAGAATTTGGTTCATAAAATGGATTCATTGCAAACTTTATGTATAAATCATAGACATCAGTAAAGAAGTTCTTTATTCCATCTTCTTGCCTTATGTCACGAAGCATAATAAATATCACATGACCTGTGGCAACAAATGCCGAAAGAAACCACTCCTTGAATTTGCCCGCGGTTTTCAAGTCCGTGTTGGCGGACAGCCACATGTCGTCATCCATGAGGTTGAGAGCAGCATGAGCTATGAACTGGTTCAGATGATGACAGTCATCGTCGGATTCTGCTTCTCCAGCTAGCGAAAACTCCATTTCAAAAACTGGATTATCATGGTGGCCAACACTTGTAAAGCAGAAGCTCTCAGACATTGTCGTCAGCAGATAGCCCTTGCAGGGAATGGCCAGTTACTCCCCACCGCAGACCTGCGCTGGGCAGCCTCTGCTGGAACTCCCCGAAAACCATGTGACTTTTCAACCTGTGTGTGTGTGTGTGTGTGTGTGTGTGTGTGTAGGTAGAATAGCCAGTACTAAATAAACAATGGCTGATTTTTTGCTTTTTGGCTTTATTTTCATCAAGGCTTCATTACCCTGTGCAACATAAATTGCAAGATCATTGTGCATCTTGCTTAAATTACATTTTAACCCTTGATTTGGGAGCTTCCTTAGGCTTCTACACACAGTGTGGACAACACCCTAGCATAATCTCATTAGCAGCACTTTCATAAACTTTTACAATGTAATTATATATGTTGCTACCTCAACTCAGCTACTTACTGTTGATTCTTATAGGCTTCTGTTTCCAAGTTCAATTTTCTGTCCTCGAGGTTTGCTGACTGACAGGTACACAAGGGACTCTTTTTTGCATAAATTTTATTACAAGTTGTATGAAAGTCTGTACTATAATAAAAAGTATATTGCATAAATAACATATAAAAAACTAAACATATATCCAATATAATATGCATGATAAAACTTGTGTCTATGGGGCATATTACAAAATGATATTTAAGGTTAGTGAAGATTATTAGAGGTTTTTTAGTGAAAGGTAGTGTGGATACCCTGCATTCTTGAAAGAAACAATGCAGAGTCTATTAATCCAGATAGTTTAACAAAAGAACCCAGATTTTAAAATACACACACAATGTTATATATTTTCTATGCCCTTACTTAGGTCTAAAAATATATGTTAAAAGGATAAACGGATATCCTCTTGGGAGAGTACAAAACTTGAAAGAGATCAAAAAGGACTTACCTTAATTAAAATATTCCAGTTTTTTTTTTAAACAGAGGGGATGTTTTCATGTATTTCCCATGTAATTAAAAATTAATGTCTAAAAAATGGATATAATTTAAAATGAATTTTATTAAGGTGTAATACACATACAAAAAAGTGCACAAATGACATTTTTACACTCAAGACATTTTCACTAAGTGAACACAGCTACATTACCACACCGCGGTCAAGAAGCATAATATTACAAGCCCCCCAGAAGACGTGCCCACACCTCCCCTCAATCACTGTCCCACCTCTCCATCCCAAAGCAAAACATTACCCAGCTTCTAACAACGAAGATTACTGTTGCCCATTTTTTACTTTATACAAATGGAATCATTATGATATATATTCTTTTGTCTCATTTGTTTGCTCAACATAATGTTGTAAGATTCATTCATTCTTGTTGTTTCCTGAAGCTGTCACTGCCCTCAGAATTTGACTATTAACAGATGACTTTTTAATAAGGGTTCAGTGCTCCTAAACAGTTTTTTAAAAATAACTAAGTAAGTTTGAGTTTCACTTTTCACATGATTAAGGGGGGAAAACTATGCCCGACAACAGTATCCAACATCAGCATGTAAGCTCCTGACCTCCAAGTGATCTGTCATCACCAAAAGAAAAGTAAATGACGAGAATAGCAGAAGTTTTAATTTAAGAATCATTTGAATCATCTAGATAAAATGCATAAAATTTGATTAAATTCAGAATTTATGTATATTTAACCTAAGCAAGATATTCAGTTATTTTAAAATGGTGATTAAAATCTGATGAAATAGCTTGCTACTGAAAAGAAACACAAAGCTTGCGGGGGCAGTGATAAATTTAAATCTCTAATGAAAGATTAAAAAGGGATCAGTTCCATGGCCAAATCCCCCAACAGCAGCGTGAGGAACAGCATGGAGCTTTTGTCACAAGCTGTTTCAGGCCTTGAAGCTTAACAAACAAGTCTAAAATAAAAATATGTGAGTTTATAGACGTGAAAATAGAACCTAGTAAGACTAAGCCTGGGCTCTGCCTCTTCCATTGGCCTGGAGGCTTAAGATCCCTTTCTTCTTCTTTTTGGAATTACTTCTGACCTGTGTTATGGTCTTCATGAGTCTAGCTGAGATCTTCACCTACAACTCCCAGATGAAGCCATAAACCCTCTTCCAACTCTGACTGCCCTGCTGCCCTGGCTTTCAGATAAGGTGTGGACAGGAAGAGGACTGAGCAAGGAGTTAACTGTCTTTCTGCTACTGCTAAAGCAGCATAGCAATTGAGTCCAGTGGTTTCCAACCTTTCCAGAAGGAGATCCCACTGAATGCACTTTGCTGCTTAATTCTGGCTGTTGCTCTGAACTGTTGCCAGGAAGAGAACATACCCTCTGTGCTCAGCATGCACGGTCACTGTCTGCCATGTGTCCCAGTAACTGTTGTGGCACACCCTGGAATCATCAGTATCGCTGTTTGGAAACAACAGTATCACTGTTCTCTTGCAGAATATTGAAAATAGCCCTCAGATACCCGTGACTACCTTCAGATCTGTTACCGCCCCCGTTATTGTAAAGATGAGTGGCCTGAGGTGCACAGTTAAGTGATGGAATAATGAATATAATTATAGCATGGGATACAGATGCTAGTGGGAAGCGTACTGAACCATGAATTAGAAGGCATGGGTTCTAACCTTCACTTTAAAAGATTTAGCTTTGTGATCCTGGCCAGACTTTCTAAACTTTTCTCACTTTATACATTTCTGTTTGTTTTTTTACCCCAAATACATTAATCTTCCAATTTATAAAAAGTAGTATCATTTTACAACACACAGTTATAACATTGAAATTCATGTTCCCTTATATTTTTTCATGGCTGATAGTCTAAGTAGGGTGAGCATTATATGTTCCTTGTATACTTGTTCCTTCCTTATTCTCCTTCCCTTGCCTTTTTCTCCTCGATTAGCAGAGTAAGAACCTCCATGCTCACCCCTATGACCTGTATCAACATTTCTAGAAGTGTGATCACTTCTTCATATTTGTTCAGGTAAATGTACATAATTGACACATCACACTTGAATTGGATTCCCTGTAAATTACAAATGCAGTGCACTGCTGCCTGAAAGAACACAGCCATCAGTGACACACTGGTCATCTCCGGGGGCAAAGAAACCTAAACACGCTGAGGTAGACTAACTCGTATTGGAGACCTAGCACAGACCTAGCACATAATTCTGGTAACATGGCACTTCACTTAATGCCTAGTGCAGAGAACCTGAGTTGCCTTTTGAATATCTGGATGAGATTTTATCTTGGAATGTGAAGTTGCCGGAGAAACTGACCTGTTCAAACCTGTTTCGGCGTTCTTAAGGATGAACGATTGCTCTTTACTCTGGTTAAGATTATAGACTTTCCATTGTGGATTTGGTCTGACAATCACAATCACGTAGAAAAAGTCTTTGTTAAGCATTACAGATAGTTTTGTAAAATTTGAAGACCTCAGGGAAAAGAGTTTACTAGGGATTTGCTAGTATTAACTCTGTACAACTTATGGATGCAATCTCTTACTCATTTAGGAAGCATGGAATGAGATCACGAAGCATGTTATAGCATAACACCATTCCTGAAAATGAACACTAGTCCACTTACGGGAGGTTAAGAGGAGTCGAGGGTCTAAATAAATTAAACTCTAAAGAGAACAATAAAGTCTCCATCTTAGTAGGAACAGCAGCTGTTTACTGAGCAACTCGTTTCTGCCACACGCTATCTAAGCCCTCTTAATATATTATCTAACTTAACTAAATTCTCACAACAATCTTATGAGGTGAGTACTGTACCACTATTTTACAGGTAAGAGAAGTGAGACTGAGAGAGGTTAACATCAGTTACTAAAGCCTCACACTTGGTAGGGACATCAGACTTCAGAGCCAAGTCTGTCTGATTTGAAGTCTTAGTTCTTTCCATGATAAAATACTGCTGCTGTTTTTCATTCTGTGCTTTTGTTTTGTTTTGTTTTAGCTAATGGTTAATCATATAAATACTACATGAATTTGTTCTTCTTTTAAAATATGGTGCATTACAGATACATTGAAGTCCCTCTTTACGCTCATCCTTAATCCCAGTTCCCTCTCACCTTCCTCAGAAGTGACACTGCTTTAAGTTTTGGAAGATCCTAGGAGATCATTCTTAGAATATCCATTAGATACACAAGAAAAGATATTCAACATCATTAGCCATAATGGAAAAGCAAATTAAAATCACAATTAGGTACCACTACACACCTATTAGACTATTAAGTGACTAAAATTAAAAAAAAAAGTGGTAACATCAATTGCTGGTAAAAAGACAGAAACTGGATCTTTGAGACACTGCAGATCAGAATATAAATGAAACACTCAGTCTAGAAAATATGTCTGTCAATTCTTTATGAAACTAAACATCACTTACCCACGACCCAGCAATTGTATGCTTAAACTTTTACCCCAGAGAAATGAAAACAAACTTTCACAAAGAAACCTATACGGGAATGTTCATAGCAGTCTTACTTGCAATGGCCAAAAACTGGAAACAACCCAAATGTCCTTTAATGAGCAAATGGTTAAGCAATGTATGGTTCATCCTTACCATGGAATTCTGCATAGCAATAAAAAGAAACAAACTGTCAGAGAGCCCAAGATGTTGAAGAAATAGAAGACCTTAGTTTCTTCTGGTCCCAGGAATTCAGCTAGATAGCTCTCAAGTCCTTCTGAACACCTGCAAACTCAACTGGAGATCTAAGAAAAGAATTGCTGCAACTCTACATATAGAAAAATGACCACTTTTTCTGAGATAGTAGGTGCAGAGAAGTGAATCCAAGTCAATATATGGGAAGATAAACCATGGAGGGAAGGGAGCCTCCGTAAGCCGGCCACCGGAAAGTGATACAGCAGTGGAATGCAAAATTGGAACTTTTATTTTTTTATATTTTAAGATTTTACTTATTTATTCATGAGAGACACAGAGAGAGGGAGGCAGAGGTAGTGAGAGAAGCAGACTCCCTGAGGAGCAGGGGACTCAATCCCAGGACTCTGGGATCAGGACCTGAGCCAAAGGTGGATGCTTAACCAACTGAGCCACCCAGGCACCCCAAAATTGGAACTTTCAGAAGTCTGCTCTGGATGAAGAACGTCCCTGCCAGAAAGGTGCTCAGGTGGCTAAGGGGGGTGGAATCCTAGGTGGGACCGTGTGGTATCAGGATCCCCGGGATCACAGAAAGAGCAAGAGTGTCTGAATGCAGCAGAGTCCCCAGGCATCAGAGCAGGGAAGCCAGTTGCAATCAGCAAGCCCAGGACAGGGCTCTCAGCTCCGTGTTGCCATAAAACCATGAACCCCAACAGTCGGGCAACTGCTCTCTGAGTAGGGGCCCAGCAAGCAGCAGAACTGCCTCGACACCCCTTTCCCTCCCCCAGGAGGAGGAGTTTGCAGGGTTTGGAGACTCCAAACGGGGTCGCATGCCTGAGATAGAAAGGCTCGGTCACAGGCTGGGCAAGGACGGAGTGCGGCCTCCGGAGACCAGGGAGACAGAGTGATGCACTGCTTTTCCGTGAGGGTGCACTGAGGAGTCAGGGGCCCGAGCATTCTGATCTGGAGCTGGAGATTAGGCACCATTTTCATTCTCATCCTCTAAAGTGGCTCAGAAAGCCTTTAGGGAACAAAAGCCACAGAGAGCAACTCTGAGCCAATTACCTAGCCTGGCCCCTGGCAAGGGCGGTTGCAATTCCACCTGGGGGAAAGACACCTGACAATCAGCGCAACAGGCTCCTGCCCCAGAAGATCAGCAACTACATCAGGCTACCCATCATACCCACACTCTGTAAAACTCCCATGCTAGGGGAAAACAGTATATAGAATTCATGTTTTTTCCTCTCATGATTCTTTAGTTTTTCAATTTTAATTTTTTTCTCTTTCCTTTTTCAACCAATTTCTTCTTTTATCAACTCTTTCTTAAAATCTTTTTAACTGTCATTTTTACACTTACATTCTATCCTTTTGTTGTTTTTAATTTTATTTTTGTATATATATAAGTTTTTTTCTCTTTACAATTTTGGGATGCAGTATCTTCTAAAAAACAGACCAAAATACACCCAGAATCTAGTGTATTGCTGTATTCTCTTCACCTATCTAATCATATTCTCTCTCTTTTCTTCTTCTTTTTTTGTTAAAGTCCTTTTTAATTTTCATCTTCACAGTTACGTTCTATCCTTTCAATGCATTTAATTTAATTTTTGTATATATATGTTTTTCTTTCTTTACAATTTTGGGATCTCGTTTTCTAACAAACAGACCAAAATACACACAGGATCTCTGTTCTGTTCACCTGTCTGATTATATTCTTTTTTTTTGTTTTGTTTTGGTTTTGGTTTTGGTTTTGGGATTCTTCTGATTTGTTTAGTATATATTTCTCAGGGGTTGTTGTTGCCATTTTAGTATTTTGTTCTCTTGTTCATCTATTCTTCTCTGGACAAAATGACAAGATGGGAAAAACTCACGTCAAAAAAGAGAACAAGAGGCAGTACTGACTGCCAGGGACCTAATCAGTATGGATATAAGTAAGATGTCAGAACTAGAGTTCAGATACTGGGCTTGACAAAAGCATGGAAGACACTAGATAACCCCTTTCTGGAGAAATAAAAGAACTAAAATCTAATGGAGTCAAAATTAAAATGACTATTAATGAGATGCAATAAAAATGGAGGGTCTAACTGCTAGGATAAATGAAGCAGGAGAGAGAATTAGTGATATAGAAGACAAAATGATGGAGAATAAAGAATCTGAGAAAAAGAGAGATAAACAACTACTGGATTATGAGGGGAGAATTAGAAAGATAAATGATAACGTAAAGTGAAATAATATTTGAATAATTGGGATCACAGAAGAAGTGGAAAGAGAGAGAGGGGCAGAAGGTATATTAGAGCAAATTATAGCAGAGAACTTCCCAAATCTGGGGAAGGAAACAGACATCTAGTCCAGGAGGCACAGAGAACCCTCCTCAAAATCAATAAAAATAGGTCAACACCTCGACATATAATAGTAAAACTTGAATCTCAGAGACAAAAGAGAAAATCCTGAAAACAGCTCAGGACAAGAGGTCATTAACTACAAGGGTAGAAATATTAGACTAGCAGAAGATCTATCCACAGAGACTTGGCAGGCCAGAAAGGACTGGCATGATAGATTCAGGGTGCCAAATGAGAAAAATACGTAGACAAGAATACTTTATCCAGCAAGGATGTCATTCAAAATAGGAGGAGAGGTAAAATGCTTCCAGGACAAACAAAAACTAAAAGAATTTGTGATCACTAGATCAGCCCTGTAAGAAATATTAAAGGGGATCTTTTAAGCGAAGAGAGAGCCCAAAAGTAACATAAACCAGAAAGGAACAGAGGCAATACACAGAAACTGACTTTACGGGTATTACAATGGCAATAAATTTATATCTTTCAATAGTTATTCTGAATGTAAATGGGCTAAATGCCCCAATCAAAAGACACAGGGTATCAGATTGGATAAAAAAGCAAGACTCATTGATATGCTTTTGTAAGAGACTCATTTCAGACCCAAAGACACCTCCAGATTGAAAGTGAGGGGGTGGAAAACCATTTATCATGCTAATGAACATCAAAAGAAAGCTGGGGTAGCAATCCCTATATCAGACAAATTAGATTTTAAACTAAAGACTATAATAAAAGATGAGGAAGGACACTATATCAAAATTAAAGGGTCTATCCAACAAGAAGATCTAACAATTGTAAATATTTATGCCTCTAACATGGGAGCAGTCAATTATATAAACTGATTAATAAGAAAATTAAAGAAACACATTGATAATAATACAGTAACAGTAGGGGACTTTAACGCCCTATTCACTGTAATGGACAGATCACCTCCGCAGAAGATCAACAAGGAAACAAGGGCTTTGAATGACACACTGGACCAAATGGACTTCACAGACATATTCAGAGCATTCCAACCTAAAGCAACAGAATACACATTCTTCTGAGTGCACATGGAAATTCTCCAGGATAGATCACATATTGGGTCACAAATAGATCACATACTGGATCCCATACCAAAAGATTGAGATCATTCCCTGCATATTTTCAGATCATAATGCTTTGAAACTTGAATTCAACCACAAGAGGAAATTTGGAAAGAACTCAAATACATGGAGGCTAAAGAATGAATGGGTCAACCAGGAAATTAAAGAAGAATGAAAAAATTCATGGAAACAAATGAAAATGAAAACACAACTGTTCAGGGGTGCCTGGGTGGCTCAGTCGGTTAAGCATCTGCCCTTGGCTCAGGTTGTGATCTCATGGTCCTGGGATCAAGCCCCACATCAGGCTCCCTGCTCAGCAGAGAGTTTCCTTCTCCCTCTCTCTCTGACCCTCCTCCCCACTTGTGCACACACACTCTCTCTCAAATAAATTAAAAAAAAAAAAGAAAACATAACTGTTCAAAACCATTCCAAAGGCAGTCTTAAGAGGGAAGTACATAGCAATACAAGCCTTTCTCAAGAAACAAGAAAGGTCTCAAATACACAACCTAACCTTATACCTCAAGGAGCTGGAGAAAGAACAGCAAATAAAGCCTAAACCTAGCAGGAGAAGAGGATTCATAATGAATAGAGCAGAAATCAATGAAATAGAAACCAAAAGAACAGTAAAATAGATGAATGAAACTAGAAGCTCGTTCTTTGAAAGAATTAATAAGATAGATAAATCCCTCTCCAGACTTGTCAAAAAGAAAAGAGAAAGGACCCAAATAAATAAAACCATGAATGAAAGAGGAGTGATCGCAACAAACACCAAAGGAATACAAACAATTATCAGAGCATATTATGAGCAACTATATGGCAATAAATTAGGCAATATGGAAGAAATGGATGCATTTCTGGAAATATATAAACTTCCAAAACTGAAACAGGAAGAAATAGAAAACCTGAACACACCCATAACCAGCAAGGAAATTGAAGCAGTAATCAAATATCTCCTGCCAAACAAGAGTCCAGGGCTGGATGGCTTCCCAGGGGAATTCTACCCAACATTTAAAGAAGAATTGATATCTATTCTTCTGAAGCTGTTTCAAAAAAAAAAGAAATGGAAAGAAAACTTCCAAACTAGTTCTAGGAGGCCAGCATCACCTTGATCTCAAAACCAGACAAAGACCCCACTGAAAAAGAGAATTACAGACCAATATCCCTGATGAACATGGATGCAAAAATTCTCACCAAGATACTAGCCAGTAGGATCCAACAGTACATTAAAAGGATTATTCACCATAAGCAAGTGGGATTTATTCACAGGCTGCAAAGGTAGTTCAATATCTGCAAATCAATCAATGTGATACACTACATTAATAAAAGAAAGGAGAAGAACCATATGATCCTCTCAATAGATGCAGAAAAAGCATTTGACAAAGTACAGCATCCTTTCTTGATAAAAACTCTCTGCCTTGTAGGAATAGAGGGAACATACCTCAATATCATAAAAGCCATATACAAAAAGCCCACAGTGAATATTATTCTTAATGGGGAAAAACTGAGAGTTTTCCCCCTAAGGTCAGGAACACAGCAGGGATTTCCCCTTTCACCACTGTTACTCAACATAGTACTAGAAGTCCTAGCCTCAGTAATCAGACAACAAAAAGAAATGAAAGGCATCCAAATTGGGGCAAAGAAGTCAAATTCTCTCTCTTCGTTGATGACATGATACTCTATGTGGAAAATCCAAAAGACTCCACCCCAGAATTGCTAGAACTCATACAGGAATTCAAGAAAGTGGCAGGATATAAAATCAATGCACAGAATCTATATTTCTCTACAATAACAATGAGACAGAGGAAAGAGAAATTAAAGAGTTGATCCCATTTACAATTGTACCCAAAACCGTAAGATACCTAAGTACCCAAACCTAACAAAAGAGGTAAAGAATCTCTACTGAGAAAACTATAGAACACTCATGAAAGAAATTGAGGAAGACACAAAGAGACAGGAAAACATTCCATGCTCATGGATTGGGAGAACAAATATTGTTAAAATGTCTATGCTGCCTAGAGCAATCCATACACCTAATGCAATTCCTATCCAAATACCATCAACATTTTTCACAGACCGGAATAAATGACCCTAAAATTTGTATGGAAATGGAAAAGACCCCAAATAGCCAGAGGAATGTTGAAAAAGAAAACCAAATCTGGTAGCATCACAATCCTGGACTTCAAGCTCTATTACAAATCTGTAATCAAGAGAGTATGGCACTGGCACAAAAAAAGAATAACAGATCAATGAAACAGAATAGAGAACCCAAAAATGGACCCTCAACTCTATGGTCAACTAATCTTTGACAAAGCAGGAAAAAATATCCAATGGAAAAAAGACAGTCTCTTCAACAAATGGTGTTGGGAAAATTGGACAGCCACATGCAGAAGAATGAAACAACCATTTCCTTACACCATACACAAAAACAGACTCAAAAAAGATGAAAGACCTAAATGTGAGACAGGAGTCCACCAAAATCCTTGAGGAGAACACAGGCAGCAACCTCTCTGACCTCAGTCACAGCAACTTCTTGCTAGACACGTCTCCAAAGGCAAGGGAAACAAAGGCAAAAATGAACTACAGGGACTTCATCAAGATAAAAAGCTTTTGTACAGTGAAGGAAATAGTCAACAAAACCAAAAGACAACCGACGGAATGGGAGAAGATAGTTGCAAATGTCTTATCAGATAAAGGGCTAGTATCCAAAACCTGTAAAGAACTTATCAAACTCAACATCCAAAGAACAAATAATCCAATCAAGAAATGGGCAGAAGATATGAACAGACGTTTCTCCAAAGAAGACGTCCAAATGGCCAAAAGACACATGAAAAAATGCTCAACATCACTGGGCATCGGGGAAATACAAATCAAAACCACAATGAGATACCACCACACACTAGTCAGAATCTCAAAAATTCACCACTCAGGAAATGACAGATGTTGGTGAGGATGTGGAGAAAGGGGAACCCTCTAACGCTGTTGATGGGAATGCAAGCTGGTGCAGCCACTCTGGAAAATAGTATGGAGGTTCCTCAAAAAGTTGAAAATAGAGCTACCCTACAGCCCAGCAATTGCACTACTAGGATTTACCCCAAAGATACAAATGTAGTGATCCGAAGGAAAAACTGCACCCCAATGTTTATAGCAGCAATGTCCATAATGGCCAAACTATGGAAAGAGCCCAGATGTCCATCAACAGATGAATGGATAAAGATGATGTGGAATATGTACACAACGGAATATTACTTAGCCATCAAAAAATGAAATCTTGCCATGTGCAATGATGTGGATGGAACTAGAGGGTATTATGCTAAGTGAACAAATCAATCAGAGAAAGACAATTATGATCTCATATGTGGAATTTAAGAAACAAAACAGAGGATCATAGGGGAAGAGAGGAAAAGATAAAGATGAAATCAGAGAGAGAGACAAACCATAAGACCTTTAATCATAGGAAACAAACTGAGGGTTGCTGATGGGGAGATAGGGTAACTGGGTGAGGGACATTAAGGAGGATACATGATGTAATGAGCACTGGGTATTATATAAGACTGATGAATCACTGACCTCTACCACTGAAATGAATAAAACATTATATATTAATTAATTGAATTTTTAAAAAGGAAAGAAATTATTGATATACAAAACAAGAACTTGAATTGATCTCAAGGGAATTACGCTGCATGGAAAAAAATCTTAAAAGGGCTACATACTATTTAATGCCATTTATTCTAGAAATGACAAAATTATAGAGATGGAGAACAGATGAGTGGTTGCCAGGTGTTTGGGGTGGGGTCTGGGGAGCATATTGGGTATGACTTTAAAGGGGTAGCATGAGAGATCTTTGGGTGATGGTGCAAGTCTCTAACTCGATTGTGGTGGTGGTTACATGAATTTTCATATGTGATAAAATTGCACAGAAGTGTACACACACACACACGAGTGCATATGTGGTGATATCTGAACGAAGTTGTGGATTGTATCAATGTCAATTTCCTGTTTTGATACAATGTGTTATGGGCAGAAACTGGAGCACAAGTACATGGGACCTTTCTATATTATTTTTTTACAACTCCCTGTTGAATTGATAATTATTTAAAATTTTAAAAAGTCAAGTTCAAGACATACTCATTGCATACACATATGTTCCTGTATAAAATTTCTAGTATTGACTTTTGCATATATGTGGTTTTTTCCATAAATACTATCATCCTGCAGTGTCATTCTGCAAACTTGATTTCTCACTCGATATTCTAGGGTTTTTTTAAAGATTTTATTTATTTATTTACTTATTTATTTAGAGTACGCACACGAGAGAGAGAGTGGGGGGAAGGGCAAAGGCAGAGGGTGAACAAATCTCAAGGCAACTCCCTGCTAGAGCAAGACACATGGCTCCATCCCATGATCCTGAGATCATGACCTGAGCCAAAATCAAGAGTCAGATGCTTAATTGACTGATCCACCCAGGCTCCCCTCAACGTTCTGTTTTGGGGTCCATCCAAAATTAATACATAGAGACTTAGGTCCTACAACTACTGGATAGGATTCTAATATATGAATATGTCATATTTTATTTATCCCTCCCCAATTTATGAACATTTAGATTTTTTTTCAATTTTTGCCTATTACAAAGCTTGGTGTAATGAATATTCTTGTATGTGACCTGTTGTGCACATGGACAGGAGTTTTCCTAGTGTAGTATTTCCTGTACTTAGAGGTAATCACTAACTGTCAATATTTATTGAGGACTGACTATAATATTGTTATGATTGACGAGGGAATGGAGAAGTTAACTCACCAAAATCCTGCAGTCAGTAAGTGCGGAGCCAGAATTCAAACCCATCCTGTCCAATTCCAAAACCCATATTCTTGGGGCGCCTGTCATTAAGCGGCTGCCTTTGGCTCAGGGCGTGATCCTGGAGTTCTGGGATCGAGCCCCACGTCGGGCTCTTCTGCTGGGAGCCTGCTTCTTCCTCTCCCACTCCCCCTTGCTTGTTTTCCCTCTCTCACTGGCTGTCTCTCTCTCTGTCAAATAAAAAAATAAAATCTTAAAAAAAAAAAAAATGATGGAGCTGGTTCTGACTTGCCTCTTCTCTACCAGGACCAAGCTGTCTAAAGAGTGGCTTTGTATTCAGATACCCAGTTCTTTTTTTTTTTTTTTTTTAAAGATTTTATTTATTTGAGAGAGAGAGCGCCACGCACATGCCCGCCTATGCATGAGCGGGAGGAGGAGCAGAGGGAGAGGGACAAGCAGACTTTTAAAAATATTCTTTTTTAAAAAAGATTTTATTTATTCATTTGACAGAAAGAGAGGGTGAGCACAAACAGGCAGAGCAGCAGGCAGAGGGAGAAGCAGGCTCACTGCTGAGAGGAGAGCCCAACGTGGGGTTCCATCCCAGGCCTCAGAGATCACAACCGGAGCGGAAGGCAGACACCTAACTGACTGAGCCACCCAGGCGCCCCCAAAACCCATATTCTTTTTTTTTTTTTTTTAAAGATTTTATTTATTTATTCGACAGAGATAGAGATAGCCAGCGAGAGAGGGAACACAAGCAGGGGGAGAGGGAGAGGAAGAAGCAGGCTCCCAGCGGAGGAGCCTGATGCGGGGTTCAATCCCAGGACCCCGGGATCACGCCCTGAGCCGAAGGTAGACGCTTAACGACTGAGCCACCCAGGCGCCCCCAAAACCCATATTCTTAACCACCGCGGTGTGCTGTTGCCTCCAGCAGCGCTCAGTGAAAATCTTCTGGGTGCCTTCTCTGAATGTTGATCCAGGTGTCCTCAATCTGTACTCTGCAGTTTAATCTTTCAACCTAAAATGGTGTCTTTTTATTTTTAAATCATCTTGATTTGAGACCATAATATTTCAGCATGTTGAGATAAATATTTACTTCAAACACAACGGTTTTTAGAGCATTGCCTGTAAAGTATTCCTGCCAAAAATGTTGAACTTGAATCTCATCAGGCTTCTAGTGTCACCTTCCATTTGGAGGAAATAAAAAGAATAGAGGAATAGTTCAGTAATACCACAGGGAAGCAACTCATATATTCATAATGTAGAATATTCCATAAGGCAATTAACATAGTTTTTGTGACAAATCAATGCCATGAAAAAATATATTATATATATATATATTTGTGGGGGTGGGGTGGGAAAAGTTCTCTAAATTAAAAGGAACTTAGGAGGGGCGTCTGGGTGGCACAGCGGTTAAGCATCTGCCTTCCGCTCAGGGTGTGATCCTGGCATTCCGGGATCGAGTCCCACATCGGGCTCCTCCACTGGGAGCCTGCTTCTTCCTCTCCCACTCCCCCTGCTTGTGTTCCCTCTCTCGCTGGCTGTCTCTATCTCTGTCAAATAAATAAATAAAATCTTTAAAAAAATGTATAAAAGGAACTTAGGAGACTTGGTAACCAATTATAATAGAGATCTTATTTGTACTTTCATTTAAATAAACCACTTTAAAAAAAGACATTTTTGAGATGCGTAGGGATTTTCTGTTACTAGATGATATAAAAGGATACCAACAGATCATTGTTAATTTTGATACAGGCTTTAAAGGCATTGTGGTTATGTAAGAAGATGTCCACTTTGTTTTTCTTATTTTTATTCTTTTTAAATATTTTATTTATCTGACACAGAGAGAGAGAGAGAGAGAGCACAAGCAGGGGGAGCAGCAGAGGCAGAGGGAGAAACAGGCTCCTTGCCGAGCAGGGAGACTGATGTGGGGCTCCATCCCAGTACCCCGAGATCATGACCTGAGCTGAAGGCAGACGCTCAACTGACCGAGCCACCCAGGAGCCCAGATGTCCACTTTAAAGAAGAGATTCTTACCAAAGTATCTGCAGGTGAAATGATACAATGTTTGGAATTTGCTGTAAAATACTCTGGGGGAAAAAAAGAAGGATAGATACAGCAAATGGGCAAAATCTTGACCATTCCTGAATCTGGAAGATAAATATATAGGAGTTCATTGCACTCTTCTATCTACTTTTTACTATTTTACCAAATTGTATAATACATTTTAAAGTGTTTTTAGCTATAAAGTAAAAGAAAACATGGCAGGGTGAAGATAAAGGTTAGAAAAGGAAAAGAAAAAATAGAGCTCATAATCCACTACCCAGAGACAACCACCATTGAAACTAGGTGCATTTTCTTCTAGTACTTTTCTATGCATCTTTTGATTAGATTTTCATAATGAAGGTAAAAATCTTGACATAGGGACACCTGGGTAGCTCAGTTGGTTAAGCGACTGCCTTCAGCTCAGGTCATGGTCCTGGAGTTCCAGGATCAAGTCCCACATCAGGCTCCCTGCTCAGTGGGGAGTTTGCTTCTCCCTCTGACCCTTCCCCCTTCATGCTCTCTCTCTCTCTTTCTCTCAAATAAATAAATAAAATCTTTAAAAAAATAAATAAAGTGTTTTTAATTATAAAGTAAAAGAAAACATGGCAGGGTGAAGATAAAGGTTAAAAAAGGAAAAGAAAAAATAGAGCTCATAATCCACTACCCAGAGACAACCACCATTAAAACTTAGGTGCATTTTCTTCTAGTACCTTTCTATGCATCTTTTGATTAGATTTTCATAATGAAGGTAAAAATTTTGATATAGGGAAGCCTGAGTGGCTCAGTTGGTTAGGCACCCAACTCTTGATCTCAGCTCAGAGCTTGATCTCAGGGTCATGAGTTCAAGCCCTGCATTGGGCTCTACACTGGGCATGGAGCGTACTTAAAGAATCTTGATATAATTTTGTGTCCCACTTTCCTCCTTTACATATATAAGCATTTTTAATATTGTCATGAATTCTCTTAAGCATCATATTTAATGATGGCATAATAGTTCATTGAATAGTTATATCCAGGCTGCTTTTGATACCTCTCCTCTGCACTTACATATCATTCTATTAAAATTTCTTTTTTTTTTTTTAAGATTTTATTTATTTATTTGACAGAGACAGCCAGCGAGAGAGGGAACAAGCAGGGGGAGTGGGAGAGGAAGAAGCAGGCTCCTAGCAGAGGAGCCTGATGTGGGGCTCGATCCCAGAACGCTAGGATCACGCCCTGAGCCAAAGGCAGACGCCTAACGACTGTGCCAACCAGGTGCCCCATTCTATTAAAATTTCTAATAAAATATTTATTCTGTATCACATTTTTTGTGTGGGGGAAGGTGCAGTCTCTTCCTATATACTAAATCTAACACAGTGCTTGATACATAGAAAATACTTAACAAAAGTTTATATGAATTAAATGAAAAAATGGGAACTTTTTTTCGATTGTTCAATTAGCTCTGTATAATAGCCCATGTTACTTTATTTTGACAATCAAAATGTCATGAAAGTCCATGTTGGATTCATTATTTGAATAACATCTTCCTGCATATCTCTGGTCTTTCAGTCTATCAACCCAATCAAAAATTAAAAGGACTTTGGGTAATAAAACTTCCTTTGTTCTTATTGCTCACCACCTGATCCTTAGACGAACTGATGAAGCATTCACATAGTAATCTACAAAAATTATACTGGGTGGCAACACCAAAATTTGTCTGGCGGCAAATTAGTTTTCCATGAATCTTTCATAAGAATGCTGTAAAATTTCAACTGATGTAAAAAATTCCTATTTTCCATAACTGAGTATATACATGATCGTGGTGATGTCTGCCGTGACCTGGAGCAAAGCAGGTGATGTGATATAGCACAAAGCAGCGTACAGTTTGCTTTGAGGTAATTGCCTTATAATGTGACAAAAAGCAGGCACCAAAGAAAGATTGTTTGTATCCTAGAACATGAATAAATCAGCTTTGGAAGAATAAGATAGTCAAGGAAATATCAAAAAACAATTCAGTGAATCAATTATTAGCATGCTATTTATTTGTGTGTAAGAGAGATAACTGGCAGATTGATTCTATCTAATGAAAACAAGAATGAGACTTATATAACAAGGAAAATGGGAAAGAGGTGGGGAAAAATAAACACTGTTTGGGAACAATGAACTTTGTTTTCCTTCTGGGAAAGAGGTGGGGAAAAATAAACACTGTTTGGGAACAATGAACTTTGTTTTCCTTTTCTTAGGTAAGTGCTGCATAGAAGTGGTTAGCAACGATTTGGTGTATTTATGGATTCCCAGAAAGATTTGCTGTGGAACATGCATGATGAGCTATGTTTGTGTGATGTTTGCCTCTGTCCTTTGTTAGCATCTTTTGTTCATCTTAAGTAGGCCAGGTATGCACATCAAAATTTCTCCAGTGCTTGCAAGTAGAAAAGTAAACAGTTCTATTCAAATTAAATCGTAGACTATCCAACTTACAATGGTTCAACTTAGGATTTTTGACTTTACTGTGGTACAAAAGTGATATGCATTCAGCAGAAACTGTACTTCGATTTTTGAGTTTTGATCTTTTCCCAAGCTAGCGATGCATGGTACGTTACTCTTCAGTGACGCTGGGCAGCAACAGCGAGCTGCAGCTCCTAGACAGCCATGCAATCGGAGAGTAAACAACCGACCCACTTAGAGCCACTCTATACCCACACAACCATTCTGCTTTTCACTTTCAGTACAGTATTCAATAAGTTACATGAGATATTCAATACTTTATTATAAAACAGGCTTTGGGTTAGATGATTTTTGCCCGGCTGTAGGCTCATGTCAATGTCCTCAGCATGTTTAAGATAGGCTAGGCTAAACTATGATGTTCAGTCTGTTAGGTGTATTCCATCTATTTTCACCTTATGATGGGTTTATTGGGATGTCCAGGAAGATCTGTAGTTGACTTGTAACTGAAACGTGTAGGGGGAGACTTTAGGCATAGTGTGATCAGGGACTCAAATAATGACATTGAGACTCAATTTCTCTTTCTCTATCTCTTGGTTACCTATTGTATTGGCTTTATCTTAGGCAGGCTTTTACCATGAAGGGGTAAGATGATGTCAGCAGTTCTGCATCCTATATCATTCTGGGTTCAAAGTTAGTTGATAAGAAGTCTTTCCCCATGACTCATTATGATTAGGTGAATTTGGTCAAATGCCCTCTCCTGAACCAATCTTTGTAATCAGGAATTCCAATACTTGGCTGGTCCTGGTCACATGCTGAACCCTCAATGGAGGGAAGGTTCCTACTTGCTGCACGTGGACTAAGAACAGGAAGAATCCCTAAGAAGAAACCGATTGTGGTTACCAAAGAAGGGGAAATGGTTGTGTGCTGGACAACCAAAATGCCATAAGAGGCCACCATAGTACAACATTTATTTGTATCAGTTAGGATTTTTTCAGATACAAGTAACAACAACGCAAAATCTAATTCTAATTGCCTTTAACAAAATAAGAAAGAGATTCATTGACTCCTGTTCAAAAATGTATCCAAGATTTGTTTTAATCAGGTAAGGTAAGACATAAGACATAGAAATGATTGTCATGTAGAAAGAAGTTTATACTCACAGACCCCTAGAAACAGGAGGCATACCGTGCCACACAGGGTCAGGTGGGGAAGGATTAGGATTGGTCAGGAGAAAGAGAGGTGTGAATAGGGAGATCATGGCCCAGAGTCTTCATTGGGGTTTTTGTGAGAAGAAATGGGTAAAACAGGGTAGGTACAATGAGTTAGTTTAAGACTGGATAGTTTGGGGGAGCCTGGGTGGCTCAGTCGTTAAGTGTCTGCCTTTGGCTCAGGGCACGATCCTGGCTGTTCTGGGATTGAGCCCCACATCGGTCTCCTCCGCCGGAAGCCTGCTTCTTCCTCTCCCACTCCCCCTGCTTGTGTTCCCTCTCTCGCTGGCTGTCTCTCTCTCTATCAAATAAATAAATAAAATCTTAAAAAAAAAAAGACTGGATAGTTTGATTGATTTCAGTAGGCTCTGGGTTATCGGGATGATCTCCAGTTTTCTGGTACCTGGCCTTGGGGGTGAATTAACTAGTCCCAGGAGCGGCAGTCTCTCCGGATCAAAGCCTCAAATGCCAGAGTGTCAAAAATACAGAAAATCAGAAAGTATGTCAACACAGCTCCTATAACTGAAAAGTCCAGGGAAATTAATTCTCTGGCATAGCTGGATATGACACATATGATATTACCTAAGCATCATGCTCAGGCTCCACGTGGTGGTTCCCAGCAGTCCCAGACTCCACTATTCCCTTTTCCACCCACACTCCATGATGCCTAAATGACTGCAGCAGCTTTTCTCTGCATCCTTTTTGCTTCAAAACCAGAAGGAAAGAAAGAGCTTCTTTTTTCCAATAGCCAAACAAAACTCCTGGTCCTCATTCTTCTTGGCCAGATTTGGACCAATCAGTGCAACCAATGGGATGGGAATTGCTTATTGACTTAGGAGGCACTGCTAGCCCTGCAACTGAGAAACAGAGTAGAGGTGGCTCTTTGGGTGTTCTGGCGTGCTATTTTTCTAGAAGAATGGAAAATGGGGGCTAGGGAACCAAAAAACCCAGCTGTCCCCTACACAATGGATGTCAGACATATTTATCCTGGGGTAGCTCTTACCTTGTAATTATTGCTGACTTGTTTTATGTAACTTTGACTCTTCCAATTCAGTCACAAGTACAATGAAGAACTGTAGTATTTTGACTTCCGGAGAAGATGGAAGAGTAGGAGGCCCTTAAATTCACCTTGTCTCATGGATACAACTAGATTACACCTACATCAGTGTAAATAACCCAGAAAACAACCCAAAGACTGGTAGAACAGACTCTCCATAGCTAAATGTAGAGAAAAGTCCACATTGAAGAGGGTAGGAAGGCCAGAGATGCAGTTGGGTGCTAAAAGGACCCACAGGACTATTTGCAGGAGGGAAGGGATGCTGTGGGAATGGAGAGGTGAGAGAAACAGACCCTCATACCAGGCGTCCCAGGAACAGGGAACCTGCCTGAATGGGAAGATGAATCCGCATAACATTTGGCTTGGAAAACCAGAGGGACCAAATTCAGTGAGTTCTTATAATCAGCAGGGCTTAACACTTGGAACTTAAAAAATCTGCAGGCTTAGCTCTGGCTCCCTCCTATCAGGAGGGTGATAGGAAACTGGGTCTCTGCTATTAAAGAGATATGCGGAGATAGAGCACAGAAACAGCAGTTTGAAAATTTCCTGGGGTATATGGGATGGAGATTTGTTCACTAACTTCAGAGCATGGCTGGAAAACTTCTCCAGGAACAAAGGAGTGGGCAGGTGCGATTGCCAGCCTCCCCGCCAAGCCTGGATACATGGACATCTGCAGGAATTAGCACAGTGCTAATATTTGCTACGTAACTTGCTAAAAACACTCCCTGCCAATGTTCTCCTGCAGACATGCCCCTTCCAGTCAGGCCTTAGCTCCAGGTCCCTGCCCACAGCAGACCTGGACAAACCTTGCTAATACTGAGCATCCTGCCCCAGCACATTTCTGCACAAGATGCTCACTGTTCTTGAGAAATGGGTGGAGGACCTCAGTGAGACCCTTAACAAAGTGATAGAAAACATAAAAACAAACCAATCGGAGACGAAGAGTTCAATAACTGAAATTAGAAATACACTAGAGGGAATAAATAGTAGATTAGAGGAAGCAGAAGAACAGATCAGTGACGTGGAGGACAGAGTAATGGAAAGCAATCAAGCTGAACAGTAGAGAGAAAAAAAATAACAAAAAAAATAGACTTAAGCAAATAAGTGACACCATCAAGCATAATAACATTCACATTACAGAGATCCCAGAAGGAAGAGAGAAGAGGGGGCAGTAAATTTATTTGAAGAAATAATAGCTTAGAACTCCCCAAATCTGGGGAAAGAAACAGACTTCCAGATCCAGGAGGCACAGAGAGCCCCCAGCAAAATCAACACAAGGAGATCCACACCAAGATATGTAGTAATTAAAATGGCAAAAATTAGTGATTGAGAATTTTAAAAGCAGCAAAAGAAAAAAGTTACATATAAGGGAGATCCCATAAAGCTATCAGCTAATTTTTAGCAGAAACTTTGCAGGTCAGAGGGGAGTGGATGATATATTCAAAGTGCTGAAAGAAAAAAAAAACTGCAGGGAAGAATACTCTATCCAGCAAGGCTATCCTTCAGAATAAAAGGAGAGATAAATAGTTTCTCAAACAAAAGTTAAAGGAATTCATGACCACTAAACCAACCCTACAAGAAATGTTAAAGAGGACTATTTGAGTGGAAAGGAAAGACCATAAGCAGGAGTAAGAAAATTAGGAAGCACAAAAGCAGTAAAATTAAGTATATCTACAAAAATCAGTCAAGGTACTCATAAAATAAAAGGATGTGAAGTATGACGCTATATACCTAGAACATGGGGTGGGGGGAGTAAAGAATGGGTTCAAACTTAAGGGACCATCAACTTCACATAGAGTGCTATACACATAAGATATTAGATACAAATCTAATGGTAACCACAAACCAAAAACTGGTAATAGATATGCAAAAAATAAAGAGAAAGAAATCCAAGTACATCACTTTGTAAAGCCAGCAAACTGTGAGAGAATAGAGCAAAAGAAAGGAACAAAGGAAAAACTACAAAAACAACCATAAAACAAGCAACAAAATGGTAATAAGTACATACTGATCAATAATTGCTTTGAATGTAAAAGGACTAAATGCTCCAATCTATACATGGGGTGATGGAATGAATAAAAAAGCAAGATACATTTATACACTGCCTATAACAGACTAATTTCAGACCTAAAGACACGTGCATATTGAAGGCGAGGGGATGGAAAAGCATTTATCATGCAAATGGAAATGAAAAGAAAGCTGGGGTAGCAATACTTACATCAGACAAAACAGAGTTTAAAAACAAAGACTGTAACAAGAGACAAAGAAGGACACTATATAATCATAAAGTGAATAATTCAACAAGAAGATATAACAGTCGTAAATATTTATGCACCCAACATCGGAACACCCAAGTACATAAACAGCTAGTATCAAACATAGGGGAAGTAATTGATAGCAATACAATAATAGTAGGGGACTTTAACACACCACTACATCAACGGATAGATCATCCAGACAGAAATCAACAAGGAAATAGTGGCTTAAATGACATATTGGACCAGATAGATCTAACAGATATATTCAGAGCATTCCATCCTAAAACAGCAGAATACACATTCTTTCCAAGTACACATGGAACATTCTCCAGAATAGATCACATATTAGGCCACAAAATAAATCTCAACAAATTCAAAAAGACCAAAGTCATATCATGCACCTTTCCCAACCACAATGCTATAAAACTAGAAATCAACCACAAGAAAAAATCTGGAAAGAACACAAATACATGGAGGTTAAATAACACGCTACTAAACAATGAATGGGTCAACCAAGACTTTAAAGAGGATATAAAAAAAAAAAAACATGAAGACAAACGAAAATGAAAACACAATGGTCCCAGATCTTTGGGATTCAGCAAAAGCTGCACTAAGAGGAAAGTTTGTAATAATACAGGCCAAACTCAAGAAGCAAGAAAAATCTCAAATAAACAACCTAACTTTATACCTAAAGGAGCAAGAAAAAGAAGAAAAAACAAAGTCCAAAACCAGTAAAAGGAAGGAAATAATAAAGATTAGAGTAGAAATCAGCACAATAGACACTAAAGATACAATAGAACAGATCAATGAAAACAGGAGCTGGTTCTTTGAAAAGATCAGCAAAACTGATAAACATTTAGCCAGATTCATAACAACAACAACAACAACAAAAGGCTCAAATAAACAAAATCAGAAATGAAAGAGGAGAAATAACACCTAATACTACAGAAATACAAAGGATGATAAGATTATGAAAAATTACATGCCAACAAATTGGACAACCTAGAAGAATTGGATAAATCCCTAGAAACATATAACCTACCAAAACTGAATCAGGAAGAAACAGAACATTTGAACAGACTAATTACCAGCAATGAAATTGTATCAGTAATCAAAAAACTCCCAACGAACAAAAGTCCAGGACCAGAAGGCCTCACAGGTGAATTCTACCATATATTTAAAGAAGAAGTAATACCTATTCTTCTCAAACTATTTCAAAAAATAGAAGAAGAAGGAAAGCTTCCAAATTCATTTTATGAGGCCAGCATTACGCTGATACTGACACCAAAGACACTACAAAAAGAGAGACCTGCACAATAGCCCTGGTGAAAACAGAGGTAAAAATCCTCCACAAATATTGGCAAACTGAATCAACGACACATTAAAAAAATAATTCACCACCATCACGTGGAATTTATCCCCAGGATGCAAGGGTGGTTCAATATTCATAAATCAATTATCGTGATATATCACATCAATGAGAGAAAAGATAAAAACCACATGATCATTTCAATAGATAAAGAAAAGGCATTCGACAAAGTATAACATCTATTCATGATAAAAGCCCTCAACAAAGTATATTTCGGGGGGAACACACTCAACATAATAAAGGCCATATATGAAAAACCCAAAGCTAACATCATACTCAATGGTAAAAAACTGGGAGCATTTCCCCTAAGATCAGGAACAAGACAAGGATGTCCACTTTCACCAACTTTATTCAACATAGTACTGGAAGTCTTAGACAAAACAATCAGATAAGAAAAAGCAATAAAAGGCATCCTAATTGGAGAAAAAAGTAAAACGTCACTATTTGCAGATGACATGATACCACCTATATATAGAAAACCCTAGAGACTCCACCAAAAAACTACTGGAACTGATAAATGAATTCAGTAAAGCTGGAGGATACAAAACAATATACAGAAACCGGTTGCATTTCTATACACTAATAATGAAGTAGCAGAAAGAGAAATTAAGAAAACAATCCTACTTACAATTACACCAAAAATAATAAAACACCTAGGAAGTGAAAGACCTGTACTCTGAAAACTATAAAACACTGATGAAAGAAACTGAAGATACATAAACAAATGGAAAATTATTACATGCTCATAGAATAAAAACAACAAATATTGTTAAAATGTCTATATTATTTAAAACAATCTACAGATTTAATGCAATCCCTGCCCCAATACCAACAGCATTCTTCACATAACTAGAACAAATAATCCTAAAATTTGTATGGAACCAAAAAAGACCCTGAATAGCCATGCAATCTTGAAAAAGAACAAAACTGGAAGTATCACAATCTCAGATTTCAAGGCACACTACAAAGCTGTAGTATATCACAACACTATGGTACTGACACAAAAATCGACAAATAGGCCAATAGAACAGAATAGAGATCCCCAAAATAAACTCACAATTATATGGTCAATTAATCTTTGACAAAGGAGGCAAGAATATGCAATGGGAAAAAGAAAGTCTCTTCAACAAATGGTGTTAGGAAAACCGGACAGCTACATGCAGAGGAATGAAAATGGACCACTTTCTTACATCAGACACAAAAACAAACTCAAAATGGGTTAAGGGCCTAAATGTGAGAACTGAAACTATCAAATCCTAGAAGAGAGCAAAGGCAGTAATTTCTCTGACATTGGCTATAAGCAACATTTTCCTAGATGTGTCTCCTGAGGCAAAGGAAACAAAAGCAAAATTAAACTATCAGGATTACATCAAAATAAAAAACTTCTGCATGGCAAGGGAAACAATCAATAAAACTACAAGGCAACCTGTTGAATGGGGGAGAAGTTATCTGCAAATGACATATCCAATAAAGGGTTAGTATTTAAAATATAGAACTTACATAGCTCAACACACAAAAAACAAATAATCAAATTTAAAAATGGACAGAAGACATGAACAGACATTTCTCCAGGGAAGACATTCAGATGGCCAACAGATACAGGAAAAGATGCTCAACACCACTCATCATCAAGGAAATGCAAATCAAACCCACAATGAGAGATCACCTCACACCTGTCAGAATGGCTAAAATCAAAGCAAGAAACAGCAAGAGTTGATGAGGACTCGAAGAAAAAGGAACCCTTGTGCACTACTGGTGGAAATGTAAACTGGTGCAGCCATTGTGGAAAACAGAATGGCAGTTCCTCAAAAAATTAAAAATAGAATTATCATATAATCCAGTAATTCCACTACTGGGTATTTACCCAAAGAATAAGAAAACACTAATTTGAAAAGATATATGCACTCCTATGTTTATTGCAGCATTATTTTTAAAAGCCAAATTATGGAAGCAAACCAAATGTCCATCAATAGATGAATGGATAAACAAGGTGTGGTATGTATATATAGAACGGATTACTCAGCCATAAAAAAAGAATGAAATCTTGCCATTTGCAATAACATGGGTGGATCTAGAGAGTATAATACTAAGTGAAATAAGTCAAAGAAAGTCAAATACCATATAATTTCACTCATATGTGATATTTAAGAAACAAAACAAATGAACAAAGATAAAAAAAAAGGGGGGGGTGCTTGGTTGGCTCAGTCAGCAGAGCATATGACCCTTGGCCTTGGGCATGGAGCCTACTTAAAAATAAATAAGTAAGATAAAATTAGAATTATTCCAAAAAGAAGAAGCAGCAGCAGCAGCGGCGGCGGAAGAGGAAGAGGAAGAAGAAGAAAGGGACAAACCATGAAACAGACTCTAACTATAGAGAACAAATGGATAGTTACCAGAGGGGAGGTGGGTGGGAGGATGGGGGAAATAAATTAAGGGAATTAAGAGTACACTTATTGTGATGAGCTCTGAGTAATGTTCAGAATTGTTGAATCACTATATTGTATACCTGAAACTAATATAATACTGTATGCTAATTACCTGGAACCAAACTTTTAAAAAATAATTGAAAAGAAAATCCAATACAGTGCAATCTTATTACAAACCATTTGTAAGCTCATTACAAACTGGCAGCTAGGGATAAGGATAAAATCATTTGAACCACAGTATTACTAAACCCACATAATAAAAAGATATTTCATATGAGAAAAGAACTGTAGAATTTTAAAATGCCTCACAAATAGCAAAAAATTACTGTCATATAGTTAAAGCTGACAGAGTTGGTTTCCTCAGCATCCCCCCCTCACACCTTTAATACTATTGACACATGTCCAGTCTTTGGATATTTCACCTGTTCAAGATTCTCAAATCACGGTTAGCAGTGCTGTGATCATGTCTGCAAAGTCTTTTATTCCAATGCGGTGCAATTTCCCTTAACTTTTGAATTCAGCTATCAGAGGCTTTAATTTCATTTTTAACATAGTCATTTAACCAACATCCACCCACAATTTGCTGATAATGTACCAGCTGTGAGACTCAAAGGATATATGGATGGATTGTCACAGAAAGGGCTCTGATGGGTTTAATTCGATCAGGCTAATTCTACCCCTGCAGCAGTCATTGGTTTAGGCAATCTAAATAGAAGCCAGTTCCATGGGATCAGCTGAACGCTGGAATTGGGTCTGGTTTGGCCCAATAAGGGGAAAAAAAATTTGTTTGAAGATTTAAAAATTCTATTTGTTTTTTTTTATTTGGATTGTGTTAGGTCTCAACTTTCATTGAATTTACAGTGTAGTTTACAGATGAGATATAAATATGAAAATTTAAGTAATTTCCCCTAATATCCCCCTCTGAAGGATTCTTGTCCTCCTCTGATTAAGCTGCCTGCCCTGCTTCCATGTAAACTTAAATGGGGTCATGGAGGAAGCCTCCAATATCGATACGACATTGTAATTTCTTCTCAATTCCAATACTAATATATATGAGCAATACACTGATGTTCCCATCTTCAGGAGTTTATACAGCACTGTATGTGTGTGTATCTATATAGACACAACTTTGTTAGTCATTTTAGTATTGCGGATCTAAGAAAGATCATAATAACTTATTTTCATTAGCAAGGCTAGAGATTTTTACTCTATGGATAGCACTTTTGCAAATAATAAATATGTGCAAAGATTTAGCTGCTAAAGATGCTCTTTAAAGTGTTTTCAGAAACATTTTATAAAAGGGGCACGTGGGCGGCTCAGTTCATTAAGCGTCTGACTCTTGGCTTTGGCTCAGGTCATGATCTCAGGGTCGTGGGATCAAGCCCCTGGTGGGTTCCATGAGTGTAGAGGCTGCTCCAGATTCTCTCTCTGCCCCTCCTCCCCCTCTGTCCCATCCCGCGATTGCTCGCTCTCTTCTCTCTATCTCTCTCCCCCCTACACACACATGCCCTTGCACACATAAATAAATAAATAAATAAAATCTTTAGAAACATTTTATAAATGTTTTATAACAATGTTGCAATAAGCATCTTTGGCATTTAATCTTTGTATACATAAGTATTTCGTTAGGATGTAAATTTCCAAAAGCAGAATTACTTGGTAGATACCCTTTGCAAGCCTTTGCTTGGGACTACCCACACCTTGGCTTTATAACTCATTTTCCTGCCTCTGCTTTCTCACTCCCTACATTCCATCTTTCGTTGGTGAGTTTATCTTCCTAAAACACTGGGCTCAGCATGTTACTTCCCTGCTGAAAATCCTTCCTTTCCCCTTGCTGGGGCTCAGTTCTTTACTCTGATATCTGAGGACTTTTACAACCTGACTCTGCCCCAGATTTCCAGTATTTTCTGCCATCACTCCCCTGTATGAATCTTTCATTTAACTAAATTCATCCACTCCCTGGGCACCTGGGTGGCTCAGTCAGATAAGCTTCTGCCTTCAGCTCAGGTCATGATCCCAGGGTCATGGGATCGAGCCCCCGCATTGGGCTCCCTGTTCAGCGTGGAGCCTGCTTCTCCCTCTCCTGCTCTCCCTACTTGTGCTGTCTCTCTCTCTGTCAAAATAAATAAATAAAATCTTAAAAAAAAAAAAGAAATAAACTAGTCTACTCCCCATCTTCCACTATTCTTTGTAATTTCCTGTCTTTGCACTTTTGTTCATGCTGTTCCTACCCCCCTAACAAAGATGAAAATTGAATAATAAAGGAAATATTAGAATTAGGAATGAGTACTTCAGTTTGTCACAGCCTTCTATAAACTTTTTCTCCACCTGTTTTTCTCCACTTCACCCAAACTGTTGAATTGTCTTGCCTTCAGTGCTAAAAGTATCCAAATGTATACGCCCCTCCTCACTCCCTTCCCATTCACCACCCCCTCACCTTCCCCAAAGCTGAGGGCTGTTCCACCTGCTGCTTGTGTTCCAATCCCTTTTCTCTCTCCCATCAGTGGCCAGGCTCAGCCTCCTCTGAGCTGCCCTCTCTTGTGGACTGCCATGTCCACCAGATTCATTGCTCCTCGGTTCTCCATCTGTAGCCCCCTGGGTTCTACTCTTTGCTGGCCATCTCTGATCCTCTCGGTGTCTGCTCTCTACCACTCTCTCCTTTGCTGGTCTGCTTTCTTCTTTTATTATGATTCTTATCTCTTAGTTCCTAAAGGAAGAGACAGGGCTTCACAGTGCTCAGAGTATGCCTTTCTGTCATTTTCAATAAATGTATTCTCTGATCCCATCAAGCAGAACATGTTTTTCCATCCTTCTAGACTCTTTTCATCATGCTTTCCTTCTTCTCTATCCCTTCCTTACCGATCCTACAGCTGTTCTCGATGCTCAGACGCTCCAGCCTCAAAATAACAGAGAAATAAACCTCAGTGAAAGAGTCCTCATCCATGGGAATAAGGAAAATGAAATATAAAAACTACAACAGTTTTATAGAGAGAAAAAACGTCATTTGGCTCATAAGTTTTCTCAGTCTCAGTTTTGCTTTCTAGAGCACAATATAAAAGAAAGGCTGCATACATTCTCGAGTGTTATTAGACCCAGGGGGAATGATCTAAATAAGCTTAAAAAAAAAAAAAAGCACATCCAAATTGTTAACAACTCCGGAATTGTGACAATTGCTAATGATACAGAAAAAGCCATAATTTGTTTAGAGAATTTAAAAATACATAATTCTCAGACAGCACAAATAGGTTTTTAAAAACAAAATTTTGGGGCGCCTTCCTGGCTCAGTCAGTTAAGCGTCCAACTCTTGATTTTGGTTCAAGGTCATGAGATCAATCCCCATGGGCTCTGCCCTCAGCAGGGGGTCCCTGTCCCTCTGCCCCTCCCCTGCCTCTCAAAACTAAATACATACACTTAAAAAAAGCCGAATTTCCTTAACTTCATTTGACTGGCTGGGATTCTTATTTCCATTAAGAAACCAATCTAAAGATGAAACAAGTGAGAAAAATTAGACTTTTTTATACATAATAGATTTTTGAGGGTAGATTCAAATGATAGAGACCTATTATAGCTCTGCTACTTAGAATCATTTTTCATATTATAACAATGTGTAATAATTTAAACTTACATATGTAGAATAAAATCATTCTCTTCAGTGGTTTCTGTATCCTCCATTCATGGAGTTCTATTTGAAGTGAAATAGGCTTTGAAATCAATACAGTATAAAACAAAGACTTAACAATGTGATTTGGTGAGTGAAAGAAAAACGGAGGAGAGAAAATCAAGTGAAAACATATCGTAATCAATATTTTTAATATCCTCATTGTTCAAACATCTTACAGGATTAAATAATAATTTTTCAAATCCTCCCATAGTCTTTTAAGGGTATCTGAAAGCACTATTTTCTTTATTATTTTGAATTATCATTTCATCAACATCCTTTTGGAAATTTGTTACTCATTTGCTTTTTAAAAAATAGCTTTATTGAGATATAATTTGCATACTATACAATTCATCCATTTAAAGTGTACGATTCAGGGGTGCTGGGGTGGCTCAGTTAGTTAAGGGTCGGACTCCTGACTTTGGCTCAGGTCATGATCTGAGTCGTGGGATCAAGCCCTGCATTGGGTGCCACACTCAGCAGGGAGTCTGCCTGACATTCTCTCCCTCTCCCTCTGACCCTCCCCCTGCTTGTGCATTCTCTCTTTAAAATAATAAATAAATAAATCTTAAAAAAAATAGAGTGTACAATTCAATGGCTTTTAGTATTTTCACAGAGTTGTGCAACCATCATCACAGATTTAGAATATTTTATTACTCCCAGAAGAAACCCTGCACCCCTTAGCTGCCATCCCCAATTTCCCCACTTACCCTCAGACCCAGGCAACCACTAATATCCTTTCTATCTCTATGGATTTACCTCTTTGGAGCATTGCATATAAATAGAATCATACATTGTATGACCCTTTGTGACTGGCCTTGTTATCTTAGCATGATATTCTCAAGGTTCATTCATGTCACAGTATGTATCAGTCCTTCATTTCGTTTATTGCTGAATAATATTCTATTGTATGGGTCAACCATGTTTTGTTTATCCATTCCTCAGCTGAGGGACATTTGTGTCGTGTTTTTTTTTTTTTTAAGATTTTATTTATTTATTTGACAGAGAGAGACAGCGAGAGAGGGAACACAAGCAAGGGGAGTGTGAGAGGGAGAAGCAGGCTTCCCGCTGAGCAGGGAGCCCAATGTGGGGATCGATCCCAGGACCCTGGGATCATGACCTGAGCCAAAGGCAGATGCTTACCAATTGAGCCACCCAGGTGCCCCTGGGTCATTTTGACTTTTTGACTCTCAGGGACAATGTTGCTATGAACATTCATGTGCAAATTATGCAAAAATATGTTTCTATTTATCATTTCTCTTAGGTA
Organism: Ailuropoda melanoleuca; assembly: GCF_002007445.2. NCBI lineage: Eukaryota > Metazoa > Chordata > Mammalia > Carnivora > Ursidae > Ailuropoda > Ailuropoda melanoleuca. The sequence goes on along the minus strand of NC_048221.1, from coordinate 88,549,758 downwards.
AATATTTAGGAGTAGAATGGCCTGATCACATAGTAACTCTACATCTAACACTTTGAGGAACTGCCAGACTGTTGTTCAAAGGAGTTGTGTCCTTTCACGTTTCCACCAGCAACATATGAGGGCTCCAATTTCTCTACTTGCTTGTCAACAGTTACTATTATCTGCCATTTTGATTACAGCCATCCTAGTGAGCGTGAGGTGGTCTCTCATTGTGTTTTCCATTTGCCTTTACCTGTTAGCTAATGATGTTGAACATCTTTTCATGTGTTTGTTGGCCATTTGTGTATTTTCTTTGGAGAACTGTCTATTTAGGTCTTTTGCTCATTCTTAATTGGGTTGTCTTTTGGTTATTAGGCTGTAATCCTTTTTTTTTGAAAATTTTATTTGTTTGACAGAGAGAGACACAGTGAGAGAGGGAACACAAGCAGGGGGAGTGGGAGAGGGAGAAGCAGGCTTCCCACTGAGCAGGGAGCCCAATGCGGGGCTCGATCCCAGGACCCTGGGATCACGCCCTGAGCCAAAGGCAGACGCTTAACAACAGAGCCGCCCAGGTGCCCAGTTGTAATCATTCTTGATGTATACTGTTGGCTGTGAGTTCAAAGTTAACGAATCAACAATATATATTAAATCAGGTGTCTCTAGGAACACATATAAAAACAAGGGTATGCATTGGTCAGTTGATGAAATGTGACTGGAGACTTGTAGGAACCTAACCTTATGCTTTCCCTAGAAATGGTTCAGTATATGCTAATTCAGTGTTTATGGTGACTTATACAATATAGTAAGAATTGACTATATTTTATTTTTTTGATGCTACTGCAGACGTTTCATTTCATTTTTGGTTTGCTCATTGCTAAAGTACAGAAATAGAATTGATTTTGTATATTGATTTTATATCATGCAACCTTGCTGAATTTCTTTATTCTAAAGGTTTTTTAGTGGATTTCTTAGGATTTTTTTAAAAAGATTTATGTATTTATTTTTGAGAGAGAGAGAGTGTGAGAGTGCAAGTGCACGTGATGGGGGGGGCAGGGGGAGAGGAAGAGAAACCCAAGCAGATTCCGTACTGAAAGAGGAACCCACCATGGGGAATCAATCTCATGACTCCAAGATCAGACCTGAGCTGAAACCAAGAGTTCGATGCTTAACCAACTGCCCCACCCAGGCATCCCTCCTTAGGATTTTCTACACAGAAGATTATATTATCTACAAATAAGAGATAGTTTTGCTTTTTCCTTTCCAATTTAAATGCTTTTATTTTATTTTATTTTATTTTATTTTATTTTATTTTATTTTATTGTCTAATTTCCTTGACTATAACCTCTAGTAAAATGTTGAATAGAAGTGGTGAGAACAGACATCATTGTCTTGTCCCCGATCTTAGAGGAAAGCATTCAGTTTTCACCATTAAGTATGATGTTACCTGTGGGTTTTTCATAGATGTCAGGCTGAAAAGATTCCACTCCATTCCTAGTTTGTTGAGTGTTTTAAAATGAATAGGTTTTTAGTTTTGTGAAATGCTTTTTCTGTATCTGTTGAGATGTTCATATGGTTTTTGTCCTTTATTCTATTGATAGGTTATATTATATTAATGGATTTTCAGATGTCAAATTGACCTTGTATTCTTAGGATAAATCCCCTTTAGTCCTAGTATATGATGCTTTGCATGTATCACTGATTTTGGTTTGCTAGTATTTTAAGTTTTTGCATATATATTCCGAAGAGATATAGGTCTGTACATTTCTTTCTTGAGGTGTCTTTCATTTTTATATCAAGGTAATATTGGCTTCAGAAGATAAATCGGGAAGTATTTCCACTTCTTGTACTTTTTGGAAGAATTTTTAAAGAATTTGTATTATTTTAGAAAATTTTGGCAGAAATTGCCAGTGAAGCCATCAAGGCCTTGGATTGTTGTCTCTGTGGCTAGTTTTTGGTTACTTATTTAATCTCTTTACTTTAAAGTCTATTCCCATTTTCCATTTTTTTCTTCAGTTCCAGTTATTTGTGTTTTTCTAGAAATCTGTTGATTTCATTTATCTAATTTATTGGCATACAGTTCACAGTATTCCCTTGTAATTCTTTTTATTTCTTTAAGATGGGTAGTAATGTCCCTTCTTTCATCTCTAATTTTAGCAATTTAAATCTTCTCTTTTCTTGGTCAGTCTAGCTAATGGGTTGTGAATTTTGTTGATTTGGGGGAAGAACAAACTTTTGGTTTTGTTGATTTTTTTCTATTGTTTTTATAGTCTCTATTTCATGAATGTCCACTCTAATTTTTAGTATTTCCTTCTTTCATTTTGCTCTTGGTTTAGTTTTCTCTTCTTTTTCCAGTGCCTTAAGGTGGAGGTTTAGGTGATTTGAAACCTCTCTTCTTTTTTAATAAAGGGTGTTTATAACTATAAATTCTTTCTAAGCACTGCTTTAGTTGAATTTCATACATTTTGGTATGTTGTATGTTCACTTTCAGTTTTCCTAAATATTTTCGAATTTCCTTTGTGATTTCTTCTTTGACCACTTGGTTATTTAGGAATGTGTTGCTTAATTCCTGCATATTTGTGAGTTTCCCTAATTTATTTCTATTGTTCATTTCTAATTTCATTCCCTTGTGATCAGAGAATGTACTTCATATTATGTTTTTAAAAGATTTATTTATTTTAGAGAGAGAGAGAGAGAGCACAAGTGGGAGGGGGAGGGGGAGAGGGAGAGGGAGAGACGATCTCAAGCAGACTCCACATTGAGCGTGGAGTCCAATGCAGGGCTTGAGCCAAGGACCCTGAGATCACGACCTGAGCCAAAACTAAGACACTTAATCGATTGCACCACCCAGGTGCCTCCATATTATTTTTATCCTTTTAAATGTATTGAGATTTATTTTATAGCCTAGTATATGGTCTATACTAGAGAATTTTCTATGTGAACTTGAGAAGAATTATATTCTGCTGTTTTGGGATGGAGTGTTCATAAACGACTCTTAGATCTTTGGCTTATAAAAACAAGTTCTCGGGGCCCCTGGGTGGCTCAGTCAGTTAAGTATCTGCCTTTGGCTTGGGTCATGATCTCAGGGTCCTGGGGTTGAGCCCTGTATAGGGCTCTCTGCTCAGCAGGGAGCCTGCTTCTCCTTCTCACTCCGCTGCTCCCCCTGTTTTCTCTCTCTCTCTCTCTCTCTCTCTCGCTCTGTCAAATAAATAAATAAAATCTTTTTAAAAATTAAAAAAAAATAAAAATAAGTTCTCCATTTCCTTGATCTTCTGCCTCATTGCTCTATTATTGAAAGTGAGGTTTTGAAGTGTCTAATCATTATTGTTGGATGAACTATGTCTTTTTTCACTTCTGTCAGCTTTCCTTCATGTTTTTTTGAGTTCTGTTATTAGGTGCATAAGTTTATAATTATATTTTTCCTGATGGATTGATACTTTTATCATTACAAATATTCCTACTTCTCTCACTTTTTATAACTTTTTTTTGTTTTAAAGTCTATTTTGTCTAGTATTAGTATAGCCACTCCAGGTTCTTATTCTTATCTTTGAATCTAAAAGTTGGATAGTGTTAGATCCAATTGGAGAGTTATTGATACATTTAAATTTTAAATTATCGATACAGTTAAATATACACCTGCCATTTTGCTTTTTGTTTTCTATATGTCTCGTGTCTTTATTTTCCTCTACTGTTCCTGTATTGCTTTCTTTTCATTAAGTGGATATTTTCTAGTGTAATATTTAAATTCCTTTAATTATTTCTTTAATATATTTTTGAGTTATTTTCTTAATGACAGCTCTAGGGCTTACTGTACACATCTTAACTTACCAAAATTGACTTCAGATTTGTATCAGCTCAATTTCAGTGAGATATAGAAACATTATTCCTATACATATCTCCATCTTCTCTTCCTCCTTTTTGTACTTTCATTGTTATGCATATCATGTCTAGTTATGATACAAACTCAAAATTCATTCTTACAGCTATTACTTTATATAATTTCATGTCTACTAAGGAAGCCAAAAGAAGGAAGAAAGCAAGTATATATTTATGGAACTTGTTTTATTAACCTTTTTTTTTTTAGAGAAATGTAGGGTTTTTTTTATTATATTAACCTTCTTTATTTATCATTCCCAATCTTTTTATTTATTCCTGTGGATCCAAATTATCATGTAGTGTACTTTCCTTACTCCATTAAGTTTTGCTCCCAACATCTTTGTGTTGCTATTGCCAAATATAATACGTTTCTACATATTACACGATGAACAATACAATTATACACACATTGCTTTGTACAATTGCTTTAAAATAATTTGAGAAGGGGAAAATATTCTTTTATTGTTTTCTTATATTACGTAATTGGATAATTACCTTCACCAGTATTATTTTTTTTTAGTGTGGATTTCAATTACTGGCTGAAGTCATTTGCTTTCAGACTAAGAATTTCTTTTAATATTTCTTGCAAGGCAGGTCTACTAACAATGAATCTGCTCAGTTTTTTTTAATCTGGGAATGTTTTTATTTTGCCTTCATTTTTGAGATATAGTTTTTCTGGATATAAAATTCTTGGTTGACACTTAAAACACTTTGAATATGCCATTCCAATAACTTCTGGCCTCCATTGTTTCAGATAAGAAGTCAGCTATTAATCAATCTGGCTTTTTTTTTGCTCATGACTAGTTGTTTTTCTTTTGCTTTCAAATTTTTCTCTTTGTCTTTGTTCTTAGCATTGTCACTATGATGTATCTATACATGGATCTCTTTGAGTTTATCCTCCTTGGAGTTTATTGAGTTTCCTGGATGTATAGATTAATTTATAGATTATAGATTATTTTTCATCAAATTTGGGATGTTTTCAGCCATTATTTCTTTGACTATATTTTCTGGTTCTTTCCTCTTTTGCGGCTACTCTCGTTACACATTATGTCAATGTGCTTACTGGTATCCCATTTCTCTGCAGCTTTGTTAATTTTTCTTCATCAATTCTTTTCTCTTTTCTTTGGATTATATAATCTTATTTGATCTACCTTCAAGTTTGTTGATTCTTTCTTATGCCAGTTGAAATAAAGTCACTTCCTTTAGAAAGAATTTTGAACTCTCTGCTCTAATGGCAAGATCTCTGAGCCACTCCTCTGGAGCTGAGGGTAGAAGTGACCTTTAAGTGCTTTACAAACAGGTTGCTAGATAGGGATGGTAGCCCCTGGCATTCTTGTCTTGCCTCTCCTTGTGTGGAACCTCTACCCTCCAAGTGCACTGGCAAGGCAGTTGGGGCCCCAGTATTCTCTGTTTGCAGTGCGTGTGGGGGGGGGAGCCTCCATCATATGAGTAAAAGCTGCATAGACGAAAGGAGTCTTTAATTTCTTGGCTATGCTCATCAGGAATATAGCTTCTGTGAGTCAGAGATGGAGGAGATAAGGGATGCTAGTGGCACCTCCTGCTAAGATACCTTATCCCTTGCCTGCAAACTCAAGAGAAAGAGAGCTGTGCCTTCTTGGTCAAATCAGCCTGAAGCAGGACTTCCCTTAAGCTGAGCTGGAGAAGGGGAAGGAAGGAGAGCTTGTGGCTGCAGCACTACAGACCTTTGCTGTTGGCACTGACACTTGGTAGATTTCCTTGAATAAATATTTCTTCATTTGCTGTATAACCTAAGGACAATTTTCAGAGACTTTAAGTGGGTAGGTTTTTTTATAATTTTCTTCAGTTATGGTTACTTTAGTGGGGAACAGATTTGTGTCGAACCTCAAGCTGCTATTCTGGAAGTAGAATCCCTTGAATTTTAGTTTTCGCAAGTAATCTTAGAATGTTTAAAGTAACAAGTTATTTGGGGAAAGCAGTTCTTATTTTTAAATGAATAACTCTATTACATATTCATTTCTTCTGCAATTTCTTTTAATATTTCTTGCAATGCAGGTCTGCTAACAATGAATTTGCTCCTATTGGTGAGATTAACAAGCATTATCATGAAAACAATATGTTCCTCTTAAAGCCATAGTTCTGGGGCACCTGGGTGGCTCAGTTGGTTAAGCCTCTGCCTTCCACTCGGGTTATGATCCTGGGTTCCTGGGATGGAGCCCTGCATTGGGCTCCCTGCTCAATGGGGAGCCTACTTCTCCCTCTCACACTCCCCCTGCTTGTGCTCTGTCTCTGTCTCTCTGTCAAATAAAAAATAAATAAATAAAAAACCATAGCTCTTTGTGTTTGTATTTATAAATCCCATAGGCAAACACATATTTCTCCTTTATTAGGTGGACTTCGACAGATATGTAAACATTAGGGTAGGGTTGCAGCAGATTGGGCAGCGGGAGCAGTGACAGTGGCCAGACAGCCCAGCTTTGAGAAGGCTCTGGGCGGCCTGTAGACACACATCACACACCTTCCCCACCACCAAGGTACCCAAGAAGAAGGTCAGCCCCACCAAAGGGGGCCGGGAAGGAGAAGCCCAAGATGAGGTTGGAGAGGTTGTCAGCCAAACCTGCTTCTGCAAAAGTGGAAACAAAGTCAAACAAGGCAATAGGAAAGGATAAATCTTCAGACAAAAAAGTGCAAACAAGGAGGAAAAAGGGAGCAAAGGGAAACCAGGCTGAAATGGCTAACCAGGAAACAAAATAAGACTTACGAGTAGAAATCAGAGAAAATGAAAATGAGGAGAGTCTAGCCTCTGATGAATCAGGAGAGAAAGAAGCCAAATCTGACTAATATCATATATCAGGTCTTATCATGGTCCCTGTCTCCCTGCTTATACAATCTAGAGAAACGTTTTTATCAACTATTTGGTAAATGCAAATTTTTTGGTAGCTCTAGAAAATTTTAAAGAGGGGTCCAACCTCATCCCATTTTTTAAGTGTAATGCTTTTTTTTAAGAGGTGAAATCATTTGATGGTTGTTTATTTTTTTGTACAACCAGAAAATCGTGGGATATTGAATATGGAAGGTTTCAGTTGTCTTGTGTGTCAGCCTAACATTCCATGGATGGGGTAGTTTTTATGGCCTGTAATACCAGGCATACTGAATGGCAATTTGGAGTCAGTCGTGCACTTAATATGACTTGAATATTTTAAATTCTATTCCCATGTTGTTTTTGGTAGAATTGTTTCCTAAAGAAAACCACTGCTTGATCTTGGCTCCTCCTATCAGAATTTTGTACACCCTGTAACATCATGGTGATGGTAGTCCAGTTTTCCTAGTAACTTTTTAAATGTGCTATGCAAGACTGAAAATCTGAGTATGTACTGTATATGATATTAAATTGTGAATTAATGGGCTTTAGCAATGTAACAACATTTGAAGATATAGATACTTGATATACTGTGAAGGAATCTTTGCCTCCAAATTTTAAGCTGGAAGTTCACTGGACTAACTTTTAGAAAAGAATCACAGCTCAATGATTTTTTTAGATTTTTAGTATGTACATTAAGAATTGTGTACAAATCGGAGTGCCTGGGTAGCTCAGTTGTTTAAGTGTCCAACTCTTGATCTCAGCTCAGGTCTTGATCTCAGGTTTGTGAGTTCAAGCCCCGTGTGGAGTCTAGTTAAAAAAAAAATTGTGTACAAATTGAAATGTCTCTATTGATCCTCAGAACAACCAATAAAAACTCAATTATGAAAGAAAAAATAAACATAATGGCAGCAATGGTACTAAAACACAATAAAACTCAAAGTTAAGGCTTTATATTTGTTTTAAAATCCATATTCATATGTAATTATGTCCAAATCAAACTTCCATCTTCTAAGTTGAGCTCATTTCCCCAGGATATATGTTATTTATCCTGAACCAACAATTCCTTTGTATTGGATTGTATGAGATACGAATTAGTAGCAACCACAATCATTTTACTTTAATGAATTATTAGTTCCTTCCTTAGGTTTTGGTCTGTGTTCAGATGATTTAGCCTTTAGTAGCACAAGCATATGCAAAACTAATCTATATTGCCAGAAGTCAGGAGGATATAGGAAGTAGTGACTAGGGGAGGGAGAGCAAGAGAGCAATTTCTGGGTTACTTGAATATTCAGTATTTAATATGGGTGATGGTTACATTTGTAATGTGATGGCTTTATACATTTCCAAAATTTAATCTAGCCATACGGTTACAACTTGTGCATTTTGTAACATGTATATTAAGAAAGAAAGTAAAAACAAAATTTATGGAGAAATTCACGTTCTTCCAACTATTCACGCATTGCATTTTCATTATTTGATAACGTGAGCCTGGAATTATCTAGAAGAGGTGTTTTAGCTGTGAGGACATTCTGAGTCAAATACCCCTGGAAGAGACATTTCAAAAGTGAAAATGTTATGTCTAAGTAAAAACAGCTCTCTTCCTTTGCTGCCTGTGGCTGACGTTTGCCCTGAGCTTCTGTGGGTTCCACAGAAGCTGGGGCTTCTTACCAGCACTTACCAGTAGGGGTCAGCCCTGTGCAAAACCCCTGTGCAAGCCCTCTGTAGTTGGAACTTTTTTCCCCAGTTCAGTCAACTCGTCCTGGCCTTTTAGTTCTCTGACTTCACGTCTCTAGCTACACTTTACCCTGTCACCACCACTCGTTCCCATGATCATAACATGGACCAGAAACTTCACTGTCTTCCTCGCTCATTCAGACACAATCTTTTCTCTTTCCACTTTCTCAAGTAACCACCAGCAACACTCCTTGCATGCCATCAAACCCTTCAGTTCCGCAACCTGCCGTTCTCTCTCCATCCTGCAGTCCCCTTCTCTCTTCACTGACCCCTTATCCAGCCCCGACATCGTGGCTGATCAGTGCAATTACTTTGGCAAACACCTTCAACTCTTTGACCACCAGACCCCAGCTCTTAACCCATTAATGATTTCTCATTGCACTTAGCTTGAAATACAAAACCACTACTGTGCCCACAAGGTTCCGGCCTCGCCCTGCGCTGGTCGGCGCCTCTTCTACAGTGACTCAGACGCCACATGCCTCACTCCACACTTTCCGTTCTTCCCTGCACCAGTGTAAAAGTCATTTCTCCCCAGTCCATTCTCTTTCCTGATGGTGAGGTGTTTATTTCCTTCAGGACACAATTTAAAATTATATCCATATTTGTGTACCTGTGCGCTTAATGTGTGTCCATGGCTCGAGACTGCACGCAACAAAGGCAGTGGCCATGTCTGGTTTGCTCATCTTCCATACAAGTAGCGCCAAGCACTTGCTGGGAGCACGGTAAATGCTCAATAAGTGTTTGTTGAATGACGATATCAGTCTAGACCTTGACCCCACAAAGACGGGGGACAGATGTGGGACTCTCTATTGTTTTTTAAAAAGACAGCATTTTGTATGATATTTGTTCCTGCAGAACACTTTCACATTCATTATCATAGTAATTGCATAATTAGCTAGATAAGCATTGGAATTCCCATTTGACAGATGACGAAAATGAGGCACAAAGAGAGTTGACTAAAATGTCAGAGTAAGGACTAAAGACAAAATCTCTTAACTTACCCACCTGTGTATCTTAAGTAGTATATGTAAATGTTTGGTCTTTTGATCAAACTTGCAGTGGGGAAGATAGTTTAATAGTTAAGTGTTCAGGCTCTAGGGATAGAGCTAAGGTTCCTAACCAGATCCAACACTCAACTTGCTGTGTGACTTTGAGCAAGTTACTTAACTTCCCTGAGCTTCAGTTTCTCCATCTCTAAAGTGGAAATAACAATATGTATCTGAGGAGGCTATAGTGAGGCTTTGAAGATTAGATAGATAGATAGATACCGTGATATGCACATGAAACACACACATACAGCGCTGAGCATGGTCCATGAGAAGCACTCGGTCAAAGTTAGTCTTTATTTGTGGAAGTCTTTTGAGAATAATGATTATATTTCCTCCTCTCTAGTAACTCTAACAGTACAGGGCTTTCATAGTGATGTTTAACACAAATGCTTGACACAACCTTCTGGCAACATTGGGATTTTTGTTTTCTTGAATTTATTCTTATCTGTGAATACTGTTGCCTTTGAGGAATGAAAAAAAAAAAGTGTAATATGTACCCTCGGTGTGACCACTCCCACGTGTATATGCTTTAAGACCTGATAATTAGGAGTAGACTTCCAGACGCCTGTTTTCTCCTAGTTCACTCATTTTAGAGTCCATTTTCCTGTCCCTCTTTGGAAGAGTGTAATTGATATAACTTGCATCCTCAGACTCCCTTTATTCTGGGCCAGCTATATATACTATAGCCATGGCAGTTCCTGTGGATTGACCTAATAAGGCATTGAGTTAATGGGGTAATCTTTACCCCCATAGGATAGGATAGGAAATTATAGAGTAGCATGCAAAGGAGGACGGTTAGTTCTCTTAATGATAGAATTTTAAAGAAGTTTATTAGGATGGAAAAATCACATGCCCTTTGAAAAATTGCTTTATGCAGGATAAAGTGATAATTTAAAATAAGCCTACAAAAGAGAAGTAAAGGTCATGATATTTTATCTAATTTGGTTGGTCCTTTTAAAAATATGTCATGCTGTAATTTTTTGTCTCCTACAGTCATGAATATAAACATATAGGAATAATGGTCCCTCGTGAAACTTGTAAAACATATGAGTGCAAATTTAAATGGAGGTTTCCTTGGAATGCTAGCACAAATGACTAATGGGTTGCAGTCTGTTAGAACAGACAAAAATGCTTTGTTTAACTATGTATGGTGATGCCTCTTCTCTCTTTGTGATCATTTATTAACATTTTTATGTAGCTACCTGAGGTATGAATCTACGAGTAAGAACTTGTTAAAAACACAGTAAAAGCATTTTTACCTATTCTGTTTCTTTTACAGATTCAGTAAACTATTAAAAGCATAGAATAGAATAGTATCCATCTTAATGTTCAGCGATCCTTTCAATTTTCATTGAAATATTACAAATTAATCAGCTTTAATAGATTCTCTTTTACTGACTGTGCATTTTTCAGAAATAAAGAATTGGTTCTCTAGCATTCTCCAAAGATGGCCAATGAGATTTTTTTTAATGATTAATTTGAACTATTTATCCATACTTAATGGGTTTTAAATCATTACAGCTATCGTTCTTGCTGCTGCTCAAATTGTTCCATGTTGGGTCAGTAGGAACGTCTTCAAGTTTGCTTCTGAGTCATTTTGACATGATCCTATTAATTTTTGATAGCTTCTTTGCTTTATGGTAGGATAATGGTCCAAGTCTCAATGTGTATATATTCTACTTCAGACCTGGAGTTAGCCATTTCTTTAAGAAGTGTGGTTCCTTTTAGTAGGAAACTGTATTTAGAAACCACAGTCTAATTGCCCAAGGTGTTTGTTACTGAGTTAGTTATTATTTGTAGGCCTTTCCAGAAAGCTACTTTTAACAAAAATTCTTATTGATTCATTTGATGTATGTTATATCTTGTTCTATCACCTCACTTTATATTTTTTCAAAGATTTTATTTATTTTTTTATTTGAGAGAGGGAGAGAGAGAGCACAAGCAGGGGGAGTGGGAGAGGGAGAAGCAGGCTCCCTGCTGAAACGGGGAGCCTGATGTGGGGCTTGATCCCAAGGCCCTGGGATCATGACCTTAGTGGAAAGCAGACGCTTAACTGACTGAGCCGCCCGGGGCATCCTATCGCTTCACTTTAAAATGTCTTGCTTTCCCCAAGTTCTTTGTGATTCTTCTTCTTTTTTTTTTTTTTTAAAAGATTTTATTTATTTATTTGACAGAGATAGAAACAGCCAGTGAGAGAGGAAACACAAGCAGGGGGAGTGGGAGAGGAAGAAGCAGGCTCCCAGTGGACCAGCCCAATTTGGGGGTTGATCCCAGAATGCCAGGATCGCTGGCGAAGGCAGATGCTTAACGACTGAGCCACCCAGGCACCCCTCTTTGTGACTCTTCCTATGGTCTTAAACACTCATTTTTCTACCTGTTTTTTTAGAAAGTATCCTTTTCCTCCTCTGAATAAAATGTTTTGATTGTTGGAAATCAATAGACTTTGAACACACGTGATTTCTTCAAGGAGTTTGTATGGCATAATTCTAAGGGAGCAGGCACTGGTGTCGGATTACCTGGGGTTATATCCATCATGTGGGAAATTAATCTGATGCAATGGTGGTTTCCTAGACCAGGTCATGGGGCAGAAAAGCTCACAGATCAAAAAGAAATTACAGTGTTTAAATCACCTTAAAACACAGAGCTAGAAGTAAGGGGTAAGGATAGATTGAGACATGGATGAATGGGTCCAAGCCACGTGGAGGACCACACTATCTGAATCCCACATTCTACAANTTACAGTGTTTAAATCACCTTAAAACACAGAGCTAGAAGTAAGGGGTAAGGATAGATTGAGACATGGATGAACGGGTCCAAGCCACGTGGAGGACCACACTATCTGAATCCCACATTCTACAATGTCCAGATGGATGTTCTCGTTCTCTTTCTCTCTCTCTCTCTCTCTGCCACATCAGTCTTTCCTGCTGATAGTGTGATTACAAAGACCAAAGTCAAGATTGAACAAAGTGCTTAGCAAGAAGGTGACTGAAANCCAGATGGATGTTCTCGTTCTCTTTCTCTCTCTCTCTCTCTCTGCCACATCAGTCTTTCCTGCTGATAGTATGATTACAAAGACCAAAGTCAAGATTGAACAAAGTGCTTAGCAAGAAGGTGACTGAAGCAGACATATTCTTAGTTTTTTGGGGAGCAGCTCGGTCGAGTACTTCTGGCCAAAAGCTGTAGCTTGCCAATTAGCCTGCTTAGCAGCTCTGGATTTATCTGCATCTCCAAGGATTGAGCACATGTGGAGCCAGAGTGGGACATAAGGGGTATCACTAATGGGTACCTGATTTTGGAGATAATACCAAGATATGAAAAAGATATTGTGGTTATATTTAGAAAAAACATTCTTTTAAAGATTTATTTATTTTATAGAGAGAAAAAGAGAGTGGGGGGAGGGGCAGAAGGAGAGGGAGAGCATCTCAAGCAGACTCCCCGCCGAACATGGTGCTCAATCTCATGACCCTGAAATCATGACCTGAGCCGAAATCAAGAGTCAGGCACCCAACCAAATGATCCACCCAGCCACTCCTGTTTAGAAAAAAATTTTAGGGGCACCTGGGTGGCTCAGTCGTTTAAGCGTCTGCCTTCGGCTCAGGGCGTGATCCTGGTGTTCTGGGATCGAGCCCCACGTCAGGCTCTTCCGCTGGGAGCCTGCTTCTTCCTCTCCCACTCCCCCTGCTTGTGTTCCCTCTCTCGCTGGCTGTCTCTCAGTTGAATGAATAAATAAAATCTTTAAAAAAAAAAAAAGAAAAAAAGAAAAAATTTTAAGGAGATATGGGTTTAAAACAAAGCAGGAGAGCTTGATAGTATTATTTTAGCTCATTGGGTTGGTAAAGCAGTTGCCTTATATTTCTGTTTCTTAGTTCTAAATCCACACAAGCAATGCAGAAAGGTCATGTACAGGGGTGCTCTTCAGAATGAGGCTTCTTGGGATTTTCCTAGTATTCATGGGCTGAGGGAGGTTAGGGGAAGATAGAGAGTGGGAGGTAGGTATACAGGGGTGTGGGAGAAACAACACATTCACCACTACAATGATTTGATAGTTTCATGGGAAAATATGCTTTAAAAAGTAGGAGTTGACCCAGCTTAAACTTGATCCCTAATTACATGATAAGTTTATGGTACTGAGGACAAGCTTATTAAAGCTATAACCCTGATTATCAATAAGTTCTATCTCCTTTACAAAGCATTGTTTTTAATAAGCATTGATTCTTTTGAAAATACCAATGTAAGTGGGGTGCCTGGGTGGCTCAGTCGGTTAAGCATTTGCTTTCGGCTCAGGTATTCCTCTTCCACTCCTTCTGCTCCTGCTTATGCCCTCTCTCTCTCTCTCAAATAAATGAATAAAAATCTTAAAAAAAAAAAAGGAAAGAAAATCCCAATGTAGGGGGAAAAATGTAGAGGAAAAGTTACGATTAATACCACAGAAATAAAAAGGATTCATCATAATTATATGCTACAAACTAGGCGATCAAGAAGAGATAAATTCCTAGAAACATATGGGATCCCAACACTTAATCATGAAGAAATAGAAAATTTGAATATATTGATTACTAGTAAGGAGATTGACTCAGTAATAAAAACTTCCCAACAACCAAAAGTCTAGGACCAGGCAGCTTCACTGGTGAATTCTATGAAACATTTAAAGATTTTGTACATGTCTTTATCAAACCATTCCAAAAAAACTGAAGAGAATGAAATGCTTCCAAACCCATTTTGTGAGGCCAGTTACCACAACCAGACAAGGACACAGCATACAAAAAAAGAAAAGTACAGGCTAATATCCTTAATGAACATCGATGCAAAAATACTAAAAAATATTAGTGAACCGAATCCAACAACATGTTTAGAGAATCATACACCATGATCAAGTGGGATTTATTCCAGGGATGCAAGGGTGGTTCAATATCTGCACATCAATCAACAGGACACACTACATTAAGAAGGCGAAGTAGTCAAATCATACGATCATCGCAATAGATGCAAAAGGAGCACTTTGACTAAATTCAAGATCCATTTTCAATAAAAACTCTCGAAGTGGGTATAAAGGAAACATACCTCAACATAAAGACTGTGTACGACAAACACAGCTGGCATCATACTCAATGCTGAGAGGTCGACAACTTTTCCTCTAAGATCAGGAACAAGACAACAATCCTAGTCTTGCCACTTTTAATCAACATAATGTTGGAAGGCCTAGCCACAGAAATTAGGCAAGAGAAAGAAATAAAAATCATCTACACTGGAAAGGAATAACTAAAGCGGTTATTATTTGTAGATAACATGATACTTAATACAGAAAACTCTAAAGACTCCACCAAAAATCTGTTAGAATAAATGAATTCAGTAAAGTTGCAGGATAGAAAATTAACTTACAGAAATCAGTGGCATTTCTATACACTAATGACAAATTACCAGAAAGAGAAATTAAGAAAATACAATCCCATTTACAACAGCATCAAAAAGCATAAAATACCTCGGAATAAATTAAACCAAGGAGGTAAGAAAGCTATACACTGAAAGTATGAGACGCTGATGGAGACTGAAGATGACACAAATAAATGGAAAGGTATTCTGTGCTCATGTGTTGGAAGAATTAATATTGTTAAAATGCCCATACTACAATTCAATGTGACTCCTATCAAAATTCCAATGGCATTTTTCACAGAACTAGAACAAATAATTACAAAATGTGTATGAAACCACAAAAGATCCAAGCAGCCAAAGCCGTTTTGTTCTTGAGAAAGAACAAAGCTGGAGGTATCCCGCTCTCTGAAGTCAAACTATATTACAGAGCTATAAAAACAGGCACACAGATCAATGAAACAGAACTGAGAGCCCAGAAATAAAACCGTGCAAATATAGACAATTAATTTACAATAAAGGAACCAAGAATACACCATGGGAAAAAAGTCTTTTCAATAAAAGGTGCTGGGAAAACAGGACAGTCACATGCAATCGAATGAAACTAGACCACTATCTTACACTATACACAAAAATGATCTCAAAATGGATAAAAGACTTAAATGTAAGACTTGAAAACATATAATTCCTAAAAGGAAACATCGATGGCAAGTTCCTTGACATCAGTCGTATGATATTTCTGTGGCTATGACCCCAAAAGCGAAGGAAAACAAGCAAAAATAAATACATGGGACTACATTAAACTAAAAAGCTTCTGCACAGTAAAGAGAACCATCATCAAAACAAAAAGGCAACCTCCTGAATGGGACAAGATATTAGCAAATTATGTATCCAATAAGGGATTAATATCCAAACTATATAAAGAACTCATACAACTTCACAAAAAAACCAAGCAACCCAATTTAAAAATGGGCAGAGGATCTAAATAGACATTTTGGAGATGAACACTCTGTAATACCAATTTAACTTCAATAAAAAAAAATTTTTTTTTTACCTTTTCCGAATGTGACCTCAAAAGAAAATTAAACAACAATGTATCCCCCAAACCCTCATGGCATTAANCTAAATAGACATTTTGGAGATGAACACTCTGTAATACCAATTTAACTTCAATAAAAAAAAATTTTTTTTTACCTTTTCCGAATGTGACCTCAAAAGAAAATTAAACAACAATGTATCCCCCAAACCCTCATGACATTATTTTTTTTTAAAGATTTTATTTATTTATTAGACAGAGATAGAGATAGCCAGCGAGAGAGGGAACACAAGCAGGGGGAGTGGGAGAGGAAGAAGCAGGCTCATAGCAGAGGAGCCTGATGTGGGGCTCGATCCACGAACGCCGAGATCACGCCCTGAGCCGAAGGCAGACGCTTAACCCCTGTGCCACCCAGGCGCCCCCATGACATTATAAACAAAAAGAGCGTTTTACTGTATGTAAATTATTCCTTACTGTAAAAAAGAAAAATCCAAGACATTTGGATATAATTGCCTTTCCTTTTTTAAAAAGGCATTTATGTTTTCTGATTATAAAAGTAGACAATAGGCACCTTTTGCCTCGTTGCATCTGGAGAGCAAGATGGGTCACCAACAGCTCTCCTGGAGCCATCGGAGGAAATTTGGCCAGGGTTCTCGTTCTTGCCGCATTTGCTCAAACCAGCACGGTCTGATTTGGAAATACGGCCTAAGTATGTGCCGCCAGGGTTTCCGTCAGTACGCCGAGGATATAGGCTTCATTAAGTTGGATTAAATGAACTTCCTTGAATGGGTCATCCAAGATACCTACCTTAACAGCAGATATCCAAAACACCTGTCTTAATGTTAACTCATTGTACATAAAATAAAAAGACTCCAATTATGAGTGCTTTAATGTGAGAAAAAAGGACCATAGACAAATTGTAGACATTTTGGGAAAATGTACAAAGAATATACATTCCATCACTTGCAGGAAATATTTCCTTGCTGTCATCTTTGTAGACCCAAAATACACACACAAACTGGGACCACGCTGTACACATTTGCTTTCTGAAATACACATTTTGCTTTCTGAAATATATTAAGCACATTTTTCCACGTCATTAAGTAACTTTCAAAACCATGAAAAAATGCCCTCAGATCTGAGCTCCGATCTGACCTAAACATTGCCCACATGCTATCTTGTCTTTTTGAGTCACTTTTTTCTTTTTTCCTTTCAGGGTTATCGGAAAAATCATGGTGCTGTCAGAAAGGGAAGGTCTTTACTGCTCCTTGCAGCAATGTGACCGTAATAAATGCATGGGTTCTAGATAGTCTAGTGACACAACATTAAGCTCTGTCATCGGCCTACAAGAGCTGACTCGTTTGCAAAAATACAAGATGAAGCGTCGCCGTGGCATATGACTTTTACCCCAGTTAGAGAAATCATTAACTCAGGCACTCTGTGGCACAGGATATTTGACTAACCTTGTAAACCACTCCAGGGAGCAAAAGTAGAGTCTGGGGCAGCCTTCCTCTCTGAAGGAACAAAGGAAGAAAAACAATTTAGTGAGGAGTTCCAGGCACCACGTGCCCCGGTCCAGCTGTTGGTTCTCTCGCTAAATGTGCCTTCCCTCTGATCTGTAAGGGGAAAAACATCTTTAGGAAAGAATTTTAAAAGACTGTAAAGAAAAGCCCAACCAAAATATCCCTTTTCCCTCTTCAGTGAACTCGTGAGAACTTTCAAGGGGAGTTGAGTGGGCGGTTGATTTATCTACTACATAATGTCAATAAATGATCTAAGGAAAGAGTAAATGTTTTATCTTTTCCAAAAATGAGCTTTCCCTACTCGCGGTCCGCAGCAGCTTCTGGGTCATCGCGTGCGTTCTTGGGCGGCTGCAGTGAGTCCTACGGATGTTTGGGGATGTGAGCTTACTCAGCCAGAAGGGGGCGAGCAGGAACAGTTCCCGAGGATTTCAATTAAGTCAGGTGTCTTGTGTTGACGGCCTATTTGTGGCTGCCGAAGGGAGCCTGGGTGAAAATGCCTCCAAAACTTAGAGCGGCTCTCCACAGCGGAACAAATTAGGCACAGACTGTGTTCTTCCAGGCTGGCTTCGGATGAGTGCTCCAGTTCAAGCAGATGGTGTGCTGTGGTTCTGGTTGCGGAAGGGCAGAGGCAGACCCGGTAGATTGCAAGAGTCCGGGTAGTGAGGGCGGTGACAGTTTGTTCAGCAACCACGGTTCCTCCAGCTTTGCTGTAGCTCTTGAGGGAGACCCCACTAGAAGAAAGCCAAGAGAGCCAGCATGGGTAAAGCAAGATCAAACCCCAACATGGCTTTCTCTGGATTCAAATTTAGGCAATTATTTTCAGCTATCCTCAACACTCCTCCCTGGATCTTGTTATTACCTGGAAAAAAACTAGAATACTTTCAGGACTAGCACATTTTTCAACTACCACCAGATAAAAGCCAAAGGTTAAAAATCCTCATCTGATTTCACTTCACCAAATGGTTAATATTTTTCTACTTCTTGTTAAGAAAATGTCAAATGCTAGGCTGGCTGCTGACTAATCGTTTTTAGTGGTGTATACATTTCTTTTTCATCAGCTATAGAGGAAATGTTTGAAGACAAAAGTGGCTCCAGGGGCGCCTGGGTGGCACAGCGGTTAAGCGTCTGCCTTCGACTCAGGGCGTGATCCTGGCATTATGGGATCGAGCCCCACATCAGGCTCCTCCGCTATGAGCCTGCTTCTTCCTCTCCCACTCCCCCTGCTTGTGTTCCCTCTCTCGCTGGCTGTCTCTATCTCTGTCAAATAAATAAATAAATAAAATCTTTAAAAAAAAAGTGGCTCCAAGTTAGCTTTCTGCCCTGCATAGGAAACTCCCAGCCCAATCCAGGGTATCCGTCCATGTCCCATGCAGTGTCTGGAATATGGTGCTTTGCAAATAAATCTAAATACGAAAACTAAAGTAGGGCACCTGGGTGGCTCAGTGGGTCAAGCATCTGCCTTCAGCTCAGGTCATGATCCTGGGGTCCTGGGATCGAGTTCCATGTTGGGCTCCCTGTTCAGTGGGGAGTCTGCTTCTCCCTCTGCCCTTCCCCCCTGCTTGTGATTTCTCTCTCTCTCTGTCACTCTCTCAAATAAATAAAATCTTTTAAAAAAAAAAGAGAAAAAGATAGTAATAAAACATTAGAAGAAAACATGAAAGAATATTTGTATGACCTTGAGGGTGTGGCAGTCTTCTTAAGAGGAGAAACACATTAAAGGGAAAAAATAGCCATGTTTGACTACATAAAAATTAGTATTTTTTTGCAAGACAAGAGAAACCACAACCAAAGTGAAAAGAAAAGGGGAGGAAAAATGTTTGCAATAACAATGACAGAAAATGTTAAATATCTTAATAAACTAAGGCTTCAACAAATTAACAAGAGACAATACAATAAAAAAAGAGACAGTGTTATGAAAAGGCAATTCATAAGAGAGGAAATAGAAGGTGCTCTGTTTCACTGGGAGTCAGGGAAATGTAGGAACATAAATACATGCATGAAAAGATATAAAAATGCCCACTCTATGAGGGGTTGCCTCAGGGTCCAGGGACCGAGGGGTGGGGAATAAGCCTGGGATTGGAAGTCAAAAGGGCTTTCAACTGTAACTGTGATGCTTTATTTCTTCTATTAAGATATATTAAGATTTAAGGAGAATGTGATAAAATGGTAACTGTTATCAAAGTTGAGTTGTATCTTTTGGTTAACATCTATGTGCATTTCTGTTGGGTATATATATGCCTAGGAGTAGAATTAGAAGGTCATAGATATCTGTAGGTCTAAAAATGTTCTTTTTCTTAATCTGTGTGTTGGTCACTGGGGTGTGTTCAGTTTCTGAAAATTCACTGAGATATATACTTTTTTTTTAAGATTTTATTTATTTATTTGACAGAGATAGAGACAGCCAGCGAGAGAGGGAACACAAGCAGGGGGAGGTGGGAGAGGAAGAAGCAGGCTCATAGCAGAGGATCCTGATGTGGGGCTTGATCCCACAACGCTGGGATCACGCCCTGAGCCGAAGGCAGACGCTTAACTGCTGTGCCACCCAGGTGCCCCGAGATATATACTTTTGATAGGTGTATTTCAATAAAAAGTTAAATAATAACAAAATAAAAAGTATAGGGCAATACCACTTCACAGCTACCAGCATGACTAAACTAAAACAGCAGAAAATACCAAGTTGGTAAGGATATACAGCAACTGGGTTACTCATGTATTACTAGTGGAAAAAGACTTCCATACAATCCCTTTGGAAAACTGACATTATCTATGAACAGTGAAAATATATGTACCCCGTGATCTGACAATTCCACTCATAGGTAGGCGCACCCACAGAAATTTGTCAATATGATTACCAAAAGACATGCATGAGTTTTATGAGATACCATTTTTTTCAATATATTTTTAACAACTTTATTTGAGAGGTCTTTGGCATATAAAATTTACATATATTTAAGGTATGCAACTTGGTATTTTTATATATTGTGATACCATTCTTAAACCATCAAACTGGGAAGAAAAGACATTATGGTACATCCAAGATATGAACTTTTTTTTTTTT